>NC_043991.1:23620035-23956702 GCF_902150065.1 Myripristis murdjan
GTATGACGATGTTACTGGCCTGCAAGAGTTCCTAAAGCGAGGGTCGCTTGAAGAACGGATAACATCTGAGACATCGCTTAGTCAGAGATGGCGCACGGTGGTAACCCACTTCAAAGAGAATGACTTCCCACACACTGTGCTCGGGCGAGATTAGCATCCATTGCATGTGCTTACCTGGAAGTAATGCACCAGTTGAAAGTGTTTCCCAAATGAATGATATGTGTACAGCAGCAAGAAATAGCTTCACTGTTCCTAATTATGTTCCTAATTATTTTTCTATTATGTTTTAAGGATTTCACATACACAATTGTCTCTCTTTTTTTTTTTTTTTTTTTTCCATTTTATTCTACCCAGATTACTAAAACGACTGAATGGCTGTTCAGATCGCACAGTTCTGTCTTGTCTGTCATATTTCTGTGATATAATTGTTTTTACCTGTCAATCACAGAGTGCCTGATAGTGCTATCTCTCATCATGTGTTTGATAGTTTTGTATCTGATAGTTTTTTTGAGTTTTGCCTCTGCTTGTCCCTCTGTTACAGTGTGTATGTCTTCTATATTGAACCATTGCTTGACTATTTCTTTTATTGTGTGTTCCAGTAGTTTATCATAGCTTCTCTCACAATGGCGTTGTCAACTATTATTTCCTGACTAATAGATAATAACGCTGGATATTTTAATGATATATTGACTGCTAAATTGAAAATGAAAATGTCCCCGGCTGATCAACTAAACATGAGAGCTGGTGCAGACAAACAACATAAAGCACATTTATATACATCCTTTTATCACTTTTACTGCAGCCACACTTTACTAGCTAACAATTAATCACAGCCAAGTCAGCAGATATCAAGTATGCTAGCACACTAAATGCAACACTAAATGATTTGTCACTACCTTAAAACCATCCATCAGTCACAATACAGCCAAAGGAAACAGGAATGCAGAAATTAAAGCTCTTATTCCATTAACCCAATACACACTTGTATCTGTTCGTGCATATTATCATGTCAATTCATCGTAACAAGTCTGAATATTATAAAACTTCCCTTAAAGCAAATATACAGTCATAGCAATTCAATGGCCATATACAGTATGCACATTAAACAAAACATGGTAATAAGCCATGGTAATATCTTTTGTGGGCCATTTCCATCAGTTATATAGGACTGAAACATTTTTTGTAAAAATAGGTCATGAAATAAACTTTGAAAACTTATTCACAGCACTCCAAGTAAAACAATTATAAACCTCATATAAAATGTAATAGATTACATTTTCAAGTACAATCAAGTTACAAAAATACACTCAAAGTAGTCAAGTGCTTAAATAGTCAAATAGTTGCTTTCATCACTGTCTATGGCAAAATAAGGAGATTGAATTGCAAATTGAACTTCAATTTACAGGCTGAACAGCACACACACATTTATGGTTACAGATTATGTGCAAGGAAGACAGGCTTGTCAGCGGTCTGGCTTGTGACAGCTCACACTGTTGCTACCAATAATGAATGCACTGGTGGCAGGAATGCAGAGGTATTTCTCAGCCAATTTGGCTGCTCTACAAAAACTGGCCTCATGCAGCCTTCCACCACTCAAGTGGGTTGTTTCGCTGGCCACCTCGGGTGTTTCTAGGTAGCTCTGCAGCTCGATCTCAATTGCCTCTCTGTCAGACACAGAAACTGGCCCTGGGGCATGCTGTTTAGTGAGGTAGCTGCTCAGACTTTTGTTTTTCTTCTTTTCTGGAACTGTCTTTGGTTCATCTGCAGCTGTTCCCACTGCAGCCGCTGGTTGGTTAGACACCGGAGTGGATGTGGCCCGCTCTGCCAGCAGTGACTCAATCACCACTGCTGTTCTCGTTTTTATGTAGTCAACTCTGTCATTCTTGATATATGCTGTCTTAAAACATGGAAGAGAGATGCCACATGGAGCAGCTCATCTGTGACTGGATCACTGTTTCATTTACATACTCAAGGGTGGCCTTTTGTCCATTGTCAGCGAGTGTCCTCCTCTTTTTCTGTCAGAACAGTTTGATTAAACAGATGGATGACAGGCTTGAGACGGGACACACTGACATGTTCCTCTCCAGGCTTCAGTGAACTCCGTCGGAGGGCTATGAGCCTTGTTTATGGACTCGAGCATGTCCATGTCCTGCCAGCATGCCACCAAGAGCCTGGTTTTCTGGTCAGCTCTCAGGACCTGTGTGACAGCCTTCTCCTGCTCAAGCAGCCATTCAACCATTTCCTGGCCCCAGCTGGTTGGTGTTTTAGTTACAAAGCTGATTGGTCGGTAAGTCCAGAAAGGCACTTCTTACATTCTCCAGTTGCACAATGTGAAAGTAACAACAATAGCAACAAAAGCATAGATTTTTCTGCGATTCCAGCTTTGCACTGATACAGGCTGTGTGACCTGATGGAGCTGCATCTGACACATTAAGATCGATGCTGCTAGATGCATCAGTGAATTGTCACCCCCGCAGCAACTGGTCAGTGACTCAAGCAGTGATGTCTGCATTATTTTTGGGTTGACTTTGGGTTAGGTTTTCGGTTGAGAAATGACCAAAATGGACAAATGGATGATATCAGATGATGAGTGTGATATCAGAGGAAAATGAACATGGTCTATTGCCAGCATGAGCACAGCTACTACAACCCTCTAAAGGACTTTAGTTCTTCTAAGCCAAAACAACAAAACACAACCATGTTTTTATATAATTAAAGATTTAAGATTTATCTTACATTTACTTACCATTCTTACTTACCACTCTACTTTCTGCTTGCAGTCGCTGCTCCTCGCCTGCCACCTGTAGGGCGGCAGCTGCTCCCGCTGAGTTCCAGACACAATAAATGGTTTCCAAAAAATAAAGATGCTTAAATTAATGTGTTGAGTGAAGAAGCACAGTGGTGGGCTGACCGTGCTCACATCAATTCAACAATGGTGTAATGGCAATATGCACTCGTACATCATTGCTTCTTTCTATAATTTCTAATTCTCACTTTTCCACTTTCTACATGCAGTCGCTCCTCCCTGCCTATCACCTGTTAGGGCGGCTGCTGTTCTTCCTGAGTTGCTTGAGTTACAGACACAATAAATGAATAAATAAATAAATTCCTCTTCCATAAATTCAAATAACTAATTAAATAAATATATACTTAGTCATGAATGCAAAACATTAAGAAACAATTGCAAAATATTTGTTGTATGGCAAACCGTTTTAATTCCTGAGGCTGTTTACTATAAACTACAGTATACATTACTGTCACTAAAACTATATATTAAAACAATGCACCCCGTAGGCATTTGTGAGCAGTAAATTGTTTTCATATGGTAATGAAGACATTGTGTTTATATGGCCTCAAGTCAAATATTGGCTTGGATAAAACTAATGTCAAAGAAAATATTGTCGAGGAGAAATTCTAAAATGTTGCATTCTATTTAGGCAGCGACTTAATTCCTACAAGACTGACGCCTGTTACAATTGCAGCAACACAACCCTTAGCAACATAACCCTTTAAAAGGAGATTCAGGACATAAGATAGGACATGATAAGAGATTGCAGTGTTAAGGTAATGGTTTAGAGTAATCAGGCAAACTAAAATTATAGTTTTCCTCAGCTCAAGCCAATAAAGTGGCTGACTTACTCACTGATGGTCTGCAAAATGGAGACACCTACAGTTATAATGATTATGGAGCCACTATAATGTGCTACTATCACAGAAAAAACCCAGATGAGTGGCTAGTTGAGGACTATACATCTTGAGCTGGGACACAACAAGCACACTGACGACAGAGAAATAAACTGTTAGATTGTAACATTAGTCTTGGCCATGGTTTATATATTGAGCGGGATAACAGCATCTGGCAGCAGAATGAGTTGGCCCACAGTACGGCAGCTGGAGATTGGGAAATGCACGCATACACAGGCCTGCAACTTGCAGTCCCACCAGAGACAGTCAGCATCGGCTTTAGACCTGACCTGGCAAAG
Source organism: Myripristis murdjan (assembly GCF_902150065.1). Lineage (NCBI taxonomy): Eukaryota > Metazoa > Chordata > Actinopteri > Holocentriformes > Holocentridae > Myripristis > Myripristis murdjan. The sequence goes on from NC_043991.1 coordinate 23,624,019, forward strand.
CGGGCTAACACTTAGCAGTCTGTTAACATTATAGAGCTCACTGTCCCATGGGAATACATAATCGAGAATACAACAGGAGGATGCTTGGACATACTCAACTCATTCATAGACAAAACTGTAACTGTCACTATATGAACAATAATCAATGAGCCAGAATAGGGCATTTGCCTTTTTGGGTCCAGAGATGACACCTCCCCGACCCCATACCACCCCATGTAGTGCACAACAACACCCCTGGTCTTCCATGTCCAGCTCACCCCACATGACTACATGGTGCATCATAGCAACCATGAGTTATATCACAGCACAGCTTGGTAATTTAATCAACTCTTGTTTTGTCACACACAAAATCTGTATAAATTGTACACTACAAATAAGACAACTTAATGACAGATTTACAACACATTATCTAATGTTTTCATTAAAATAGTGCAAATATCAATACTGTGTGATCATAAACAATTCACAGCCACAGGAATAGAAGTGTGGGTAAGCACTAGCTCTCCACAGCTTACTAGCCCACAACCAAGACCAATTCAGGTCTTGGTTGTGATCATGCACTCTCTCCAGCTTAGTCCAGATATACACAGAATCAACATCTCTTAAAACAAACGCACCACTTCAAATCAAATTGGCAGAAGTGGTAATTTTGCAGGTCTAATATTATTGTATGGCCCATGTAGCACATTAAACCCCATGCTACTTTTCATTCTCTCCCTCATCTGAGATTAGTTCAAGTTTTTTTTTTTTTTTTTTATATCAAACCACCTAAATTACATTAGTGTCATCTTGGCACTGACATAGACCTATGACGGAGAAGTAGTTTGTAATGATTCCACTTCAAGTAGACTATAATGAAGACCTTGGTTTCAAAGACAAATTGATGCTGTAATTGTGATTTACTTGGGGCAGTCAGTTAGCTGCTGCAAGGTGTCCTGGTGTTTTATCAAAACTTGAACATAGCATGATTACTCAGAAAACAGTAATTATATCTTGAGTAAGAATGATCAATTTTAGAGAAAAGAAAAAAGCAGGAAACACTGCCACATCCTTCATCAACATCTTTGGTTCTGGAACTCCTGCTGAAATACTTTATTTACTACTTTATATTATGTTTGGTACTTAAACTGTCTCGTTGTTATGCCTTTGTAAGTACTTTAAGTTTATGGAGCTTTTCAGTTGAGAGGTGGCATAGCATAACTCTGTCTTTACAATAGTTTCCCTTAGGTTAGCACACAGGTCCATAAGCTGGAATGAATATACTGGTGAGTATTACCATATCAGTCGTATAAACTGTGAGAGAAAAATCTTTAATTTTCTCTTTTAAAACATTCATTGTAGTGTCATTAAAATGTCTCGGAGACCAAGCTCAATAACCAACTCAAATTAAAAGTACAAATCTTCTCGCTCCTGGGCCAGACAGGGCTACTAATTCACTTGCCCTCTTTGGGCTGTTGTCCCATGACTGAATACTTTAATTAAACCATGATTGGGGCTGGGAAGATGGTAGTGGTGTAATAGGATTTTAAGCTTTGGTCTTTCTCCAGCTGAGACTATCAGGATATCATGGATCTCAGGGATGAGGCTAAAGCGCTGGCCAGGAACCAGCTGAGGCCAACGTTCACTTAATCAGCAAACTGATTGGTATAAACAAGCGAGCGAATCAGGAGGCTCAAACAAGAAAATGGTGGTCATGAAATGATGTCGGATGGGAGTGTAACCATCAAAATAAATAAACCTGTAATCACAGGAACTGTTATTGTAGAAGTGGAAAAAAAGTGTTGCTTACTTTATTACCAACAAGTGCTCTCAGTGATCTGTGACCCTGTGGATAGCTAACAGTGTTATAACACAGGTGTCTTAAACAGTTATGTACTGCTGGTTGGTGGGGAAAAAAATAAACAGAAAAATGGAAATAAACATAAAAGGAATTTACAAAATCAAACAAACAAACAAAAAAAACCCAATAACAAACTGAAACTGTATTGTGTGCTAACAAAACTAACTAAAACAAACTAAAATTACTGAGCAATTGTGTTTAGTTTTCTTTTTGATGCTTTGTTGATTTTTTACTATGCAATACTTTTTTTTATGACTTTTTAAATCTCGCCCATGACAGTATCCCATATTGCAAAAAAAGACTAAAACTGAAGCTGAAACTAAAAACTAAACTAAAACTAAGGATTTTATATATATATATATATATATATATATATATATATATATATATATATATAAATTAAACTAAAGCACACCTGCTTTAAAAACAAATTAAAACTGAATTTGAAAATAAAAAATAAAAATGAATAAAAATAAAAACTAATGAAAAATGCACTATACTTTAAAACTTTAAACTATACTTATCTTGCTTGGGTTTAGAGTTGTTGTTTTTTTTTTTTTTTTTTTTTTCAAAGATATGTCAGCTACTAGGTCAGGCCTTATCTAATTCTAATCTAACTCAGGACCTAATTCTAAATTTTGTACAGACTGGATTATCGAGCTGAGCCAAAACGCTCTGAGAACACGCGACAGCAGTTCAAAGTTGCCTCCCAATGCTGTGAGCAGACACAGAGCCACTCTCACCGAGACTATAGAAACTGTCCATATGACTTGCAAAAAAGGGCCAAAGGGGGCATTGTAACACAACGCTGCCATCCTGGAGCTGGCTGATGCTATTTGTGGCATGAGCGATGGCTGGCAGTGCGAGGGTATGTAATGTTTCATGTCTGGCTGAGGTATTGACTGTAAGCAGAGATGACTGGATGTAACCGTAGAGACACAATGCAATTTCAGCAGGCCATTGAAACCATCAAATGAATCAGGGACACATTTTACCTTATAGGGAAGAGGATATATGGCCCACCATTTTTTTTTTTTTTGGCATGTATTGTAATATTAAACAGGATTTGATCATCCTTTGTGACTCACTGAGCAGGTAAATTTTGTAAGAGTGGGCATGTAGCTGTATAGATAAGATAAATTTCCAAGCTGTGTCAACAAAGAAAGAAAGAAAGAAAGAAAGACAGACAGACAGACAGACAGACAGACAGACAGAAAGAAAGAAAGAAAGAAAGAAAGAAATGATGGTAATGTTGGACATTTTCTTTACTATTGTCCTATGTTAAAGAAAGTTCTCAAGATGCTGCAGGATTTTGGGATCTGTCTTTAAAATGGTCACTTCCTATTTTCTGGAATCAATGTAAGTCTGTATTGAACCATGAGGCACAGTTTAAAGTGTTACAGCCATCTCATTTTTGATGTCTTTATATGTAAGCTCATACCTTACACTTGGCTCTTCATTAGATCACTACATGAGGTGTCATTCTGCAGTTTAGAGGTTCACCATACACCACACCAGGACCTTTGCTGCCGGACGTTTACTTTTTTTTATATATATTTACAGCATGACACGTGAATGGGCCATCTGGGATTTGCATTGGTCAATATTGTACTTACTTTAAGCCATAAATCTTATGCAATGTTTTTTTTTTCTCTCTCTCTCTCTCTTTCTGTGCCCCTCCCAGCCCCATTAACTGAAGTTACACAAGCGTTATGTTGGGAAAGCAGTTGGCATGCCAACTAATCCAACCCAATGCAAACCCAGTTGAAAGAGAGAAAACACACACACACACACAAAAAAAAAAAAATCAAGGGATGTCTGTTTCAATTATGATAACACCATTATCATTACATAATAATCTATGACCAAACATGCAACATATCTGAGCTAATGTCCTCTCTAGTGATGTACATAACCAGCTGTGGTTTTATATGGCAATGAAACGGCAAGTGCTTGGAAGACAAAATGTTAAATATCTCTATTTAAAATTTGTAACTGTCATTAATGAAGTGCATACATAAAAGAAGTGAACAAAGGTTATTTTCAAAGTCAGGCTTATGTATATGCATATTTCTTTCAGCATTTACAAAGGTACACATTTATTGTTGTAGTGTTTGTATAGGACCATCTTATATGAAAAATTGAATGTATATAAGGAAAAAAGTGAACAGTAAAAATCACTTTTTGGAAGCAAAAATGAGATGCAGCATCTGGACTTTGTGTCCCAGAAGTGCTTTGTCACAGCATTGTATGTAAATTTCATTGTAAGAGGAGAAAAAAAATGTAACTTGTTAGAAATATATGTGGAAGAAATGTTTTTCCAACAAGCCTGTATCTATTACATTCGCATATTGAACTGTTCTATGAAAAATCATGCATTTATTTTTTGCCTGACACCACAGGCGACAGAGCTGGAGTTCCCTTGTTTTGAGAGCAACGTTCCAGCTCCAGTGCTGTGTCTGTGGGTCTATAAGTTCTCATCACAGCCATGGGGCAAGACCGAGATGGGGCATCCCAATGGATGAGCAGTTCTCTCTCTCTCTCTCTCTCTCTCTCTCTCCTCTGCCTGCCCTCGCTCCCCCTCATTGTTCTGTGCCAGCTCCCTACATCTTATCTTGCTCTCCATTAAAATTTCTCGCTCTGCTCACTCCATCCTTCCACTGTTTCCATCCTCCCTCTATTACAGTATAGACCTACCCCATTCCTTTTAAATTTGCCTAGTCTTCGCTCACCGTACCCTGAAATTCTCCTCCTTTTCCAAAAAAAAAAAAAAAAAAAAAAAAAAAAAATCATATTTCTCTTTGCCATTTTATCTCTTTCTCTCTTTGCACTCTCTTATTCATTCTCTCTTGGTCTCCTTTTCTTCTTATTCTCTCTCCCTCGCTGTCTGGATAGCAGTAATCAGCTTTATTTGTTAATGTATCCCATGAACAGGTGGTTGATTTGTCACAACAACCGTGAGCCCCATAATTAAATTATGACTACCAAGCCAAGGATATTTTGCCTGAAACTGCTCATTTTTGGACACACTATAACAGAGGAGGTGGACAGGGGTAAACATAATTTAGAGAGTACTGTCACAACAAGATGATTTCATTTCACTGACGTCTCTGTTTTGAAATGCATCATGAAACATGGGCACAAAATGTACACACAACCTCTTTATGCACTGCATACAGAAGTGTAACTTGTTTGGAAATGCACGCAAGCAGTCTCTCCTCCCATTATGCCTCCTCAGATGGAAGAACAGTGCACCAAGCGATTAAAAAAAACCCTCAGCACGAACTTCACATACCAGTGAATGATATTCAGTTTTCCCTCATAATATTGGCTTCTTCCTGTCATGTGAGAAACTGATGACAAAAGAGGAGCGAGGGGAGAGGAGGGGGCTATCATGAGCCACATTATGGAAATAAGGTGCAGGAGCATGTGCCAGTTAAACCGCAGTGCCGTGCGAAGTGAGACGAGGCAGAGGGTTTGGACGGTAAACCGGGCGGTCGGTAGATGGCGGTAACCCAAGAAACCTGATCCACCGGGTTCACAGGCACTCTGTCTCAGTTTGCACCATTTGCAGTGAAGGCAGAGGAGCTGAGCAGTTTGAAGGACATCAAATGAAACAGGAGAGCTCGCGGCGTGTCCTCTTGAGTTTTACGCGTAGCCTGTCCTCCCGACCAGGAGACAGTACGTTTTGATAAAAACGGGGGAAAAAAATAAAATAAGATGGAAGACAAATCAAATTCGTTCTCCAGCAACAAAGAGGAGAAGGCGGACGGGAATAATGTGTTTCAGAGGCAAGACTCGATACAGAAAAATAACATGGGGAGCCAGAACATGAAAGACCATGGCAACTCAGTAGGCTTCAAGGGGGAACGGGAAGAGGCCATGGTCGGATTTGACGATCTAGACGGGGCGTCCAGGCAATATGGTTTTATGCAGAGGCAATTTGGGGCCATGATGCAGCCTGGAGTCAATAAGTTTTCCCTGCGTATGTTCGGCAGTCAGAAAGCGGTGGAGAAAGAGCAAGAGAGGGTCCAAACGGCTGGATACTGGATCATTCATCCATATAGCGATTTTAGGTAAGGGCTGGAAAAGTCACCTGCAATCCCCCCTTTTTCCCCACCCCTCCCGTCACCCTAAGGTTTACAAGCCCGCACATACACTTTCACACATAACGCTATGTCATCAACACACGCACAGCCTGTCCCAACGCGCATACGATCATCTCCCTCTGTATTAAGGCAGTTACCGCCGGCCGAGGGTGTCACTATCAAAATGTGCTTTGTGGGTGTCTGCTTTTCATTGCGGCATTTCATTGTAATGGGGAGGAAGACGTTACAAAGGTGTATCAGTGATATGTCCTTGGAAAAAGGATGGTGAATGTCATGATTTGAAAACACACACATAGACACACACACACACCACACCACACACACACACGTGCGCGCGCATGTTCTAATTGTTACACCATAACAGCAATCACTGTGTCAGGTGGGCTTTTCATTGCGACATATGCGGGTTCTCTGAGGGGCGACGGTACCTGTGCACAACGTGACAGTGCCATTGCACCATCACGGTTGTAAACATTTCCTTACAGACGCTGGTGGGTCGGGAGGCCTTAGTGGAGAAAAAATAATCATAAAATAAAAAAATAATAACACAGAATGCGGTAAATGAATGTGTGCAACGAGTGAGGAAATGTCCGTGTTTTTAATTTGGCCAGCGGAGTTGAACATTGGTGCTCAGATTTGATTATCCAGTGGCAACCGTGCACAAAGACTAATTTATTAATAATCTATTGGCCAAAATTAAATATTCACGATGCTCTTTTTGAAGCTGCCCTGCCGAGCAAATGTGATGGAATGTGTTTGTTCCAGAGGCGCTGCAGAAGGCTCATGCTGCTGCACTTGCTTCCTTGGCATGCATGGGATGATTACTAAATTTCGTAGTGACATATTAAGGCTATTAGGCTATTCCTTTTGTACGAGCTTACGGCGCACTGGCCCAATCATGAGCTATAGGTGTGATTAGATTAATCTGAACAGCTTTACATAAACCGCCTGATGAAAGAATTAATAACTTGACTTTGCAAATAATCGTCCTTCCATGATCAGCGAAGGAGCCTACTCACGTTGGGCTTATCAAAACCATGTATGTAGGCCTGTGTACAATGAATTGCGTTGAATTGGTCAGCAAATTAGAGCAGGTCCAGGCAAGACTACTTCTCCACAAGCTGCATGTTCACAGTTCAACACTTCACCAATTAAACATCTCATCTGTCCCTGTCTTTGCATGGTGTCCCCCCCCCCGGCACAGCTGGACACTCACAGTCAAGCCTGTTTTCTGATACATCTTCATGTAATGTGCCAGGGCATCTTGTTCCCTGTCCCCTCATCATGGTGCTGTCCATGGTCCTGAACTCCTATCCGGTCTGCCCATGTAGCACCCAGCGTTTTCTTTCAGCTTCACTGCTGATTCGGGGGAAGCTTACAAGCTGAATTCTAACCTAGACCACTGCTGCATTAAAAGTTAAAGCTGTCCCCACTAGCCTCAGTGATTGTCCGACTTCGCCTTGGTTGTATTGCCAGACAAAGATTTCAGTGCAACAGCGCAGTGCAGAACAACAATCATGGCAGCTGTAAACTGCATATATGCCCAGAGGTCTTTATTTGTCTTGCCCCTGTAAGATATATCTGTGCTATCCTTATATTCACACACTAATGCTATTTGGGATATGCTGCACGCATGGAAAGTCAGACACACACACACACACACACACACACACACACACACACACACACATACACACACACACGCACGCACACAGCAATGAAGACGGATAAGGATGAGTAGCACAAGACAACAGTCAATGAGCTTAGCAGTGGCTGAAAACAATTATGTAAGGAGATCGACCCTTTGCAAAAGATGGCCAGAAGGGTATGGCCTAGTCAACCCTGTAGTATTTATCCCTTTTGTGAACGCTTATTAATTATCAATTAGCAATTTAACTGCCTTTTCAAATGTACAGACTGTATCTGTAATGTGGAATAATGGACTGTGTCATTCTGTCACACATTACATGTCTTAGAGCCTATTTTGCAAATATAGAGGGGAGACAGAGTCTGCCAGCAATGGGGATCTTAAAATTTTGTCCTCATATCCGCTTAAACAAATTGCTCCTATTATTTCCGCAACATTGGACAATGCCTCACTGTGCGGAACACAGCCTAGTTGAGGCACCTCAGTTCCTCAGTTCCCTACCTCATGACATTTTCCACAGGGCAGCAATCATAGCAATTCCTTGTCCACTGGCCAGTGTAAAGAAGGAGCCCTGCTGGCTTGCCAAAGTGACTGCCTCCTGGCTAGAGCATCGTTTTAGCCCACTGCCTCAAGCTAGTTAACAACGTCAGTACATAAATGATAGATTTGCAAGAGTGCTTTGTGCTTGGCGGGTCCTCTTGAACCGTAGCTTGAAAGTTAAATCCATTTATCTACTGAAGGACGGGACATTTTTTTTTTTTTTTTTTGTAATTCAGTTTTTCCTGTGTTCTTTTTTTTGCCCTGCTACAGGTGTATGCCTTTGGAATTGCAGTAGCAATCTTTCATTGGTTCATAATTATATATTTTTTTCCTGTTCAGTATTTTTCCTTTATGCTGTGGCACATGCTTCTATGACCAAAAAACACACTATCTGATCTTATAATGAAAAACCTTACATGACAACAGTCCATGAATGACACCACTATTCACGTGTGCTTTGTATTGCTTTGTATGAGCATTTGAAACTCAATATCCAACATATTGTTTGTACAGGGTGGCTGTTTAAAGATTGATGGCAGGTTAGTAATATTCATTATTGATAGATTTTTAGAGAGGTCTCATGCATGGCCTCATATGGGTCTGGTTTTGCTAAGGAGAGCCTTTTGTCTAAGTCTAAAAGTCTCTCAGTGGGGTTTTCTTTCATTAGTCTATCTTAAAGAATGACATGGGTGTGCCATTACAATGAAACACTGGATCATAGTTAAAATGACATGATGCTTACCTCACATACTTAAGTTGTTCCTGCCTTTAACATCTGACATAGAATTTGTCATATAGAAAATGTTTTACTGTTCACTTCTAAAACAATCACAGAAATTTAAACAAACTTATTTAACAGTTAAGTGCATTGCATTTGCATTGTCTTCTAAATGTTTTCTTCATAATAAACTAAAGACAGCTCCTTTTGTGTCATTAATAAATAACAGTGCAAAGAACTGACAATTGGTATGTGAAGACAAATGTGAATATAATAAAAGCCAAACAGCACAACAAATAAAAGTAACAAATTATCCAAAAAGCAAGTAAACACATTTCAAAGATGTTAAGAGGCTTTTTAAAAATTATTATTTGAAATACTGATGAGGCTAATGTTTTCAGACAACTTGTTCTGAAGGATAGGGACTCCCATTGCAAACATCTGATCGCACCTGGCAGTGCCACTGTGTATTGGATAGGGTCAGGCTGCGGAGAGGAGTTGTGTGGGGTTCCCTGTGTTGCCTGGCAGTAGTGGTCTGGCATAGATGCTGCTGGAGCAGCTGTTGCAGACAGGGACTCTATAGGGATGAAATGGGCTGGCTGGAGTTGGATAGGGATTGCTCTGATGGTTAGTCCTCTGTTGCTCTGCTGGTGTTGGCTGCATTAGAGCGCAGTGGGTTCTCCACCATGGGAGTGGTGGGTGTGATTTTCAGTGCTTCATTATTATTATAGTCCTGAGCAAGGCCCTAGTCCTCCTTTATGCTGATGCAAATAGCCGCACAGGTTGGGGCTTGTTTGATAAGAGGGCTGTGCACTGTGGACATTTGACAAAGAAGTTGATTGTATGTCTATGTGGTTGTTTATTTTTACTATCCACTTGTTTGAATTGTTCTTTACTGGACCAATGGGTTAAGGTTACTTTTACTTTTACCACCCCCTCAGCACAGCTGAGACATGTTGATCCGTTTTTGTCAGGTCATTGGTGTCCATATCAATGATAATGACAATGACCTAGTAGAGAAACTGATACCTTCAGTGTAGTGATACACCAGAACATAACAATGCTGTGTTTAGGAAACATCATCCAGTGGTAGTACTTTCCATCGAAATCAATCAAGAAAACAGTCTGTCGGTCTGTTTCACAGCTGGTTGAGAGGTTGGAGGTGATATGGGTGTCGGAAATGACGGGTGGTGTAGCAGGGGGAAGAGTATAGCTGAGGCTGGGTGGATGTTTGTGGATAGAGCTGAGGGTGTGTGCACTGTTAGAGCATGAGGTTCTAGATTGTTCTTCTTGGTAGTGGAAGTGGGTGGACTGCTGGAGCCGGACCCAGGTGCACCTCTGGAAGAGGAGGTGCAGGTGGGTCCATTGTTGGAGATAAAGTTGGTGCACTGGTGGATGTGGGGCTGGTTATACTGCTGGAGACTGATTGTAGTTGTGGCGTTGCAGCTGGAGGCCCTGCTGCAAGTAGAGCTGGGTATGCTGGTAGAGTTGGAGCTGGGTGCACTGCAGGATTTGGAGCTGGAATTAGCCAGGTCCAGTGGTGCAGGTGGGTGCACTGCTGGAATTGGAGCTGGTTGTAGTTTTGGAGCAGGTTACATTGTTGGAACTGGAGCTAGGTGGGCTTATGATGCTGGAGCTGGATGCAGCTTTGGAACTGCTAGGTGCTCTCTTTAACTTGGAGCTGGAGATGATATGCTGATGGAGCTGGAGCTAAATGTACTGGAGGTTGCAGTGGAGTTGACTACTGTTCTCCATTTGACCATTAAACCTTTGACTTTTTTTTTTTTTTAATATTTCCTGTATTTCCATTTTTCATGTAGCTTGTTTTCTCTCAGTTCTAAGGTGCCTAAGGTTTACACTTACTGTAAAGCGAGACACAAAGCCTACGTTGTTTCAGTAAAGTGAGCATCCTAAAAGTGATGTATGCATGCCACCTACTCCATCTGAGGGAGAAAAAAATAATCATTTGAGGTGGCCTGCAGAGCTACAGCACAGCAGATGTGGGCATTGTGTGGGCTTGATTTGAGTGTCTTTCAAAACAAAGCTTTGTCTCGGTCAGAGTCAGAATGGAAATCATCCAGCATTTCCTCTGAGCCTTGGGACATTTTACAGATGTTGATATTGAATTTTGAATTGGTGTCTCTCTAGAATTGTCTGGTTGATGTATTTTCTGACCTTTTCTAATCCCACATTGTTAGTGTATAAGAGTGTCCTGCACTTTAGTTTGACTTAAAGGTTATTTTATTGTTTTTTTTTCTGAATTTTCTACTCCCTCAGACATTCTAACTATCCCTCAGCCTAGTTTAGGAACTGCATACACAGTTAGTCTCAAGTTGTTAATGTCCTATCAAAGGTGAACAGCTTTAAACCAAATACATTTTCTTTGTTGTTTTAAAGTTGTACTTTTTGGTTGGGTTCTTGCTTTTAAGGTGTTTTTTTTTTTTTTTTTTTTTTCATTATTCCATCATTGGTATATCTCCTTTACTGTTTGCCTAACATTCACTTAACCACAAACTAAGCCAACTTTGACAATGTTTTCGATAACAATCAAATGACAACTTGAGAATATATTTATTCTTACTTTACTTTTCAATCAGGCTTTATCTTTATCTTTACTCTTGCCCCTTCTGATTTTTAGTATTTATTTTCAGTCTACCTTGTTATACATTTTTAAAGGATTAAAACCTTTGAGAATATTTTTGCCACTGCTTCTTGTTTATATTTTTAGATGTTTAGAGCACAATTAGCAGAATCTCCTGCCATACAAACATTTACACACACATGGACAGACAACAACAGACTTGATAATAAATTACACTATAATCCACCTGAATTCAAAATGTATTTAAAATGTGTTGAAGTTGCTAATGTGCAACTGAAAGTTGTAAACCCTAGAAAGTTTGACAGTGACTCTAGTATGAATGGCATTAACCATCTGATTTGATTGCTATAGTAAGGTCCCATTCAGTTCCTTCAGGACTCAGATAAAACCATGTCACGTCATGCATGGGATTTGCTGCTCCAATCTTGACACAGTTTCACACTGATGCAGACAGGCTGAATGATATTGGTTGAGAATCCATGGTCCAGTTGCATAAGTATGTTTCTATTATGTGAATAGAGGTAAACTGCATCAAAATTACATGATGTGTATCATGTTGTCTAGTCCCATTCAAGAACTTAAATAAGGACTTTGTATTTAAAAGTTTAGACTATAGGCCCCGGTGAGATGTTTTGATGCCTGGGGGTGTAAAAATACCTATGGTGTATATTCTTAACCACCAAGATGACCGCTGTTTAGCTGAAGTGCAGACAATTAACTGACACATGATCTGTGGATATTTATAAAGCCAAGGCCCCGGCTTAATTTATTCAAACAGATCCATTACTAGATGGCTAGTCTGTCAGCCAGACAGGCAGCTTGCCAGACAGTCAGCCAGTCCGTTTCCATCTTTACCCCCAGTCAGTAGACAGACAACAAGGCAGATCAGAGGCAGGCAGTCAGGCAGCAAGAATGGCGTCAGTGGAGAGTTTTTAGCATGAGATAGGATTCCTGAAAGCATCTATTTTCATTCATGGTTGCACGGCCTTTATCAGTGGCCAGGACACTTTGTGATCATAAATCACTTCTGGCTCGGGTCATCACAAAACTGAGGGCAGGGACATTAACACAGCCCCCCCTAACCCCCCTCCCTCCAATGTAAGGGAGCAAGGAGCACCAATGCTCCAGTGTTGGCAAGAGCCTTATACTAACACACACAATTACTGGCCCCTCCACACTACCTAGTCTTTCTGGATTAAGTTAGTGGAGCTGTGGGAACCAAAGAATAATTTCAGCTGGACTATTACTGAGGTGTAAAAGAAATTGCAACACCTAGTTTTTGCTATCTGCAAGGCACTCAAGGGTGTCAAGACAGTTTTGGTTGCCAGATTTAAGGTTTAACAGAGTGTAGCATCACTGATGTAACAGTGACAAAAGATGTTACATTTACAGATAATATGACCTAGTGGCAGCATGCAGAGGGAAACTAAGATGGAATCTAAAGTAGCCCCCTGTGGAATCCAACAGTTTATTAGTACTTAGGTTGATGGTGATGAGTTTCCTGTGGTGACAGAGGAAGTTCTCTTGCAGATGAAGAAGCTTAACCAGTTCAGAGCGATGTCTGTAATAACAACCCGGTGCCGCTGACGGTCCATTAAGACCACATGTCAACTGCATCAAAGCTTGCACATATAAGGAATTAGGTTTGTGCAATCACTTGCATCTACTGCTAAGTGAAGGTCATTAGCAGAGCAGAGTCGGTGCTGTGAAGTGCTCTAAACCCTGATTGAAATGTCCCCCAAAAAATGTAGTGGAAAAAAATGAATGAGGTAAAACAGCTTTCTCTAAAACATCTGAGTGAAATGGGAGGTTTGAGCTTGTTGTCATTACAGATCTAAACTGCCTTTCTTCATGATGAAAAATTGCATGTTAAAAAATATATGAGAAGGAGCCAGTGGTCAGCGAACTATTAATGATGGACAAAAAAGTGAAAAATATGGGACAGGTGTAGAGTTTTTCTGTGTGGCCCACCAGGAGATCCAGACATAAACAATATAATGCTTTTCAAAGTGTACACATTCGCTGTGGAAAATAAGAAAACTACTTCAACCTAGGTTATGTACAATTTTCCATGTTTATTTTCATTAGGGGTATTGGATTTTGTCCATTAGATGATATTTCGTTGTTTTCCGATAAGCTGATATACATTTTAAAGCCTGTATCAGCCACTGCTGATGATGTTCCAATACTATCATGCATCCCGAAACTATAAAGTATTGGATTATGCTGCTTTTGGAGATGAGATCAGAGAGAAAAAAAATACTTCCATAATGCCATGATAGACTTGTAGTTTGGTGGCTTTTCATTTTGGTCCTGCCTTTTTGCAATTTCTCTTTTAAGGCTCGGCTGTCAGCATAAAGCAGGCAGGAATTTTAGTTAGGAGGCGTTTTTTGTTGTTGTTTGTTGAGGAGCCATAGACCGAAGAATAGTTAGAAAAAAGCATTTTAGAAGTCAAATATACTCCAAGTTTGTTGATGTTTTGGAAAACATAATTTACCATTCTAAGATTTAGCTACTGTTAGCCTGTAAGATACACTGATTAAATCATCGTCATGTAAAAACTAAAATCTCCCCAAAAAGCAATTGTTAACATTCCATCTATTTTTATAAAGTGCTTTGACTTTCCTTTCTGTCCACTTTGTTCATCATCAAAGTGGTAGTTGAAGTGGTGCTGGGCTGGCAGATTTGTATGTAAAAGCTATCGGAGTGGTCGAGCAGACAGCCTTTTGGTCCCATTGCCATGACAGATAAATCTGCACCTTGACGTGATCACCCTCGTCTCTGGAAATGACGTAAAAGTCAATGCACAACTGGAATAACCATCTGAAGAACATTTAGAAGGGAGATAAATGTCTCCACGTATGCTGACATTTAAGCTCGGTTTTGACCCCAGTACCACATTACAGGGAGTGTCACTTAATATTGTAGAAAACATAAACTTTTATCTTCTTAGTCCATGCTAGGGAGGTTCTGTTTTTGTTTAGTATAGATATCCTGATAGTTCCTTGTAATTTTATGCTTTAGCCTGAGGCTGTGTCTGTCTCAGAGTACCAAGTGCATTTGTGACCATTTGCCAGCATGCAAACCCAGATACAGGCTGCACATGCACGTACATACAGAGGCTGATTTGCACATCACATATCCATCTGTGCTTCTACACAATCTGCTGAGCGTAAATAAAGACGTCCACACCAGGGCTCACACTGTTAAACTTTATTCACATTATTAATGAAATGCTTGTATTCATTTTTGCTGTCTTCCTGAGTGAGGTGTAACCCTTCCTGATATGTTTGTTTGCTTACTTTTTTGTGTATTTATTTGTGTGTTGCGCTGCAGGTTCTACTGGGACTTGATAATGCTCATCATGATGATGGGGAATCTAATCATCATTCCTGTGGGAATAACCTTCTTCTCGGAGCAGACCACCACCACCTGGCTGGTCTTCAACGTGGCCTCGGACACCATCTTCCTGGTGGACCTGGTCATGAACTTCAGGACGGGCATCGTCAACGAGGAGAGCTCTGAGATCATCCTCGACCCCAAGGTCATCAAGATGAATTACCTGAAAAGCTGGTTCGTTGTGGACTTCCTCTCCTCTATCCCAGTGGATTATATCTTTCTAATAGTGGAGAAAGGATTTGACTCGGAGGTGTACAAAACAGCCCGCGCCCTGCGCATCGTCCGCTTCACCAAGATCCTCAGTCTTCTGCGTCTCTTGAGACTCTCCCGACTCATCAGATACATACATCAATGGGAGGAGGTGTGTATATGTTTGAATGTGTGTGTGTGTGTGTGTGTGTGTGTGTGTGTGTGTGTGTGTGTGTGTGTGTGTGTGTGTGTGTGTGTGCATAATGGACAGAAAGACAGAAAAGATACACATAGGAAGAGAATGAAGAGAGTGAAAGGGAATTTGCTGGGCGACCACGTGGTTGCAGCGCTGTCTGGGCGCATGTTTTCTGAGCAGCAGGGTTATGACCTTGAAAAGCTCATGCATTGATAGGATTCTGCGTGTGTGCAGCTAACTGGTGCTGCCACTCACCCGTCTGGTCAGAGGGCTTATCTAACAACTCATAATAATGTCACTTTCAGGTCAGTGATGGATGAAATTACTTTAAAATCCCAAATCTATAGTAATCCTTTTTCATTTCCAATTCTTTCAGATTTCAAAGCCGCACATCTGCTTAAATATTAACAATACGGGAATTAAAGGCAAGAACGTATCGATCCGTTTTATCGGAGACAGTTTAAAAGAAAGAAAACAGAAATGATGTTTGAAAGTCAAGGAGAGCCCGAACCAATTTTGGAACGCCACTGTTATGATAGCTTTTATTTCGGCGGTGTGTCCATTGCAGAGGACTCATTTTGTGTTAACGTCCACAGAGTTATGCCTGACTGGACATAGCCCAGAGTAATTCATTATTACCCTCCATTGAGTCATTGCACTCCTTGTCTCACACCATTTAATCAGACTGTAGCGCTTCTCCTCCGTGTCCTTTCCTGCATTTTTATCGCACGTATTGATCGAATGATTGTACAGCTGTGCACGCTAGTAGACTTATTATAATTGTTATTATAATCATGAAGGTATTCATTTATCAATTTAATTATTTTTTCCGTGAACTGACTATGGAAACAGAAGATGGCACCATTGAAAAATATATATTCTATATAATTAAATATGTGACAATTCCTATGCAAATGTAGGATACTCATTTTGTTTCAGTGCTCTAGCTGGTAGCAACATTCAACTGAAGAAAATTTTCCTCTTTAGGGGTTATAATAGAGTAAAGCGAGTTATATTCCTTGATCTGCACAGTGGGAAGCTGTGCAGATGGGTGAATATGTTTCATGTGCGTCCTCCTTTGGCAGCCACTTCGCATCCAGATCTTTTACAAAATGGATATCCATCCGTCCTCTAGAACAAACCTCTCTTTGTTTTTGGGATATCCAAAGTAATCCACACTGCTGATTTTAATTCCTATTTCAGGGGTTGGAGATCGATAATATCAGCCTCGCTTCTCACTGACATTTTCTCTGGTGGATGTCTGGTGGATGTGTGTGTGTTGTACGTGGCGCCTGTTGACACGACAGGTAGTCCACAAGGAAAGGCGATGCGCAGGAGAGATCGCAGCATATAGGCCCCATTTAAACCTTGCATTCAAATGTGATCTCTGTATCCGGATATATTATCTGGATCTCAGTAGGCGGGTCATTAGGAGGTTTGGTAGGCGGGGTCAACAACTAAATGAGTGTAGATATTTCCTGTGACTTTATCCACATATTCCCTTATTTTAGAGATTTCTTTGTCCAGCAACAAAGCATTAACATGAAGCTATAACTAATATTAGTCAGGTATTTATATGGAACAACCTAATGGGTGGTAAATTAGTTGCACATAATCTCCAGCACAACTCCAACTGACTTTTTTGTCTCTTGGCCATTATTTCGTGCATTACACCAAAAGGTTAATTCAAAACACCAGATTAAAACTGAGATTTATAAAATGGAACTGTGGTTGCCATGGTAATCACTACGCACCACACAAACACTCCACGAGGCTACAGCTGTCCATGAGAGTTACATGATAATCTACAGCAGGAAATAGTCCGTAAAGACGCAGGGCTAGATCTCTCTACATCTCTCTGCAAAAGGCTATGAAAAAAATGATATGATGCACTGGTGAGGCTGGACCGCCGGCTCGTGACAGCGGGTTAACTATTTAGTGAGTGGTATAAAGTGCCAGGGACAGAGGGGGCAGCTGCTAGAGGCATGTGCCCCACGTCTCCGCCTGCGGAGAGACAAGGGCACTGTGATGTTTTCAACTTGTGGGTGGATTTTATGTCCAGAATGTGTCCCAGCTGTATGAAGTGCATTTGCACTGACCTAAGATCCAAACACAATATGAGCCAGACGAGGATCCAGGGCGTTGACTACAGTGGCTTGCCTGACTGGAGTTAGGCTCACTTAATAAAAACTTGCACTGACATGGCTTGTAGAAGTAACATTAATAGGGGGGAAAAAAAATCCATTGCCAGCTAATGAGGGCAAAACTCCATCCATCAGATTAAAGCACTTTGGTAGCCCTTGCCTTTTCTGATGGAGGCTGGTAAAATGGTGGATTTATATCCAGGAAGAGCACAAAATGGGCATGCTGTGTTGGTGAGCTACTGTTACTCACTACCGTTCCGTGAGCCTTGTGGAGGGTAGCAGGTGCAGTTGAAGGCTGTCAATCAGACAGGAGCGTACAAGATGGGAAGAATGAAAAATGAGGTTGTGCTCTGATATCATCACACCCACTCTTACTCGTGAAAGTGGCTTTTAATCCCCAGCAATACCGCCTGTTTGACTCAGGACAAATCAACTGTTAGGGCTCTTTCTGCAAAGAGAACCTCAGATTCTTGCAGTTTCATAATGTTTCTGACACTGAGTGATGACAATATAAACATTTAAATTTAAAAAAAAAAGCATATTTTAGTCCCATACCTCTTTACAGCTGCCATTATCAAAATTTCTTAGGGATGATTAACCTAAAGGGTCTATATCAGGGGTTATCATCCTTTTTTATGTGTGTAAGTGCCAGGTTAAAATTCTCTTGTTAATCAATGCCATAGATCGACATTAAGTTTAATTATGACATGAAAATCAAAATCTTCAACGGATGTGTAATTTCAGTGCATCCATGTAGGCAACATGCAAAGTAACAACAGACTTTGAGGGTTCAGCAGAAAATCAGTAGTCTGCTCGGAAGACGAGTATGAAAAAGACTTTGATGGTGTTGGGTTGCTTCCTATGCGTGGCAATATATTGTTTCATTATCTTGTTTGTACAGCTTTATGCTGTGGGTGGATGAGATGGTATATATGGACCAGGTTACAAACAGAAGATAATGCAGCAAGGTTAATGAAAATCTGCAGCAAGCAGGCAGCGCAGTAGATCTGTCATAATGCACGGATACAACAAAAGAGCTCACAGCACTGCAGTCTGTTTCTCTCACGCTCACTCTCTTTCCTCTTTGTCTCTCTTTGTCTGTCCCTGTTTCTTTACCCCTGTTTTTTTTTTTTTAACTCATCCTCCGTCTCTCACGTTCATTTATGTCGTCTCCTCCTCTCCTCTACCACCACTCCTTCTCTTTTCTCTCTCTAGTCCAACCTCAGTGTGTTTAAAAATATGCACCGTGTAGCGTGCCCGGGGAACATTATTTCTGGTTATTTTGGTGTAACCAAATGAAATAGAAGTGCTGAATAAAACAACGGCAAATCAGACTCATTCCGAGCAGAGAGGAGCAGAGAGGAAAGAAAAGCACTCAGTGGAAAAAGCTCCAAGCTGTCGCAACGTGTTAGGTGTGGGATGCAGGATTAGCACTGTAATGGGGAGGACAAAGCAGTGTCCTACCGTCTTAATGGACAACAAGCAGTGATCCATCATTATTTCAGCCCTGGGTGGAGGTGGTTAGTGATTAAATCAATCAGTTTCCACAATATATCATCTACCAACCTATATTCTTGTCATTCCTTCACCTGTTTTGTGCTCCCAGCCTCCCCTCACCTCTTTATCACCCCCCCATGCCTCTAGCCAAGAGATAAAGAGGCCCTGTATCTCATCGAGCCTAAGGTTCAACACTGCACAGAGCAGAGAGTCCAAACAGGACGACACCAGACTCTATATCTTTTACCTCCCCCCACCCTTTTCCGGAGCCATGCATAAGTACAGGGCTGCAGTAGCTTATTCTGTTGTCAATGTCCATTAAGGGACTCATGGGTCTGACTGAAGCAGCTGACTCCACTGTCACCCATTAGAAAGCAGTAGCAGATGACTCCATCTGGCTTTGCTCATTAGTATAAAAAAAAAAAAAAAAAAAAAAAACAATGTCATGACAATGTCTGGTCAAATCACAAGAAAACAGTAAACGTCTCTGACTTGATTCTTTGATGGAAACAAGACCTAATATTACTGTCAGGGGTCATGGTCAGGGCTAAAATGAAATCGGCTGGATTTGGCCACATTGTCAAATCTCACATGTTTGTAAGGGCTTCGACCCCAGCTTATGTGACACTCAGGATAAAATGCTACCATTTGTATTTGTATCTGCATGTTATGTTTCTATGTGTGTGTGTGTGTGTGTGTGTGTGTGTGTGTGTGTGTGTGTGCACTGGCTCATTCATTCATGCGGAACTCGTTTCGCCGTGAGCAATTCTTAGGGGAGTTACGGTATGCAGTGTTTAGGCCGCGCAGAGCCCCAGAGCCCAGCGAAAGGGGAATACAGTGTGTGCTCACACACCAGACAGTACAGTACATTGACATACTACGAAGCAGTATTTTGTTCAGTGCCTGACAGTTTGTTTTATTTTGCTTAATGGTAGAGAGTTAGGGAATCCTACTTCTTCTTTGTTCTCTCTCTCCGCTGTACTAAAACATCGATAAATGAAATGCTGGGAATAAAAAAAACTGATCACTGTCTCAAACAATGAAACAGCAAAAAAACAACAGAGCAATCGCAATTCAAGTGCAGTGAAGAGATTGTTCCTAACGTCGAGATTTCTATGACAATATCAGCTGCTTTGTGCTGTGATTTGTTGTTTTCTGATTTAAAAAAACGCTCCATTTCTCTCATGCAAAAACTAGAGAAAATCCTCAGAAGAAAAAAAGGAAAAAGAAAGAAAACTTGAAAACTTTCGAGCTAACAATTAAGTTGCTGCCAAGTGTAACTTCCCCCCAGGGTGAGAAACCACCATTGGCTCGGCACGTCAACCACTACTGCACCGAAGCTGAATTGTTGAGTTTTCGTTTGATATTGTGGTTTTGTGTGGCGTCATTATTTTCTTCTACTGGGATGCGTCATGTCAACAGTCTCAGCTGCTTCCTGCTGCATGTTTGGTTGTTTCCTGATGAAAAAAAAAATAATGCTCTATTTTTCTCTCACACACACACATACACTCAAAAGAATTCCTCAGTTACAGTTTCCCACAACTCAAGAAACGGTAGCCCATAGGGGACAGCAGTCATACTCGCACATTAATATTTTACAGCTCAATTAAATAATTTGAACAGGGTGAAATGCAAAAAAAGTGCACTTTTAATTATCGGGGGGCATTTATTGCCCTCTCATTTTTAATTTCGCCGGCATTTTAGGAAGTTTCAAGGACTTTTGTGCCCCATGCACTCATTAGTTTTTGACCCTGCATCTGCCATGTCTCTGTTTTCATTATTTCATGCCCTCTTGGATACACAGTTCATTACCCCAATGACCTTATAGTCATAACAAGCTGTTTTCACCGTTTCTGTTCATGTGAACCTATGCAGATGCATAACCTTTTTTTATGATATACTTTACCAGTAGTGGCTGCTGATACACACACATGCAGTGCTAGTTTCAGTTTTTTGAATTTGTTTATTTGTTAGGTATAGAATTACAGACACAAACCCGACTGTAAAGATGAACTTTTCTCAGCCATTGCAGAGAATCCCCATGCCTCCCAGGACCACATCTGGCTCATCACAATTCCCCGGCCTCCAACCAGATCACAGCCGTGGCACAAGGGCTCAGGTTGTGCTTGTGGCAGCACACCAGCCCCCCATGTGCAAATCCATTGCAGAATTATGCCCTGCAAGATTTGTCATGCAAGAGTGCAACCTGTTTCAGTGAGGGAATTATGACACCGATTCAACAGAGTAAACCGGCTCTCAAGTGCATTTGTTCATTTAATTGACTAATAATTTCTTGGATGACTTTAATGGTTGCCTGTTATTGTTAGTGACACACTACAAATGAGACAAAAAAAAAATGGGTGAAGGAAAGAGTTTTCATTTCAGCTGGACATTTCCTCAGGTGACCGCTGTGATAGTTAAAACCCTCAACGCTGCAGAAAGATGCAACGGATCTGTTTGATTGGAGTGTCAGCAGCGGGGCCCCATGTCTTTAAGCATCTTTTTACCCAAGCAGAGGTGTATGGTTGATTCACGACCAGACTGGTAAATTGATCTGAAAGTGGGGGAAATGCGAGCCAAATGACCCGGGGATCTAGTTTACCAGGTGGGAGCAGAGAGGAGAGTTTAACCACAGGACACCAGATTAATTTAGTCTCCTCTGAGATGAGCCATACTATTACATGACAGTCTGACAACGGACCCTTTCATACTGTGTTAAGACATGTGAACAGACATGTTAAATGGTGGTGGTGTCAGTGTTCTGGGGCAGAGTGAGGTTGGTCACACTGATATCTCTCCTCGGTGTTTTACAGCAGTTTGATTTAGACCACAGTGGCGACGCTGAATTAAAACCTGAATTGAAGCACGTTTGAGTTTAAAGGCAGAATGAGTTGGATTTGTCGGTTGCGGTTTATAAACACAATATTCAAAGTTGGCCCCTCCTCCCTGGATAAGCTAAATACCGGTCTTTTCTAGGATGGTGTCGGAACGAAACAGAAACCCAAAATGGAAAGCATTCCGTCGCTGTACTATGAAAATAAAAATTGATTAGGAGTTTTCCCTTGCTATATTTCCTTAGTAACACTTTACAATAAGAGTGCAACAATTAACGTTAGTTAATGCCGTAATAAGCATTAAGTAACAGGTAATAAACATTAAGTAACAGTTAACTAACTGTTAACTAATGTGTCTAAGAATCATGTACTAATGCTGTTCATGCTAAGGTATTAATTTATATGTTATTTAAGGGTTATTGTAGATATTATTAACATTAGTAAATGCCATAATAATCATTAACTAACTGTTAATTGACCATTATGGCATTAACTAAAGTTAACAAACATCAATTGTTGTACTCTTATTGTAAAGTGTTATCATTTCCTTTCCTTCCCATTAATCTGGCATGATGCACTGTTATTGGCTGGAAGCGACAAACCCACTGTCAAAAGATGCTTAGAAAAGTCCTGAGCTCAGCAAAACAAGAAAATCCAGGCAGAGGGGATACACACACACCACCACACACTTCTAGTGGCTCATAAGTGATGTTTGTGGGAGATTATTTTTGTATGAGTCTATACAGTGTTTTTAGGAAAATCCTACTCATTACTGACATAGCACAGCATATCTTTTTAATACATAGCGTCCATGCACACTTATTAAATGAAATGTTGTTGAATGAGGGCATAACACAGTGAGAGCTGAAGTTAAAAATAGTGCTTCATTATTGATGAAGACACATAAAAACTTTGTGGGACAGTCTGCGATGGGAGGCCCTGGCGTAGTGAGCAAAACAAATAACGAAATTTTAAAAAAGCATGTAGAAGTGGCTGTGTGATTTGCCACCTCAGCGAGAGACGGAGTTCAGTGCCAAAGGAGATTAGCTGTCTTTGGTTTATAGAGCGTTGTGGACTTGCTTCACCTGTCTCAAAATAGGTATCATGCCAAATCTTCACTGCCTCGAGGCCACCATTGCAGCCTCATACAGGGTGCACAGGCACAACAACACACTCTCACTCACACACACACACACACACACACACACACACAAGGTAAAGTGCTGACTCATTTGTGAGGCTGAAGGAGGGTGAGAGTGAAAAAGTGAGAGAGAAGCAAATGGAGGGGGACAGTATGCGTGTGTCTCTGTGGCTTTATGTGTGTATCACGCAGCAGCAGCAGCAGTGATTCCTGTGGTGTGTCCCCCTGATTAATTTCCTGTCGTGTCGGCCCTTTTCCCCTCTATAATTACAGCTTGTAAGAGGAAGCTGAATGAAGTGAGGACAAAGAGAGATGTTTAAAGTGATGTTGTAAGGTTTTTAAATTACTTGTTTGCATTTCAGCAGAGGCACTTGCCCTCTGCTCCGTTTAAGTTGGTAGGATTGCACATAAACACAATTTATCATAGTGACTGCAAGTCTTGAAAAAAAAAAAAAAAAAAAAAAAAAAAAAACAAGCCGAGAAGACAGCAGTCCCCCTTTTCTGTAAAAAATTCATACAGCACGTTTATTGTCGACAAACACAAATGGCATTTATAGGAAGGTAACCAAATGGAGCTTGGCCTCATTTTCATGTTCCCTCAAATGCCATTTAGTTGTAGGACATACGTACAGTATGAGCACGCAGTAATGTGACCCACTGCAGCATCATGTCCTATGTAAAAGCTGCATCGAAGCAGAGCAGCCGTCGGCCGATGACTGTATACGACAGTGGCCTGTGATATGATGTGATCTGACGTGACGTGATGTGATATGATGTGATGTGAAGTGATGTGATATGATGTGATGTGCGTGTGTGTGGGTGTGTATGCGCCTGTGTACGTGTATGCATGCTCGTGTGTGTTTGAACGCATGTGTGTGTGTGTGTGTGTGTGTGTGTGTGTGTATGGATATGCCATACCCTATAGCCCCAGCGTTGGCCTGCATTGCACTGGATAGCTGCGGCCAGGCATGCTGCAGGAGGCTAAGCAGATCTTCCTTGTTGCATGTGAGGGACTTGTAGCCTGCGGAGGGCTAAAGACCTCAGTCACGTGTCTCTGTATGTGACAGTCTGCCTGGATTTGACATATTTGGAGGAAGGGGACCATTTCCCAGCTTACTTGAGACACAACCAGACTCCTATAGTTTTGCTGGCCTGCATCCGTGTTGAACCTACAACTATATTTCACCATCCATGCTTTTAAGGTATCTATGCTGGTATTCTTTGTTGCTTTTGGCTTAAAAAAAACAATGCCATTACTACCACCCTGACTGTGGTTTATGTGACCTTTAGATTTTACTAAGGCAGTTGAGGCGATTAATATGCAGAGTTCTCTTTCTTCGGTGCAGAAATTAATGTGGTGCTAAATTTTATCAAACAAAATCTCATCTTACACTTCTTTGGCGGGTACAGTTCTCTTTTTTTGGTACATGCGAAAAGCAGTGACACACACACACACACACACACAGAAGCAAGTAAGAAAGCACACAAGGTCCTAGACTCCTAGCCCTGATTAATCTTGCAGACAAAATAAAATAAATATAAATAAAAAAGAAGGATTTTCCACTTTTTTTTATCCCCCCTTCTGTGTTCTTGTCCTTTCCGTGGTAAGATACTGTATGGCTCCGAGATACAGAACATACTGTGCCTAGAACCGTGTTCTAGCTCAGCGCACTGGGGGAGGTTCAGTCTTGGCCCATGGGGTGGAAAACCCAAGCTCCCTCAGACTCAACTGACTGAGTGGCATAATTTTTTTTTCTGTTTTCTCCCCCACAGATTTAACCCATTTCCTCTTGCCAAGGCACTTGGCTGTTCTTCTGTTGCAAGTTGGTCTTGTTAAATGCAGTAGGGAATGTTAATTGCTTGCCCATATGGGTTCAAGTACAAAGGCAATTGTCAGATCCTTCATGTTAAAGTGGTGAGGAACATATTATGTAAGACCTTTTATTTGCAATCAATCAATAATCTGATTACCTTGCATAGTGCCACTTTTTTTCTACCCTCACATCATTGGCTGAGGTTTTGACTGGCTGATTTTACAAACTAAATATTAGTGAATTCATCTAAAATCTGCAGATGCTTTGTTGAAGTCAGATGGACTTGCATTTTGATTTATGGTGGGACTTTAATGGACCATACCAGTGATGTACTGTATGTTTAGTGTAATATCTACTTCATGTTTCTGCTTATCTCATCATAGTATCTTAGCAAACAGTCATATTTTAGAACTTCTATATCATTTTTGCTACCTTTCATCCAGTTGTTGGTTTCCATTCAGTTCACTGGGATAAGAAAATGAAATTTCAGAGACTTCAAACTTGATTCACGCCAGTATTTCATCACTGTAACAAAGACATTATCATCACTTTACTTGAGAGCAGCAGTTTTATTGTGTTTTGATGAATTGAATCACTTGAAATTGGGTGGAGAGAAACTGTCTCTCTGCCAGAAAATAGTCCCCCAGTTTGTTTTACTCAGCCAATTATCAGATTTGTGTTTTATGAATGGCAGAACATCTTAAGGTGGAGGTTTCAGCCAAAAACTCAAATGTCAATCCAGGGTGAAATCTTGGGGACACCCCACTTCATTTGTAAATTTTCAATTGCAATGTAAAATGTGGGTAAATTGTAGTAAATGGATAACATTCAAAATCACTGGTATAGCTCTTTAAAGTCCTAAACTTCAAGAGCAATGCGTGTTCAGTTCAGGTATGTGTTGCATGCATTCACATTTGATTTATATGTCAAATAAATAAAACAACAAAACAGCAACTGGTACGAATAAATATACAAGCTGCGTCTCTGCTCCTATACCAGGCATATACACTCAAATAACTAAAGTGCATAGTCCTAGGTATTTTTTAGATATTTATAGAGAAAGGTGAGAGGAAAGGAAGATGGAGAGAGAGGCTATAGAAAGCACAATACTGAGATTTACTGAGATAATGCAACCACTGCTCTGTATCCTGTTACATGGATCTGCTTTGGAGACACCTCCTGTGTGCAGATCTTTCCAAAATGGTGGCTTGTCAACTAGAAACTGTCTGTCTATATATGCTTATGTCAGTGATATAAGTTTGCATATGTGTTTGAATTAGAGACAGTGAACTTTTTCCTTCTTTTTTGGAACATATCTTGTCCGTAATTGATCGGCACATTGAAAGTTTTTTGACGAAAATATCCTCTCGCTGCGGAGCACGGTTGTTTTAGCTATAGCATCAAAAAGGACTTACCAGTCTATATTTACAGGGCCTTTGAGGGGCTCTCTTTTGAAGTGGACAGGTGGATCAGAGTATCAGTGTGTGATTAAAAAAAAAAAAAAAGAAAAGAAAAAAAGAAAAAAAAGAAAAAAGAAAAAGTGCTGAATCACTCTCGGGTCTCCATGAACACTTTTTGATCATAATCATAGCCAGCAGCTTGAAAGCTCTGATTCCTGCAAGCCAGTCTATATTGACAGCTGTTGTCTTTATGGCTCACTTCATGGATCATGTTGTCACTGTAAAGTGAGCCACAACTCTTCCACTACTGTATGCCCTCTCTCTTTACATGTGTCTCTGTCTGTCTGTCTGTCTGTCTGTCTGTCTGTCTCGCTCACTGGCACTCCAGCAGTCCAGCCCTCTCAACTTTTATTTGATGTCATATAAACAGATTTGTCTCTAAAACAGAGAGACAGAAACAGAGTGGGCAAACATTTTCTTCAGAGCAGACTAATATTTCAAAATATTAAAATACAATATTGTTGAAATCCCGAATACTTTATTAATAACTGCAAATGCATAGCAGGGAGTTTCCACACAAACTGCTGGCATGTGGCTGACAATCAATCACATTAACTCCTTCTTTTGCAAGGGTTAAAAAACAAAACAAAAAAGTGCAGCTACCAGTCTACAGCTAGTGTTCATTTTCACAACTCAGAGAAAAGCTGCAGTAATTTTGACATGCTTCTCATGGTGAAACGAGGCCATTTCATGAAAAAGTAGCAGTTCAGAACAACACAGTCTTTACACATGATTGCAAAGTTTTGCAGCAGCCATTACTCCCTTATACTAATACTAGCACAATGAGTTCATTTGGTGAAACCCTTCCTATTATATTAAGTGCAATGGAAACAACTGTGCTGTTTACTGAAGCTAAAATGATCCTCGTTTCAGTTGCTGAAGGGTGTTGCACACTGGCATTTCTTAAGTTTGGCTTTGATTTGAAAATGGCCAAAAGAAACAACTTTCTCTGAGCACAAACACAGAGAAATATCTGTGATTCCAAACAGTAGTGTGTGTGTGTGTGTGTGTGTGTGTGTGTGTGTGTGTGTGTGTGTGTGTGTGTGCGTGCGTGCGTGCGTGTGTGTGTGTGTTTTGGCTGGGCAATATGCACGAGATCAATTTTAGCAACCAAAAGCAGACAATATCTAGTCTTATATCACAATATTGATATAATAGCAATATATTGCCCAGCATGTATATCACACAGGTAGAAGCAGCCTCCTTGCTGCTTCTACACCAGCGATGTGATCTTGGTTGACTTTTGCCTCAGCTCCCTGTGGGGCTTCCCCTGTGAGCGGCATTCTCCGTATGGATGATGTGTCCGCTACAGTAAGCAGACAGATGACAGATATAGAAAGGGGAGGGGGCTAAGGTGATAAGTGCAGAGATTAAGCTAATCTGGGTTATTTCTGTCCGTTGCTCTGTAGTTGGTGGTGTTTGTCTGTGTGAATGAATTTGTGTGTGTGTGTGTGTGTGTGTGTGTGTCAGTACATGCATGACATGAAAATTCCTAGTGGGTAGCCAGGCTCTTACATTGCCTTTCCAGTGCTGACTTTCCAGTCTTGATTGGCTCTGATTCTCCATGAGGCACATGATGAAGCCATATTTGTCATAGTGGGTTGAGGGGAGTAATAACATTCATGGGAGACATCCTGTAATGATGCCTTCCACCAGCTACTTCATTAGTAACTGCTGAAGCATTACGGGCTTTTCCCAAGCGTTAATGTTCTGTGGGATGGAGCTTAAGGGAGCACCTGACTCTCATCTCTTTTGGTGATTGCTATGCTCAGCTGTTGCTGGTAATATGAATCCAAACACAGATTAGCAATCTACATTTCCTTCACTGTGCATTGCAATGTTACAGCGCTGACAAAACACTGTAATCTGTTGTCTTTAAGTATTAATATGGATGTCCATGTATGTCTGTCGTACAGTGTCAGCTATGCAGCGTGTCCACTGTCATGTTATGATTGCTGATGGTGCTGCACAGTGAGACGTATTTGCATGTGAGAGAGGGACACTGTGCTCTGGGTCTTTGGAACCCGGGCAAGCTGGCTTAATTTCTTTCTTTATAATCGTTCTGATTAGATATTTAATTTTTTTTCTTTGACTTTTCTTTTTTGGTTGCTTAATTTCAGGTCATTTCCTTGTGTGTTTTTGCTTTTTACTTGTCTTTTTTTTGTTTGTTTTTTTTGGTTTTTTTTCTAATTTTCAGGTCATTTATGCAACTTTTTTTTTTTTACCAATTTCTTGTTCAATCAAATGAAAGCCTCACACTGGTGAGGCTCCGTCCTTAAAGTTTTGCTGTCTTGGAGGGGTATCCTCTGCTGGGACAGGTATTTCCCCGCTGTTAGCCATACTGGGATGGGTCTGTCTTGCGGATGTTGACATGAACACAGCAGGTCAGCCTGTGCAATCCAGTCAAATCCCATCTGCCCTCACATGGTCTCTAATCTTCCCTGGCCGCCTCCTCAGCACACCCACAACTCAGACTGCAACACTCATCCTTCCTCTCTTTCACTCGCTTTCATGGCATTTCCATTTTCTGCATCTTGCGATCACTCTGTACTATCTATCTATCTATCTATCTATCTATCTATCTATCTATCTATACTGCATAATTTGTTTTTTGTATGTTGTGTGCTTATAGAAAAGTTGTTGTGGTTAAAGTAAAAACAATGCACATGTGATATCCATTTTTCTGTTAATCTTGCTGTGTCGTGTCCAGTGAGGCTGAGAACCATATTGACTCAGGGTAGTTTATTTTTAATTCCATGAGAGCTCTGGGTTCAAATTAAATAAACTAGTTAGCTATAAGCCTTTCCAATACAATTAGTCTTTGGGGGCATTAATGTGTATAGCTCTAAATCTTGTAGAGAAAATCACATTAAACAGTTAATGATTTTTTTTCAGGGATCACTCATCACGGATACTGTAATAGTGCAGTAACTGCAGTTCATTTTAAGAAGTGGATAGTGTATCTTTGCTATAGTCTAGCTGTTGGATGTAATAATCCTCTGTGCTCATGCCCCATAGGCTGCAACAGAAATCTGATATCAATAACATTGATTCACATACAACATAAGCTGCAGAGTACTTAAAATTTGACAGTTTGAAAATCTTCTGTTTTGTGAGTAGTTTTAATTATTTTAAAGCTTTTTCTAAATTAGAGACCACATGAACATATCAGTGCCAAATGAGGGCATGGTATCTGAGCAGATTCAAAGTCAAACACCACCTAAAGGTATTATACCAAATCCACTAAGAGTGGGCATGCACATCTTGAGGCCTGACTGATTGGCCAGCTTACAAATCTATGAGATGTCATGTTCTTGCTTCTCCTTTAAATATTTTACATGTGGTATTTTTTTGCCTGCTATAATTAGCAATGTTTGATGGGCTCTGGGGCCTGTTTCTGGGTTGTGGTGGCAGGCAGCAGTGCCTCGGGTAGATGTAGCATACATTAGGCTTCTCCCTGCCCTCCCTCTTAGCTCTCTCAGCTCTTCGTCTCTTTCCTCCATCCAGCCGTCTGCGATATGCAGGCGACATTGATTTAACTCCTGAAATAATGTTCTTGTCAAACTGTAGTGCCAACTGTAGTGCAAAGTGTAGTGCTTCTTTAATCAGCCAACGGGAAACAAAGTGGGTCATGAGGAGAAAGCAGATGTTACTGTAGTGGAATGTGATTGTGGGGTTTTGGACCGATCTTTCTATTTTATACACAGCGCGTATCCTCAAAACCTTCCTCGCTGCTTTGATGGGATTTGTACCGGCGTTGCACAGGTGCAGTTGTCTGTCCTCTGAAATAGGAGCACTGTTTGCATTCGGAGATGTCAGTGGTGTGCACATGTTTTCTTGGAGCTGATGTTGTTATTTTGTTACCATTGCTCAGGTTACATGCACAAATCAATAGAACATGCCATTCAACCTCCTCCTCACCCATAAATACTTTTAGTGTGTTTTTTTTTTTCCTGATGCACTTATTTTATTCTTGATGCACCCCATATAGAACAGACTTTCTGATTATGTATGAGCCTTACAAGAATTTGCCTCCAAGTATTAATGGATTTCTTTCAACCTTTTGTTAGTTATTGTCCCACTGCCAGCACAGTGGCATGAATAAATCAAACAGGATCATCTGAAAACTTGTAGATTACTGCTTGTAATTTGATGCACCACTGCATTTTTACATGCAGTTGTAGGAGGGCATGCACTGTTTATGAATTAAGACACATCTTTGTAACTTACCACACAAAATGCACAACAACATATGGACATTTTGATAGAAGATATTCAATTTATTTTCCTCTAAATAAATATATTGGATTTTTTTTCCATCAAGACATTTGTTTTTAATCCTAAAACCATTACCAAACACGGCTCCTTCCCCATGCCTTCCCAAAACCACAGTCAGAATAAATCCACGCAGAAAACATCACAAGTGTGACCCTGTGATTTGTCAAGGCGCCGACTCCTGACGATGGTGCTGCTGCCAATGCGGCTCTGAATGGTAAAGCGTAGATTAAGGCAGAACAGACGTGTTGAGGTTATCACGCTCACACGCCCAAAATAGATGCAGAGCGCGCAAGAAAGTGAGTGAGGGAGGAGAGCTGGCAGTGGAGTGTGATGTGCTCAGTGGAAGGACGTGAGAATCCAGGGGACGCAGACACATGGTGAAAAAACATGATGGATGAGTCGAGCAGATCGGGTGGATGGACAGATAGATAGATGGATAGCTTTGTCTCTGGGAAAAAAAAAAAAAAAAAGCTTGACAGGTTGACAAGGGGTGGCTTCTCCAGTTAGATGAATACAGTGATAAATGGGTAGGGAGAGTAAAGGGCTATTCCAGTCAAAGAAAAGTGTGTTTTATTATTTTGACTCTGTGCGAAGTTTGAGTGGGATGAGCCAGCATATTCACCTAATAGCTGCCTTGCCAAAATACTGCAAATTTTGTATGACAGTAAAATCAATACCTGGATGAAGTGGGGTTTTTGTTTTTCTCCTCATTTTTGTTGCTAATCCAGAGGTCTGTTGTGTAGATATCCTTTGTCTGGCATCTATGCGGCAGATGTACATACAGCGGTAAAGTGAGGATTTCTCTCTAAAATTGTCACTGCTCTTTGTTATATTAATGGATCACTCCTTGTTTTCTCCCTGCGTAAAGGTCTCATCGATCGCTACCTGGCTTTTAATTAAGTCTGTAGCTACAAATTACTGTGCAGTCTCATTAACTAAACGCTCTGCCTTGGAGCCGAGGAATCGGCAATGTTTGGGAAAAACTCTCGCTGCATGTTTCACATGGGGATACACTGGTGCAAGTTAAGGAATTAGCAGTCATATTTGTCACATTACTGAGAGAACATTATATTCTTCTCAGTTGTAAATCTTCTCCTTTTCTTTTCTTTTCTCTTCTCTTCTCCTCTCTGAGAGAGATGTACACAGATCAGCTTTTCACAGCATATATCATGTTGCCCTGAGCGTTTAGATGCTGACAGCTCTTATTTACTCACATGTGTGGAATATTGCTGAACTGCACCTGTGTCAACACGATTACCAACATTGTAATGTAAAGTCTTGAGAATCCCAGTTCCTTCCACTCAGCTACTTTGCTAGTATGCCATGATGACCCTGCTATGACCTTTGGGGTCAAAACTGACCCCAAAGATAGTAGTCGGGTTATTACTGATGCTCAACGTCTCGAAATATATGATTAACATTTTTTTTTTTTTTTATTTAAAATGAATGTAACTGAATGTAAACATTAATGCTTCCTGCAGTAGTGCAAGAACCGCTGATAATTCACATGACACCGGGAAGGGGAAAACATAATACCCACAAGAACTTTGATGTATAAGAGGGTGTGGGCATGTGTGTGTGTGTGTGTGTGTGTGTGTGTGTGTGTGTGACAATTTTTTGCGGTTATGTGGGGTGATTTTAATACAATGATTTTCTGGGGGTTTAAAATGTTGAAGTCAAACTGACCGCAAATGGCAACAAACATTAGTAAATTTGACTGTAGCAGGAGCCTTTTTTTTTTTGGTGGATTCAGAAATTTTTGAGAGACATGGAAAAAATAGGAGCCTGGCTTAATCCCAGTAAATTTCCATTACAGGATAATATGACTTTTCAAATCCCAGTTCAACTGTAATTTTGTGATTAAGAAAAACCAAGGGAGATCCAAAAGGAGATTTACAAGACGATGTTAAGCGGGAGAATTCCAGATTTTCCTGGAAGCAGTTTTGTCATCCTTCAATGTAATAGCCAGCGGTGGATTTAATCCCCTCAAATTAGTCCCTTACTAATCCTTGCTAACCTTAAACAGAGGTCACTCATTGCCACGTCCAATTTGAAGATACATAAAGGACACTGTCTAATTGCGTGTCCGAGGCCCACAGCTTTGACGATGAGTAATTCTTGTGCATGCTCTTTTCCCCACACATCAGATTCAAAAAGTTGAGCCTCCAGTACACAGATTACTGCGAAAGGTTGCAGTGGTGTAAGGCCTTTGGACGGGTTTGAGCAAAGCACGTTTCTCACCATTTCCATCAATCTCATATGCATTAATATGTGAACTGTGCTATGGACAGCATTCTCTTATAGCTGCTTATATTCATTATTCAGTGACAATGTACCAGTTTTCTGTAATTCATGACTGAATTCTTACAGCTGGCAGGACAGTCTGTAAATCCTTTCTTTAAAAAGGTGGTCATGTTCGACAACATATTATTAGATGTGCTTGGCATTCTCTATATTTACATCATCTCAGCTGTACTGTTCCGCTGAATGGACAGAAGAGGGCCAAATGTGAATGGGTGCAGTGGCGGCTGGGCATGACCAACATGTGACCTTGTGCCGCTATCACATCACATCTTGGCTGTTGGTCTCTACTGTATTAGAGGATTATACTGACCTATTGCGCCCGCCCCACCCTCTCTGAGCAAATTTAAGCTTGATGCACTTAATTCTAAGCCTATATTGTGGCAATGCCAGCTGAGAGTTTTGGCAGTGCTTTGGCTCCCTGTCAATACTACCTACTGCCTACTGTCTGCTCATAAGAGCTTAGTGGTACAGAGAGTATTCTGAAAATGCATTTAGACCCTTTCAGTGGACACAGGGTTACACAACCGCCTCTTTCTACGCAACATTAGCGAGAATGTTCTGCCACGTCCATTTAACGCCGCCGCTTCCCCAATGCTTTTTTTGTAGCCTGCATGAGCGCGGACCTCTGCTCGCATCTCGAGCGCCGATGTAAACCCAGTCCAGAGGAACTCTTACCCTTCTACTCGTTTTATTATTTCCTCTCCCCTTTCCTTCACCCCTGCTCTTCTTTCCCTGTCTCTCAGGGGGTTCGCTGAGAGATTAACTCATTAATTAGGATAAGGAACACGTTGTGTGCTCATAATTCTTGTATAGACAAGTTGTGCAAACACATTAGATTCTTTGTGTCATTACAAATGAAGTGATATTGCTGACAGTGTATAATCACGAGGAGATGTTGATGAACGTTATACCACATTCATGCATCTCTCAGTGCAGAGCATTTTACATGAGCATATCAGCTTGTTTCCTGTCTGTGATTCTGTCAGCTTGGAATTACTCAGCAAGTAAAAGCCACACCACAATGTGCCATCAGTTTCTCCACGTAAAATCAAGTCACCGAGATGATTACGTCTGGAAGTAATAATGAAGTTTATCCTGTATAACCTTGTGACCTCAGCAGCAATCTACATTCAGAGGAGCTATTGTTAGGAGCTCTAATAATAGACTGCACGCCCAGGGACTGGCTAGCTGCTGCCTCCAGCCACTAGACTTTGTAATCAGTGCACCTGAAATGGTTTGTAAACCCAAACAATTGCCGCAGTGTGTACACCAGCAGAAGTTTACACAACCTCTGTTCCGGCTCCCGGTGACTCAGCCCGACCCAGAGATCACGGAGGCTTTCCAGCAAGGTGAAACCGTCCCTGGGAATTTGTTTCCGAGCCTCTCTGCCGCTTTCGTAGACATGATCTAACCTGAAGCTCAATTAACATCTAAGAGCTCCCCTCGGCGTTTGCCCGTTGCTTTTGTCCCTCCCTTTCTTGGGGTCTCTTTTATTGTGTTTTCGATTATGTATTAGCTGATGAAGGGAAGTTCAGACGGGCTGTCAGGCCCTCTCTATTTCTGCCTGATGCGAGGCATTAGCAATTCAAATCGAACTAAAGTGCTACTTCCTGTTTTTTTCAGTCATCGCAATTCTCTAGGAACATGTGCCTTTATTACATGTGATCTCTGTCCCTCTTTTTCTTTCTGTCTCTCCCTTTTCTCCCTGTCTCTGCCGTGCTGTGTCTGTGCTCTCTCTTAGTGTGAGTAATCAAACCATATAGAAAGAGAGGGAGAGAGATAGAGAGACACAGAGTTCTGCTAAATTAAGAATAAAGATGTAGGCAGTAAGAGAGGTACTGGGTGCTTTGAGACAGCCATCCTGTAAGCTAGTGGCTAATTTTAGCCTTTCAGGGCAGTGCACTGTATCTCTGTGGATGAGTTGAACCATAGAGGGATCTGAGCATCAGCTAGTCTCTTGTTCTCTTGTCTGCTCCATGTGTGGCTACTGTCCTTTGTGCAGAAAGGTTACAGGACAGTCACAATAGGCTGGGGTGGAGAGATGCAGGTTCAAAGGGCTTTGAAAACACTGTGGTTTTGAGTATGGCGTATCAGGCAGGGTTGGGTTGCCGGGCAAAACTAGTTAGAATTAGGCCAGACTGCATGTCAGCACAAAACCTCCCAATATGTCCTTGCTCAGGCTCTCCTTTATTTCTGGAATGAGCGCACTGCATAAAAACAGGCAGTCACCTAGCCCTTGCTGTGCTGCTAAAAGTAAACTGTAGCCGTATTTTCCCACAAGCCAGAACAAAAGCAGAACAGCACCGAGAACAGTAGATGACAGAGAGCGTCCACACACTGATCAGATGCTAAATGAGACATTTTGAGGCTGACGGTGAAGGAGAAGATGACGCGAGTAAACGTGGCTGGAAAACGGACATTTTCAATACAAGTGCTGCTCACCTCATCTCTTATTCAAGTCAATTATCTCAATAGATTATAAATTTATGTACTGTGCCTGTGCTCGCTCTGTGTCACTCCAATCCTCCATGCCTCTCTTTTCTCTTTTTTTTTTTTTTTCAGTCACAGCAGTTTGGTTTTCTCACTGCATCTTCTTATCTCTCGTTCTCACTCTACCTCTGTATTTCTATCGTGTACGCGCAAAAAGAAACACGCACGCACACAGACACACACACACACACACACACACACACACACACAGCTGCCACCTCGGACCATCTGGTCTATTCCAGTAATTGTGCTTAGGTAGCATCCCATGGAGACAGCAATGTCTTTTCAAATAATTATTCTTTTCTGTGCCTTTATCACAAATGCAGCCTTATGCCAATATGATTCCTCATCCTCCCTAAATCTATCCACGATCTATCATACAGGAATAGTGCAGTGACCAGTGACAGTTTTGAGTTTAGTGTGACGCAGAAAACTGTGACTCAGAAATATTGATTTGCAAACTACTGCTTCTCAGATCATACGCTGCGTCTTTTGGCAGATCTGGTTTTGTCGAACACCTCCATGCACGCAGAGCAACAGTTCAGTCCAGGTGCTCTCGTATTACTTGAGAAAGTATTCACTGATATTCATTTGCATCATTTGCAACCTTCCATCTCAGTCCAGCTGCTTCTCTTTCTGCAGCAGCAGTGTAGAAAAACTCCCCAGAAACAAAAAAAGGTCACCATTTCTCACAATCTTTCAATTAACTTCTTAATCTGTCATGGCAGTGTGCTGCACCATACCATAAGGGCCTATTAAAATATCATTAAATTCAGTGCAAGGAGAATAGGAAGTTTATGAGGAGAGGAATGCCATCACCTTAAAATAGATAATTGCCTGAAAATCCTGAAATCTTTCATTTGGGAATACGAGCTAATGGCTTCAACAGCACGGTGGTTAGCAAATTGGGTGGGTTTATAAATCCCAGTAATCATGGACAATCTTTTTTTTTTCCAGATTTGAGAGTTTTTTTTTAAAGCTTCATCCCTAAAAAGACGATGGAATAACCAACCTGGAAAGAAGTAATGGACTTCTCATGCAAATGAGGAACTCTGAATTGGTGGGATATCCAGCCAGGCGTGAGCCAATTCTCTTTGTCCAGGCCCAATGTCAATGAAACCTCTTCTCACTGCGGACATGCTTACTCACCCCGCATGATGACTTTCTATTCTGGAAACTTCCCACTTTGATTAAATAGCCACACCAGCAGTAACGCTCGCCTCAGCTCATGGCATTTAAAACGCAGTTATTGACCGACTGCTCCAAAGGCCTGTACTGCCTTGATCGTTCAGTATCTCCCCGAGCACCTCTTTCTCTCGGGAGCTGAACCAACCATTAGGCATTGGCTATGTGTTTTTCCTGCACTGGTCAGTTTGTTTTGGATAGAGGCCATGCTGAATTATGAATAGCACAACATCTGTGAGTGCAGAGACGCTCACAGACACGCTGGCAGCAAACCAAATTCCCCGGTGGCCAAATAGGCACACCGTGTCCTCCACTTCAGAGGTGATTTTGTAGTTTACGGGTAACTATGCCCAATACATCACTTCAAACATACTGACAAATATCAACTAAACCCCAACAAGGGTGCGCTTGTTTTGACTGCTAGATATTTTGACAGTGTACATGACATGCAAAAATGGTTTATGATCCCTATCACATTTTGATTGTGCATTTTCATGGAAAAATGAAAGTTCTTAAGCTCCCTGTTACATTCAAATTTACTAACCTTAGTTACACAACTTTGCTAACATTTTATACCCTCAGGGTCAATTTGACCCCAGCAATTTAAACATGCAGAAAATTGTTATAACAAAAAATTGTTACCCAGGTTTATGAGTCATGTACTTTATGTTTCTTGCTGACTAAATAGCCTTTTCAGTGAAACATGATTTCTTGTAGAAATTATGTTTTTCCCTTCAAAGTGTCATATGAACTGAGCTGGTTCTGGCACCACTACAGGTGTGCCTATGTTCAGTTCTGGCCCTATAGCAGAGAGACGTTATTTGAAGATTATAAATGGCATGCTCTAGTTCCTCGGTGTCATCCAAAACAGCTAAAACAAATGTGTGTGAGCTGCTGGCAGTGCTTGTAAGTTTTGTACAGCTAAAACAGCCTGAGGTCAAATAGAGACCAAAGAAACAACGATGCGTCCAAAGTTTGTGCAGGACATTGATAACATATCGTCATGCAAATTTCATGTTTACCCCAAATGTCCCCATTAAATTAGAAAAAAGCCATGAAATCCGAAGCAGAAAAATATGTTAAAGTATTTTGAGATGCTGAATGGCATCAGATTGACCCTAAAGATAATAAGAGGGTTAAAAAATGAAAAGTCTTAAAGATGATTAACAGATTTTCTCTCTCTCTCTCTCTCTCTCTCTCTCTCTCTCTCTCTCTCTCTCTCTCCTCCGTGTTGTTTTACAGATCTTCCATATGACCTATGACCTGGCTAGTGCTGTGGTAAGAATATTTAATTTGATAGGGATGATGCTGCTTCTTTGTCACTGGGATGGCTGTCTCCAGTTTCTGGTGCCTCTTCTCCAAGATTTCCCCCCTGACTGCTGGGTGTCCCTGAACGGTATGGTTGTAAGTATTGCCCAATCTTCTCTTTTGTTATTTTGGCATATTTGGTCAATTAAAGGATTTATCTATGTGATCACTGAATACAACATTCTGCCAACATACACGCGTGCACAGAAAGCAGTTGTAGCTTTGTTAGTGTCCGTGGTAGTTTTGGTGTTTAATTAAGCGTTGGGTATGTGCGATTGGAAACGACAACAAACAGCCAGGGCGTCTCAGGGCATTTATTTTAATGTTCTGATAACTGTTGTAGACCAATAGCCTTTATGGTAATTCCACAAATCATAGCCATTTTGTAAGTCCATTTTATAAGCCTGTGCATGTCTAAAGATCAGTTTGAAATCATGCCAAGCACACAATAATCTACTTGAATGGATAAGAGTAAATTCATGTGCTTCATTATGTTTGCTTTATTAGTTAACAGATGGAAAGCGACTGTACACTGTCACAACCTTTTCTTTCTCTTTTATTTTCATGATTTCATTTTATTTTATTACTATTTTATTATCATTATTTTCATTCTTTTTTTAGTTTCTCAGCAACTGCAATTTCATGGTATTTAGTCATATTTGCTTAATTTGGCTTGTGCATTATGCACAATTTGTTTGCATGCATTGTGCAAACTACAAATTTACACATGAATTAAGCAGTGATGTTCTCAGTCTGACAAGGGAACAGTGCACATGACTGTGCACTGGTCAGCATATTGATTTTCTTTTTCTTTTTTTAGATGACAGTTCCTTATTTTCATTTAGGTATTGATTACACGTTTGGAATGTTCATCGAAATGTAATTTGTCAAAACCGCTGTGCGAAAAATCCCATGAGCTGAATCCTGACATATAAACGTAGTAACAGATCTGGTCTTGTGTTGTTTTGCCAAACCTACAAAGTAACAAAGGTTAATGAGGCAGTCATGCAACAAGGCTTTATCAGCTTTATTACATGCCAGCCAGTGCCACAGTAAATATACTGCATGACAAACTCAATTAAATCTCCCCTCAGTGAGCCTCTCTTCCTTAGCATTTTTGTTTTATTCATATGTGATATTGCTATTTCTCTCTCTCTCTCTCTCTCTCTCTCTCTCTCTCTCTCTCTCTCTCTCTCTCTCTCTCTCTCTCTCTCTCTCTCTCCTTCTCTGAGTTGGGGTCAAATGGACTGTGCTTGCCTCTCTCAGAGGGATGAGATAGTGTAGAAGTGTGTACAGGCCTCCTGGGCAATGCTGATTGTAAATGCTTGCCCTAGGAACTCTGCCTTCTCATCTCCCTCTTTCCGACAAACATCTCTGTAGTACACATGCACACTGACTGCTGGAGGTGCAGATGTCAGCTCTCCTCAGCATCACAACTCAGTATCCCTCTCTTATCTTTACTTTGAGGCAATGAGGGCCAAGTTGCCCAAGTGAGCCCAATCCCAAATAACATGTGTTATTCACCCCAACAGACATCATGCATCTCATATTTGCACCAAAATTACTCGGCAATGATATCACTCCTCTCACAAGTATCATAATTCCTCCTTGCCGATGGGTATTTACACAAAATTAGGCAAATTGCCACCACCTCTGCCATTTGCTACAGCAGCCGAGATTTTAAATTTGTCCTTTGATCAGCAACACTCCATATTCACATTTACTTTTAATCATTAACCTCAGTCGCGAACCAGTCATTGCACCTGCGTTGTGTGGTGTTCCACTGCTTGGCATGAATCACGCATATTCATTTCCATCTTTGTGGAAAGATAGCAATAGCAGTAGATGGTGCAAAGGCTGTTGCAACGTATGGACCAGGAGCTTATAGGTTAACATAAATGTGTTTCGCCTAAGCCTCTGCTGATGGATGTTTCTTTGCTATCTACTAAGGGTAAAGTGAAACTACAGAATGTCGTTTGTAAACAGTATGTTCAAACACTGTTACAAAGATGTCTTACCAGTCAGTCTTCAACAGATATAAGGTTTCTAGTGACATGCTGTGTCTGCAGTCGCTTGTCTGCGGAAGAGCACACCTATACAGTGCAGTGTCACAGAGTCAAGCTGTACAGAGGTCCATACTAACAATCATGCCTTCAAATCCCAATAAAAAAAAAAAAAAAAAATCACTACAAACAAATTGGACAGGATTAGCATATTTTTGTGGCTCTGTAGGTTCCCTGGTTTGAAAACTGAGGCTTTGTCAGCAATGAGATGTAGGAAGGATTTTCATAACTTTTATTATTGGATTGTTAGGACTGTTAGGGTGTCAGGTCACAGTAGCTGGCACAGTGGTTACTAAGTGTGATGGGGTGGTGTTTGCTGTAGCGGGATCTCTTCCCTGTGGATCCTTGCTGAAGTAGAGGTCTGTGTGCTGACTGAGAAATCCAAAGTGAAAAGCCCAGCTCGCATGCGACATCCCTGTCCTCCATCCCTTTCCTCCACCATCACAATGCATTAGTGTTCCTAAATAAAAATCTTAATATACTGTATCCCCTTTGTGCTTAACGCAGGTGTGGTCCCATTTTTCCATTCATCATAATGCAGCCTTGCTTTTTAAACACTGAGATGTTTTTCCTCCTCTCCTCTCCCCTCCTCTCCCCGCCTCTCCTCTCCTCTCACACATCCCATGGTGGCAAATCATTTCAATACATCTCTGAACAACATTGCATTCATACGTCATGCCTCCCACTCTCTGCTCAGCTGCGTGTTTGTTTGCATTTGTTTGCTCACGAGTGAAGAGTTTAATCTTAAGAAGATTCAGATTGCATCACATTTTTTTTCTGTTGTTGCCTCCCTCCCTCTGTTCTCCAGCTGGGAGGAAAAGAGTGGTGCCAGGCAGGACTGCAGATACTGCTGAGTGGTGCAGTACAGGGTATAGGACGGTTATCTTCTTGACTAATGGCCTGAGAGTAGCTTCTTCCCCTTTGGAAGCTGCATTTACTTAATCACCAGACAAGATAATGCTGCTGTCACTGTGTTGGCTGGGGTGAGAGGGTTATGAGTGCTGGTCTGTTTGCATGTATATATGGGTACTATGTGTGTAGGAGTATGGGTCAGGATATATGTGTGTGTGTGTGTGTGTGTGTGTGTGTTGTGTGCGCGCGTGTGTGTGTGTGTGTCCCTGCACTCTTATTGTGAGATTGTGGGCGTGGGTGTTCTTGTCCAGGCTCATTTGAATGTTGATAGCTGAACAGTAGCCCACTGAGGACGTGTACGGAGGATTAATGCCTGAGAGAGTGAGAGAGAGAGAGAGAGAGAGAGGGGGAGAGGGAGAAAGAGAGAGAGAGAGAGAGACCGACAGACAGGCAGACCAACAGACAGACAGAGACGGAGACAGAGAAGCCCAGCTAACCATGCATAACCACCCTTCAGCATCATCAGTCACCCTCCCTAGCCTCTTTTGTCCTTGGACCTCCCACTACTGTCCTATCTATTTCTCCACAAACCCCTGAATGAGTCACTTCCAATACCCTGGCTCAGTCTAGAGTTTATGAATTAATCAAACTCTCTTCCCTCTCACATGGCACTTTAGTCACCATGAAGACTACCCACTGGCTTCGTCTCAGTAAAAGGAAAGACTCCTTTTTGCCCGGTATGAATTGCAAGTTTTCCTCCATTCTCAGGGTGAGCTGTTTGGTGCTTTGGAAATTGATGGGTGCATTATTTACATCTCAGCCTCTGACGCTCCTCACTGATAACAGCAGGTATGAGTATATACCTCAAATTCACACACAGCCAGAGAATTACAGAAAACAAGACTAGGTCCAAACCTATCATATGACTAGGCCACGACTACATTTGCACTGGACAGCAGATTCAAAACCCTGATTATTTATACAATTAAATAGCACTGATGCATTTTCACCGAGAGGACCAATATTGTTTTAATGATACAGTCATGCTGCTCTGGTGGTTTGCCCTCTTCCTTGTTCTGTTGGTTACATTTTTGCTTAACATCTTCATCCACTCCTGTCCCCTTTGTCCAGTGAGCGCATTCTGAATGTCTGCAGTTATTAACTGTTATGTAGCTCTGAAATGTTAGGGCTTTAAAGGGAACTTGAAATTGTAGCTGTTTACGCTGCTATTTTCGTAGTTGATAATCTATCCATGTAAAAAATCATGTTTTCAGGGAAACACTTCGCTATACTTACACGGTTCATGTGAAGCAGCCATTTTGAATTGGTCTTGCTGCAAAGAATAAATTCACATGTGTGCAAGAGCTTGGCTGTTCATATCAGAAGTGTCAATTCATTTTGAAAGACCAACAGCCAATAGGGATAGTGCAACACAATATTGGCATATTGGATATTGTGCATCCCTAACAAAATAAATATGGCATGATGCACAGCAGAAGTTGAAAATAAATTGAATGAGTTTTCTTATTTCGTCCGGTGAATATGTACATTTTGAAAAGCATTGTATTTTATGAGTGCATCTGCCAGTAGGCCATCACAGTAAGAGTGGGCACAATAACATGTTAAGCCATGCAAACAGCTTAGTGGGAATATTGTCTTTTTGCATAGGTAAAATTTAAAAAAAAATCTGGCTGAAACCCAAGATATAGGCTTATACACAAAGTATGCATGCGACAATTAACTCTTTTCTTTCCATCTATTTTTTCCAGAGAGATTGTGGTGTGCTTAGCGGTGCTAAAATGTTTCTCTGTATAAGAGCATTTTGTGCTAAAGAGTGAGAGTATTAGTGAGATATGAAAACATGGTTTGCTGATAGAACAACTTAAATGCAACACAAATTCACCATTGTTACTTGGGTCCATCAGCTAAATCCGGCTCATGGCTCTCATTTGCCACAGAGAGCCATGCGCATGCAAGTTGTCATCCCCAAACATCACAACAGATGATTTTGCTGGTTAGTTCCAGCTCTGTGGTTGAGGTTGTGCTAATCGGTGAAATTGGCTGGTATGATACTTGTTGTAATGAAAACCTGCATACACACGGGTCTTGATTGCACATGGCTGGAGAACACAGGGCCAACTAAATCATACTGCTTATTATTCCTCTTGTACTCCAGTGAGCCTTTTGCCTACCCACTAATTGAGGAATGGATGAAGTTGAATTAAATGTAACTGAATACTGCTTTACATTGTTTTGTGACACTATAAGTGTTGCCAGATTGGGCGGTTTTTGGGTTGCATTGTGTGGGCGGATGGAAAGGATTGTATATGTATATGTCAACTGAATATTTTCTCTCTACAT
The DNA here is from genome assembly GCF_902150065.1 of Myripristis murdjan. Classification (NCBI taxonomy): domain Eukaryota; kingdom Metazoa; phylum Chordata; class Actinopteri; order Holocentriformes; family Holocentridae; genus Myripristis; species Myripristis murdjan. Next base: position 23,666,991 of record NC_043991.1, read on the forward strand.
CCAATCACTCAGCACAACTTGAGTGGCCAACATTACCACCCACCAGCAGCTAACCCCATTAAAAACCCAGTCATCAGGATAAAAGGTTGTCATTTCACGTTTCTGCAAAACACAAATATGTTGAATGTCAAGTTTTCTGAACCAAAAACATGTTGTAATATTTACAGATAGCCAACGTGGTGGAGCCTGCATCAATGTCATGTGACTGTTAATGTTCATGCATGTGCAAACAGGAATGAATAGATGTTGTAGTCTGGCATACAGTGTCTCCATCTGCATTCTAGTGCATTTAATTTATGAGCATTTAAATTGTTGTTTTATTGTTATTATTCCATGTTGAAGAATTGTGGTAAGCCACCACACTGTTGCTATTGTGTATGAATTCATTTGTATTGTTTATTATTGATTTTTTTTAATATGTTTGTCACATTTTGAGCAATTATTGGTTTGGAAAACATCAAACCAATCTGGCAACACTGACTGTCTGTTATCGAAAATATTTGGGCAGTTTTTTTTTTTTTTTTTTAACAATTTGGTTGGATTTTGAGCAATTATTGGGCTGGAAAACATCAAGCCAATGTGGCAACACCAGACACCATGGTTTCTTTCATCTGTGACTCATTACAGTTTATTTTACCCATACAGAACCACTTGTGTGAATCTTCATCTTGTTGACTTATAGCTTGATACTCCAGTAAGCCTGGAGATCCCTTCAGTTCCTCACTTTGCTGTTCAAAGCCTGTTGTGTCCTCTGTGCACTCTCAGCGAGAACAGCTTGTGGTTTTATTATGTAATTGATAAATAAAAATTGAGCAGCACATTTTTTTCATGCATGGGACAGCTTGCCTGGTTTTTAGAGTTATATGACTGAGTAATTAAAAAAAAATCAGATAATGGTGTTGTGCTCATTCACTGTTGCACAAATACGGGGAAACATAGCAAGGCGTTCTCTTTAATAAATGCATATTTCCAAATTTAATAGATGTAGTGTTTGTCAAACTCAAAAGCCATTACAATGTAAAATTGTGTAAATTCCACAGGAGTATGACAAGAACTTAATTTTATTTGCATTTGTGTAATCAAGTGAAAATGTCAGCATTTCAGATATAATTTCTGTCCACGCTTTCACCAATTATGCTGCAGTGACACCAGGAATCAGACCTCATCTCTGGTAACATAATACAGGCTGAATAAGGAATTAGGCTCTCATTTTTCCCCCAGCTATGGTCCTTTTGCAGGTGAAAATTTTGTGTTTGGTGTTTAAGTCTTGACTTTTTACTTTCTAACTTTTTGAGTCCTGTCCATCACCTTGCCCATCAAATCTACACTGATTTTTGTAACTGGAAGCAGACTGCAAGAAACTTACATTTTATCTCTTGATAGCTGCTGGACGATGTATGATTAGTGGCATGCCCAAGGTGCCAAAAATTTTACTTAAAAATTATCGATCCTCCTCAATCAATCACTTTCCCAATAGTTGCTCAGTGCTGCCGAGGATGGTTAGGAGAATCTTGTGTTGTTTTTCCAAACCCCTAGTTGTTTATTTGGTCTCACATTCGCCTTGCAATGTTTCAGCAAAATTGGTTGGTTTACCTCAGTTGTGTGACTATGGCAACACCCACAGTGGTCAGATTGTGTTTTAACGTGCACCCAGCTTTGCTGTCAAAATAATTTGCATAGTAACAGAGTGATTTTTGCCTAGTTTGCTTGTTTATCTTTGTGTCCATCAACCAAACCAGACAAATCCTGTAGTCACATTTTGTTCCCCTTCTCGTTCCCACCATGACGTGCTGCAGAATGCGTATCACCTATTTTTTTTTGTGTTTGTTTGCTTGTTTTGTTTTGTTTTTTTAATCTCAACAACGATCTGACCTGGTGTCACACTCATCTCTTTTTTTAGGTTGTAAAGCTTAAATGTTTTGAGTCGGCACATATGACGCATGTGGCATATTAAAGCTTTGCAATCTGTCTTTGCATTCATTTGGTCCAGAAACATAATTTTCTAAAGTGGCGGTCCTGCATGTTGACAGGATGCACTGTCCTCTAATCCCAAATTCCTTCCTTCTGCCCTATTTTTCCCCCGTGATGTGTAATGTGAACTTGGAATGAACTTAAAATCGTCCAAACCTGCCTAGTTTTTGATGAGATGTTGTTGTTGTTTCAGTGGGCGTGCCCTCGCTGGTATAAGAAAAGCTTTTAGGTCTGGGATAGTTACTTAGCTGTGGCTCTTTAATCAAGCCACCGAGTATGAAGCGCTTTGAGGTGAACCAGGCATTTTATAAATTTTCAACTTTTATGATTCAGTACTTGTTTAGACACTAATGGTCTGCAGTTAATTATGCATACTATGGAGTTATTAGCATGAATGCTAATAAATTCATGAACACAAGAATGAGAGAACTTTTCTCTTTGCTCTGAAGTATCTTTAGTCCAGGTGATAATGGTGTCCCACCTCTCTCTCTGTTTTCATCTCCAAGTTCAATCATCAAAGCATTCTGTTAGCATCAGTATTACTAATGCTGCTATAAAAACAAAAACAATATATACCAAGAAAAATAGAGAGCTTAATATAGGCCTGTCTTGATCTGGGTACTTAATGCAGCACTTCTTGTTGTGTTATATGTGGTCACATAACAACACAGTCACTCCTTCTAGGCTCAAACACATAACACTGGGAACACTGGGAACACTGGGAACACTGGGAACACTAGGAACACTAGGAACACTGGGAACATTAAACCTATTTGCATATAATGTGCATAACAACAAAAATGCATCAGTTATACAAGGATGCAAGTTTATTGGTCATTATACAACAGGTTGTATAATGAAATTAAAATGTGGTTCCCTCTTGATTGATTTATCTGAAATAGGAAGCATTTTTGCACTCTATTATTTATTTATTTCTTCAGCTGATCAGTTTGAATTCTGTTAATTCTGTTAAAAATGATTTCCAACACAACCTACTTAACATTAGGATGCCACTGGAATACTAAAACTATTTTTTAAGTATTATATGTTGTTAATTAGAATACTCTGGCACTGATGTGAGCTGAAATGCATGCCATAAAGGAATTCAACAACCAATAAATAAACAAATAAATAAATAAATAAATAAAATACTTCACTGCACTCTGAAATACTTAAATACAGGCAAAGCTGCTGAAACATGAATATGCGGCAGTATCTGGTGTCAGCTCTTTTGTTACACTGGGCGTTTGATTATATTTAGATGGAGCTCGAAGGAACTGAAAAACACTGTATACATCTCCTGTTATGGCCAGACTAATTGAACCTGATCTGAAAAGAATGGAAAGGTAACAACAAGGTGAAACAGAGTGGAATTTTCATACGTTCACGATATCATGATCCTCAAGCATGAACAATTATGCTGTTATTTTATACAGTAGATATAGCTCTGATCATCGTGAGCACTGAACCAGCTGAACCTATGCTGCACTTGGCACCATGGCAGGCATTTGTGATCCAAAATATAATCTAAGTCATTGTAAGATCTTCATCATTAATTTATTGCTTATAATGTAGCAAAGTTTTAAAAAACGTGCCGAGAGCAGTAGTGACATTTCCCATGTAACTAACACATGAACAAACATGAATGTAGTGACTCACAATTTATGGCAAAACAACATTTTTCTGTTTGAAGTGGTCCATGCAAACACATATGTGAACTCAAAGCTGTGCAGTGTAGCTCAGTAACGAGTCCCCCACCATATACTATACACACACACACACACACACACACACACACACACACACACACACGCTAAATGTACACACATGAAAGGGCACCTCAGGCCTGGTTGTCACCAGTTGTGTGTTTGCAAGGCCTGTGACCTCACGTGTGGCATTTATTTCAGTTCCATGGTTGGCTGAGCTTGCTTCCCATACAGTATGTGTGAGGCTTGGTGGATGACTGAATGTGTGTGTGTTGTATGCCGCAATACTAAATTACTATTTCGCTCTACTTTCCTCTAGCTTCAAACAGTTCCAAAAAAATTGGCGGCTATTTATGTGACATGCAGCATATTGGCTTTGTTTCGATTCAGATCACATCATCACCTCACCAGATTGAGCAGATGCAATTCTGCTGTAAAATTTAGAAAATGCCAAGCCCAACAACGTGGACTTTATTTTTTAGTAAAGCTGGCAAGAGTAATTATCAGCTCATTTTCTCATCTGTGTCTGAAAGAAACAGCTAATCAGCATCGAAATGGAAATTCATTTTTACAGGTGAGTCGGCCAGGACAGATAATTAGGCTGTGAATTCAGTCATTTACTCAGCTAAATCCCAGTTGATTAATACTTTGGAGCTAAGCAGATCGGAGAATGACATGGAAAAAAAAAAAAAAAAAAAGGAAATACCAGTACTTGGACCTTATGGGATGTGGGATATAACTACTTGGCGAGAGGAACTATGTCAGCCTGTGGGAGAGACAGTGATTAAGTATATTTTCTTGTGGCTTCATATTTCTTTCATTAGCCATTCTGTTTTGGGGAGACAAGGTATTCTGTGTAAGAAAAGAACACTCCCTCAGCACTTTTTGCTCACAGAGGGGGAAACTGTTGGAGGAGTCAGCAACTTGGCTGTGGCTACAAGGGTGTACCAGGGAGCTGTCGCATTTGTCTCCAGCACGGAGCTTACTGGGTTTCACAGATGTAGCCTGGCTGGGCCCGTTCTGTTGCTTACTGGAGCTAGAGATTTTTGCAAGTCTCGAGGGAGAAGGCACACTCTCACACACTGTATGGCACGCAGTGTATTATAGAGCAGACCAAATTGTACTGTAACTCCTAGCGGTAAATTACTTCTCCTTCCTGTACTGGAGAAGTTAAGCTTGTAGAATGTAGATCATATCAACAAAAAATGGCAAAGAGGCTCAGTTGGAGGAGAAACATCTTTAGATAAATTCTCTCCCCATGGTGCACTATGAAATCTGTTTTCAAGCCCCAGATACTGTCAGAGGCTCCAAAAGTCCCACATACTGTGAAAAGAGGCTACTCATGAGGGAGCATGCTACACGAAGAAACACCAGTTTGAATTCATTTGCAAAAAAGAATTAAAGGAGGATTACTGCTGATTATTAATGTATATTGTTATTTTTCATGTTTCCTGTCTGTTGTTATGCTGCTTAACCCTATAAAGCCATTTGTATCATATATGATACACATTTTCAATTCCATTTTTCATTTTCAGTTTAATCAATACTTGACCAAAATACTGTTGTATACCTTTGAACACTTCCCCTGTTCACCCTGGACCATACCATTGGCACATTGGCAATTCAAAAAATTGGAATTTTCTGCCAATTCTTTCATAGTTCAGGCTTTATAGGGTTAACACTGAACATTTGTATGTCTGAGTTTTGGCTGTATCTCCTCTCTTTTCCTTAACCTCTTAAGAGGGCTGCTCTTTTAAATAAGAATGTGCTCTCAAGTGACCTCCTTGGTAAAGCAATGGTAAATAAAAATAAATAGATGTTCAGCCTGATGTCTCAGATCCCTGTGAGCCATGAGCTTTTCTATAGCTATACATCAGTGTGTGTGTGTGTGTGTGTGTGTGTGTGTGTGTGTGTGTGTGTGTGTGTGTGTGTGTGTGTGTGTGTGTGGACTGCAGCAGGGTTGCCCTGCCTTCCAGCCCTGAGTTTCTGCTTTCCTGCTTCCAACACACTGAATCCCATTAGAAAACTTGTGAAAATCGAAACTGAGAGGGCACAATCGAGGCCGGCTCTCCTTCTCCGCCTGTGCATGTGAAGGCTGCCTTAGGCTTTAGGGAAGCTATACATCAGACGTCTGAAGCTGGTGCAGGTAATATTCGTTTGATTAGAGTGTGCAGCCATCAATTGTTTCGCGAACGGGAAAGGACTGGAAAGAGCCGGGCAAAAGGAGAGCAGAGAGGGAAAAGAACAGCTCGTGGTGAAAAGCGGAATACTGAATGAAAGCGAGAGAGTAGAAAGTTAAGTCACTCAGTGTGGGTATTAGGCTCTGAGGCATGAAGAGTATGTTGGCAGGATGTTCGGTGGAGGTTCAGTGATCCATCAAAGAAAAGCCTGCCTTTCCATTCTGCCTGCTGGAGAGCCTTCCCTTCCTGCCTCGCCTTGCAGTAACTCCCCCCACTCTCTCTCTCTCTCTCTCTCTCTCTCTCTCTCTCTCTCTCTCTCTCTCTCTGTCTCTTTCTCCCTCTCTCTCTATCCTTCCAGAACGACTCCTGGGGCAAGCAGTACTCGTACGCCCTCTTCAAAGCCATGAGCCACATGCTGTGCATCGGGTATGGAGCCCGCGCGCCCGTCAGCATGTCTGACCTGTGGATCACCATGCTGAGTATGATTGTAGGCGCCACCTGCTACGCCATGTTTGTGGGCCATGCTACTGCTCTAATCCAATCACTGGATTCCTCGCGCAGGCAATACCAAGAGAAGGTAAGAGCCTAGCACATTCACATACTACTATAGTTAATATCATTAGTTAACTCCAAAACACCTGGCACTGGAAAGAAGACTGGATATCTGTAATACTAAAAGTGATTTATCATTTAAAGTCATCTTTAATTCATGTTCCTCATGGTCCTTTGATATGGGGGCCTGTTTGTGACATGCAATAATCAACTGATCAATAGGTAAATCAACTATAAAATTAATAATAAATTAAAGAATCAATAAAGACACACGCAACTCGATAGATGAATAGATGAAACAATATATAAATAAATCGTGGGTATAGCTGCTCGTATGAACTTCGTTTCACAGTTGGTTTTGCTATTACTATTAAACTGTTAAACAATATTAGTATTGTTGTTAATTTGGTTAGCTAGCTAGCCAAGCAGCTGACCAGCGGTTCTAAAATAATGGTGGAAAAAACAAGCTTGTGAAAGTGGGTGCGGCGAAATAAGGTGAATAATAGTGACAGAATAAAAGACATCATATGCTATCTTGATATAAATAAATAATAAAAAAAGAAACATGAAATGAAAAAAAGAAACATGAAATCACAACTAGTGATCATTCAGATGTAGCTGTTTATAATAAGAAACTGCATATAGCTTATGACATTTTTCCTAAAGAATGATGTTGTGGGTATTTTTTTATTTTTTTATTTTATTTTTATTTATTTTTTTATTTTTTGATTAGGATGAATTGAAATATCGATATGTGCAATACATGTCCAGTCCAGCTATGAAATGTTAAAAACATACAGGAGAATTAATCATAGCTACTGATAACTTTTCTGCATGGCTCAGCACCGTCAGTGATAAAGAGGCTCTTCCAATTTAGCTGAAGATGAAAAATATTAGTAGCTATGTCAAAAAAAAAAAAAAAAAACAACACGAAGACATTAAGCCAGCTAATAAAACAGAAATTTGCCAACTGGCACGTAGTTGGAAAATATGAAGGAGGGCAAGCATCCCACTCCACTCCGACCTAACAACGTCAGGTCTACACTGACATCTTTATGTTTCTGTGTGAGTGGAGTGGTCCTTCCCGTGGTTTTCACTGTGCCTGATGAACTTGAGGAGAAACAAGGACGTCCGGCCCTTGAGGACCAACGGCAGCTTTTGGGACGTCTTCTGCCACAGTGACAACAATTGATAATAGAAAAAATAATAGAAAAGCAACAAATCAAATCAAAAATTCACTAATCACCCTGTTATGATACCAGTAAAGAGCATTTCAGGTGTATTATTATTTATCATTTATAGTATTCTTAAAATCATCATTTATTTTATAATTATGTTGTCATTTGTTTAATACATTTATCCATTGATTTCCACATTTCTTTATTGACTCTTTAACCGAGTATTGATTGATTATTGGTTATTGATTTGTCAGTTGATCAGCTGATTAGTGCATGTCACCACCCGGCTGCCATTCTTGGAGGCGTTGTCCAGAGGTATAAGAAACACAGTCTGGCGTGGTCTGCCATGCCTCTACTAAATGTTTTGAGTCATCTCAAGAAAGGTGATTCTTATTATAATTGAATAAGTATTATTTTAGATATAATTGAGCTAGAACAGACTCTTCTCTTTGTGGCACTGTTGACCAAAGAGTTGAGCTCTCACAGCCCAGCAGCCAGGAAAGAGGATTTCTCCCTGCAAGCGTTTCACAGAAGGCCGACAGGTTTACGAGGTCTGCAGCAGGACCAGCCCCTCATTGTTTGGGTGCTGCCAGCAAACAGTTCTCTTTTTTTTTTTAGCCCCTGTGACATCAGTTTTTTGCATGGAGGGTGATTATCCAGCAGCGCAGCCTAGCCACCATCTGTGATCCCTCACAGGGGCCAAGGCAATTCCATGAACACTGTGGTACGACGGATGAACTCGCATGCGGGAACCTGAGTTTAACTCCCAAAACCTTTGCTATGCTTATGGTGCAGATTTTTGTGACCATACCCCTGTAATGCAGGAGATTATAGTAATCTATGGTGTGTCGTAATCCACATGTACAGATGCTGTACAGTTGCCCCGTGTCTGTAGAGGAACGATACAACCAGGGCATCTCACAGAAAAATCATGGCTTCACTTTAAATGAAAGGAGGGAAAAGATCATGTGGAGATGTCAACTAATTTATGTTAGTCTAAAATCAATAAATATATCATACATTATGTGTAATACATGATATGGGTGGGGCATGCAGACAGGTCATCAACTACATTTGTCCAAAGGCCAGATTTTTTTCTCAGCAGACACTATATGCTCACTATACTATACTATATACCATACTTTGAAATAACAAAATTTAAATGTAAGCCTAATTACCTTTTATTGTTTAATATTTTTAATTTCTTACAAAATTAATGTTATTGTTATCAGCCTTTATCATCAGTGCAAACAGACTGCTAAAAACATGAAAAAGCCACAATAATAACTACATACTTATCCAGAAAATGCTCTTGGTGGAGTGCAGACCTCCAGAGGCGATTCACTAAGGAGTGATGGTTCAAATCTGTAAATTTCGGAAAAGTATGTAGTCCAGATTGGCGGGAAATATTAATCAGCGTTAATCAGTTTTGGCACTGTTTTTCAGTGCAATAATTGTTGGAAAATGTTTTCCCCATGCTTGCATGAAGATATGGCACATGCCGCATTCTATATTGAATAATTTCATAGTGAAATCTGATCATGATTAAAGATGGCACATGTTATAAGGCTCAATTTTTCCATTTTTCACGGTTTTATCAACTAGGCTATAACACCGCATGTGTGCAAAAGTAACCACTTGGCATCCCTTTGGGATAAGACAAGCTATATGGAGGCAGTGTGAGATTGACATTGACCTTAGAGGCAAATGCGATCAATACAATTCCAACAGTTATCAACTCAACACCAATAAACTCCCCTCCCGCCCGCATTTATTTACCTTGAAGCTAGTCATAAAGGTACGTCTTTGTTTCAGTAGAAACTGCGACGTGCTGACATAAATAACTGTCAGTTATGTAATTGACTGTATCAACAATAAAAAAGGGACCTCATTCCCATTTACCTTGAATGTAAGGCACAGGATTAATGGCTCACTGAAAGGACCAGAGCTGTGCACCGTCAGCACAGCTCTAAAATAACAGCTAAGCAACCAATTAGGTGATTTCCTCATGTGATGAAGGACCGCATGGGTTTCAGTGACAATAGTCCTTACAGTCCCTCTCAATTTAAAAACCTTCAGATTTCATATTCTTTACTTGTATAGTAAAGTAAAATAACAGCTCATTATAAAAGATGTATAAATCTACTTGGTGCTATAGAAACAAGCTGCACTCTGTGATAAAGGTTTGTTGTCACTGGTTTAAGGGAGCGACTGACTGACCTGAATTAGCCACTCATAGCCTAGAGCACAGCTGCATTCCATGGAAAAATGGAAAAAGCTCTGAGCTTTAGCTGACATTGTAACAAAGTTAGTGTGAAGTGAGATGGAGTGGCTTACCTGTACGTTATCACATGCACAGAAAAAAAAACTGTTTGTTTATTTTTTTTTTTTATTATCAGCATAACATAATGAGACACATTTAATAGGTGCATTTTTAAAATCTTTGGACTTCTAAATCTCATGCCTTCAAATTTCTGTTGGTGATAAGAGGCTTTTTAAATCACATTTACATACTCCCACACACACACACACACACACGCACACACACACATGCGCACACACATTAAGGCAGGACTTCAATTATCCTGTGGGAGGTAGTTAGCAGAATTCTTATCAGACCAGGACTCATCTGAAGAGTCACCTTGGCTGTGCCGACGATAGGGCTCGCTTAAACGTACCAAGCAGTTTATTAATTTACACCCTGCGTCTAGAAGCATTAGCTGTTGTCGTTTCATTCTAATACGATGGCCTGACCTTGCCAGCCTCTCCAATGGGCACTGCAAGGTAGTGATATCAGCCTCCATGTGCTGTAAAGCTGTTTGACATGGCAGCTATAAAGCTATGCTCACGAAATAAAACTGTATGCACTTCATTTAACCTTTGTGCCTTCGCGAAACAAGGGTACAATTACTATATCGTTCATCGTCATTGATATACGAGACTGCACACACAAATAAATAAAAATCCCAGCTGATAGATGAAAAGTGCATGGTATGTCAGAAGCTTCCTCTGAAGGAGCATAATAGTCATCGTGATGAGATGACAGCTAGTGATGGAACAAAAATCTTCAGTGGGACCACTGAATGATAATTATTCTATTAAACCATCCTCTGACAGATTTAATTTCTCCCTCACACTAATTGTCTGGAGTATCTATGTAGTTATTGTCTAAGGTGTTATCTTGGCTGCCACTTTTCTGATAGCAGCCAATGCACTCCAGAATAATGACAGAGAGATGAGAGAGTGGATGCCACAGTGGAAGAAATTATACCCTCCACCCCCTCCAAAATAAATAAAAAAAAATGAAAATATGATATTTCATTTTGCCAGATGACACCCCTGCCAGTGGCATGGGCATTTGACTCACAGCATATGTGCTTTTCTCACAACGGATGTGGCACATGATTTTTCTTTTTTTTCCTTTTCTAAATGCCTTATATGATGTCTTCATTCAAAGAGGTACAAACCGTTATGAACAGAGGTGTGCAGCATCTTCGTTACTTAAGACTTACAGTGGCATTGCTTCCGTTGTGTTAGCTTATACTCCATCATACAGCACTTATACATGAGGCTGACTTCTTATGTAAGTGGAATGTGATTTTAGTTGGAAAAAAATCATTCTATGACTGATCATAAACAGCCAGATCCATAGATGCTACAATTCATTCTGATGAAAATTTATGACAGCAGGTCGCCCACAGCAAACAAGTCAGGCGTTAGAAGTCACTGTTTGAATTAGTGACATGCCTCTTGCTCAGTATGTGATGTACATCTGCTTCACAGCAAATCTGCTTAATCTACATCCCGGTTTATCCTTTCAACATCCCTTCAGGCATTGAACTGACAACTTAGAGGCTGTGAATGCCATGTTCATGGCAAGAGAGCCCCAGTGTGTAGCTGGATTCAGCTAGGACTGATTTGCTGCATGGCTGTGCAGATCAGGGGAGCAGGCTGAGGAGCAGCAGGGATGGGTTCAGGGTGTTCAGCCTCTACTCGTTTCATCTATCATTGCCACAGCTGGGGAGGGAAACATGGATGGAGAGGTGGAGGAATGGATAGAGATGGATAGAAGATGTGAGATAAATTAGCTAATGACAGAGGACGTATGGTTCTAGCATAGAGGACATATTTGAGTTTGCAGAGATGGATACAGTGGAGATGAGGGAGGAGGGCCTGAGCATTAAACGCGGAGAAGGGATGAAGTACATAATTGAGAGAATGAGCTCATCATTGTCTACTTATCAATAGATTCTATTTAAATTACACTTAACATTTTTAAATCGCCCTGTCTACTAATCACTTGCAATCGCATCTTTTTCAGAGTCTTTAATCTTAAGAGTTACCTAAAGTCCTTAAGGGATTAAAAAGGGAGACAAGAGGAAAAAGAGGAAGACTGATATAAAAAGTAGGCAGAGAGAGGGACTCAGAAAGATACGAGTAAAGAGGAAGAGGCGGAGACGGAGAGATAGTGGGACGGGGTGGAAGGAAGTGAGGGTGTAAGCATTTATGGCTGCTGAGTTGCCCTGGTGCTGGATAACTGTGGACCAGCATACAGCTGTGTGCCAGTCAGCAGCTGTCAGCCAAGAAATTATTATTCTCTGAGACACGCACAAGCTGTACCTTACTTCATATATATTTCAAGGCAAGTCTTATGCAACATTACATCAAACCCAACACAGCTGTCCCAACAAACACTTAACTGATTATCTCCTTTGAAATTAGGTGAAAGATTTTTTTTTTTTTTTTTTTTCTTATACATTCAAAATTTAATATATGATATGTGCTGGCTCATCTTTTAATGCATTGTGTAGCCATCAGATTTTCCAAAACAATCTCCTGAAAGCACATAGACATCTAAAAAACACTGACAGTTTTCATAGTTTAAATATCTAAACAGTGTGGTATGGATATTTTTAGCATACCAATTACACAACCAGCCATGCTCACTGTTTTTTTTTTCCTATTCCAAAAAGGTTTATAGAACAGGGCCACAGTTAAGTGGCATTAGTGGCTTTTTGTTTGAGTGTTTTTTTTTTTTTTTTTTAGAGCTGTGTAGAGAAGACCATATGGGCCACTGTTTCCACAGCCACTCATGCATTTTGAGAGACAAAAGTGTTCAGGTGCTTCCTGTTGCACACAGGTATCAAATCCATTTCTCAGTTTCCCAGTTCGTCTCAGATCCATTTCAGCTAAATAAGCAAAAAATGTCTACACCATGTCAGACAAATTCCAAGCCTGCTGTTTTTAGGGTTGCTCTCTCGTCGCAGAAAGATTATTAACATTGTACAGCTGCCATGAGAAGTTTTGTTCATTTGCAAACACTACGTTACATTGAAGGATTTTTTTTTTTTCAATAACACTTAGTTATTATTTAGAACAGCTTACATTAAAGTATAAGTAAGAACACATATGAACGTATCGTGGATGTTATTCTTTCAGACAACAAAGAACCTCAAGCTGTAGTATATCAACAGCAATGACTGACAGTGCCACTGGCAAACAGAAATGGGTTAATTTGGAGCCAGTGGCACATCCCAGTATGAGTAGGACTGACTAGGCCTAGGCTATTTCTAGAGAGAGGGGGGAGGGGCTTGTAGTATTGTGGTGGACTTAATCTGATTTCAGTTTGAGAGTGACTTCAGCATTGGGATGAGATTAAGATGCTCTCTTACAATGTGCAGTTAATAAACTATGCAAGACACTAAAACAGTATAATGTTATGCACCCAGAGCGGGGCATTATGACTTATAGTTAACCAATAAAATCTTGATTTAGAATCTGTAGTAATGGACTTAAAGTCATCATTTTACACTTTGGCGGAGTTGATATGAGTCCAAAAAAAAGCACACATCAGCACTGGTGCTTATTCTTTTCCTTCATAATTCTCATCCATAAACAAAAGCTAACCCTCTATATCTTAAATCTTATCTGTATATTTCAAACCCCAAAATGCTAGACACTCTCCAACTTCTACTATGTACTCAGCATAAATCAATATCCCCACAAACAAAACCCTAGCCCCTTATCACCTTTCTGCAGCTGGGAGAGGAATCAATGAGGAGGGCGATGTGACACAAGTGTCTTTTCTCACACTGACAAATTTCATTTTGTGGGCCCGGGCTTGAATCACTTTGACCGTGGAGCCGGGCCGGGCTACCAAGCCAGCCGCTTCTGTTGCCTCTCGCCGGTTGTTCTAGCAGAGGTAATGTGAGAGACAGAGTTTATTCTCACTTGTGAGGGTCTTCGACTGACTTGGGAGATTCTGTTAACACCCCTGTCTGTCATGTACCTGTGTGAGTAAACAGAGACTGATTAAAATGGATGAGCTGTTAAAGTATCCTCCTCTCTCTCTCTCCCTCTCTTTTTTTTCTGTTAGTCAATACTTGCCTTGAGTGTGATGTAGACTGAATATCAATTCAAATTAAGATTCAGCCCACAGGCTTCTTCTGAAAGTAACCATCCCCTGAAAACTCCTATATTAGGCCACTTGTTGACACATTTGACCATATTTGCTCTGTTACACACTGATGGCACAGACATCATGATGGCTGATGACATGAGTGACCTGATGACTCTGATGGCCAACGGCGGATACGGCAGATGTATCTGCTGCATCTTGAGGATGAATTTGAATGTGTCATTCCTGTCTCTCTCATCTTTCTTTTCTCGTTCCACTGAAAACCGTCGAACAAAGAAAAAACATTAAAAAAAAATACTTTAAAATACTGAATTTATATTTTCCTATTTTGTATCAGTTGTAGATCAGTTGTAAATGTGTGCATAATAGGATAATGTTTATGCTTGATGATATTTGGATATTGCCTGAACTTCTTTATTACTCTTTAGGAGTTCATCCCTCTAAAACTGAAGACCAGCAACAAATCATCCATTTTTGAACAGTTTATGAAAAACACATCCAACGATCATCTAAATTGTATTTCCCTTTTCAGTGCAAACAGCCTATTCAGATGTTAATTCCCAGTCAGTTTGCCTCAGGATTTTACCAAATGAACATTAATTTAGCATGAGTTATTAAAACATTTTTCTCACCTGACAGCTTCCCCCTAGACAAATATACAGAATAGATTGTAAATGTCTGAATATCTTAGGGTATTTTTTTACCAAAAATGATCAGTCTTTTGTTTTCTTACGGTATGGTTTCAGAATAATGGATGTGTAAGGTTCATTACACATCAGTAATATCTGTTTCCTGATTATTTATCACTTGTTGCTGTGCTCTTAATGTGCTCTTAATGTCAGATTATTGAGAAATTGACACTAATTGGCTGTGATGATGATAAATTAACAGCATCTTATTCGGCACATTACTTTTGAAAAGTGTTGCTAAAACAAAAGTTACACAAGTTACAGAGCAAGCACAAATTCACATAGTGTTTGACCACACACACACATGCATCCATGTGTCCATACATGGACACACACACACACACACACACACACACACACACACACACACACACACACACACACACACACACAACATGCCTCCCATGAGTGTGACAGCTGGTTTATTAGTTATGAATGGGAACATGGAAAAAATGGTGTGTGTGTGTGTGTGTGTGTGTGTGTGTGTGTGTGTGTGCCTTTGTGGGTGTGTTTTTCTACAAAGTTTGGCTAAGTTACATGAATCCGTTTAGAAATTCTGCGTCTTTTCATTATAGGCCACTACCACTGCCACACACCCTTTTCCCAATTGACATGAACACACACACACACACACACACACACACACACACCTGAGCTCCATGACACATTTCAACCTCCCTGGGTGAAAACCGTAGCCGCCAAAGAGTGGAAGGGTGGGGAAATTGTGGACTGACCAGTGGACTGACTGACAGAATGAGCTGTAGAGCTGCTGGTCACAGTTAAAAACACGCAAAAACAGAAACAAAGTGACTGCAAGGAAGCGTAGACCAAAGAGCAGGACGGTGGCAAAACTGAGGACTGAGCAATTAGAGATGTGATACTGTCCCTAGTTACACTACAGGGTGGATGACAGAGGAAAGATTATACCAAAACTATGGTGAAATAGTAGCAATTGTGAGTGATAAATGAGTATTTTATTTTATGCTATTAAGCCATTTTCCTTACAACTACCTGATGCACAGTAGCACTTTGACACGAGGGCAATAACCAGACACCAGTAAATCCTTCCTTCAATAAGCAAAGAAAGAACAGAGAAGCTCGGCATGGTTATAGACCGACAGATTTTACAACAAAGTACCTGAAGGCAGAGGCGGTGTTAGTTACAGCAACAGGACAATACTTTCAAGGGACCCCCTAGTTCAGGACAGCAAGGTGATACCCGGGCAAAGTGTCTCATCTTGTCATCTTGTCAGGGGGGGTCCAGAACTGCTTTGGTTGTCCCAGCCTGAAGTTTAGATCCTTATGGCATCATATGGTTGGTTCCATGGCACCCCCTACCAATCAATATGGTTCGATACTGTCGGTACAATGTGACTGTGAACGGTTCCGATGTAAAGAAATCCTGAGAAAACATGAAAAGAGACATCATGCAAAGAACTGCCATTTAATCAGCCGTGCAAGCCATGCCATCTGTATCTAAGTCTATGCAAGACATAATCCTCTCTCCAATTTATCAGGTATACCTTGCTAGTTCATATTAGATCATAACTTGGTTGCCTATTAGGGCAGGGCTTCCTGCATGGGTGAGATAATCGGAGCTGCTACCTTGGTCTGACATAGCCCCAGGCCTGTACTTGTTCCTACTTTTTTTCACCACCTGCCTCCCTCATTCTTTCTCTCCCTCCCTATACGCAGAACCAGGACATGGCACTATGACTATGTGAGAGCACGGCTTGTCCTCAATACAGAGACACAAATACAGACTGTGTAAAGACCACATTTTTGTAGGTGGGGGGGGTTGCTGTTTATTTTAGGTGTACTTTGATAAACTCTGCTTTTTTGCATCATTAATTGTGGCACTCACATTTATATAAGAGTGCTACTGATGCTTGAAATATTAAGGCATTAACGTGTTAGCAATGACAGCTGTCTGTTTGAACTGATATCCATCTGCCTTCTTTCCCTTCTCAGTACAAACAAGTGGAGCAGTACATGTCCTTCCACAAGCTTCCGGCAGACATGCGCCAGAAAATCCATGACTACTATGAGCACCGCTACCAAGGCAAGATCTTTGATGAGGACAACATCCTGAGTGAACTCAACGACCCGCTCAAAGAGGTGAGTCAACTTTGCCTCCTTGAACTAATTTAAGCATCCGTCCTTTCAGATGCTACCGTCCCTGGTGTACGACTCACCTCGCTTAGTCGGATTTATAAATTTCCTGAAAGACTCAGCAGCGTTGACAGTATGAGTTGATTACCCTTTGAAGACTTTAGATGTATTTTAGGTAGAAAACAGGGGAGGGGGGGGAATACACACATGTCAAATCTAAAAAAAAAAAAAAAAAAAATGTTCTTGACAAGCGAGTAGCACACAGTTGTTTTAGCTTTGGAACATGAATCAGTTCCCAGAAGTTCAGGAGTGAATCATCATTTGGCAACTTTAAATGCACAGCAGCTGGAACTGAAATCTCCCGATAAAACACGTGATCAAGGCAACCGTCAGTTCAGCCATGATGGGCTCGTTTACAATACCTGTCTCATCTTACAAGCTCGAGGGGGAAAAATAGCAAAATGGATTCTCCTCAACGTGCTGGCTGCCTCCATACTGAATCAGGATATAAAGAGATATGATTGTCTCAGAGAAGATCGCCGTGCCCGCTCCTCACAGTTGTGAAAGGCAAACTGACTTTCAGAGCTGTTGGACAAATTGGTCTCCCATTTACCATATTGCAACATTCATAATAATTAAGACGTAGATGTAAAACAGCTACACAGCTACACAACTCTAGGATCCGCTGAGAATATATTATCCACAAGAGAGGTTACAAGAAAAAATAATGAAATGTGTTGTAGAGTCAGTGACCAGTTATAATGTTCCTGGCTGCCCTCCTCGTATCAGCAGATTATGGGGCTAATTATGCATAGGTGGATAGGAGAGGAGAGGAATAAGGCAATGGGGGAATTGTGACTGCCTCTCATGCAGCCCCATTAAGTCACCTAGCATAGTCGAACACTGAGGCATGTGGCTGTGCAGCATGGCCCCAGACAGACATAGGGAGGTGCAGGGAATTAAAATTATGACCTACAACACGGTATATCCTACAGGCTTAGTCCACTGTGCACAGCATAGTCAAGCAAAGTTAAAATTTGCATACAGGAACTTTGTCTGATGATTCATCACACCAAACATAGCTCCTGAAGAGCATAGAGGCGCAGACACACAAATCTAAACTGCGTGTTTGTGTGTTAGAAAATCACTTACATACTGGTTTGGGACTCATAAGAGACTCTAACAACATCAGCTCGGATTGAGTGTATAGTAATACCATGTGTTGTGAATGAATTGTGCCACTCTTTCCTAGTAACACAGTGATCAAAAGAATACGTATTAATTCAGCGTTTGATGAGTGTGGCTGTGCTGGTACAGCACTAAAACAAAGCGGAGTGAAGTAACAAAGAGAAAAGGGAAAAGTTCTGGTTGTTGCAGACTGTACTTAAAGCAGAAGACGCTGGGTCATGCTGAATCTGTTGTTTTGTTCAGCCCAGCAAATAAAGCCTGATAGGATAAAGCATCTATTGGAGGGTTGAGGGAGGTTCATAAGCAATAACACTCGAGGAGAGTTAACATCGCCTCCTCAAGATTATACAATTGTTCACAGCAATCATACTTTTTATTGCTCTCTCTCTCTCTCTCTCTCTCTCTCTGGTGTCTCTTGCTCTCTCTGTCTCAGTCTCTCTCTCTCTCTCTCTCTCCTTCTCTTTACTTTGCCATATGACAACTCCACTTTAAATAGGCAAAGCCCAAAGATTGTTTCCCCAAGAGAACTCCTGGCTGGGCATGAAAACTGCTCACTATCTAATTCATTAGTTCTGGTGCATGATTGAGGTCAGAGCCCCTTGGCTTTAGCTGACACCGGCATCTGAGGCAGAGCTAACAACTCTTTGCCATAACCCTCATCTAGTTCACAAGCATCCCAGAGATTGGTTATCTCTCTTTCAATGTCCTGTTGTCACTGGAGGAGAGTTATCCCTCACGGGGGGGTCAGCACACCACCATCGACGCCAAGTGCCCTGGCTTCCCATCTGCACAGCGACAGAGGCGATGTGTGGGTAAACAGAAAACACGCCCCTAATCTCCTGCTGGGTCTGAGGGGACAGGACGAGACCAGAGAGATGGCCTGCCGCCGGCACCCGAGGGCAAACTCATCAGCACTAGACTAGTGTGCCAGAAAGTTTCTTCTCAGGAGTGATGGGAAGTGCTTTAGAGGTATTAGGGATAAAGTGGCAACGTGCATCCAATTCAATTACGCTCTCAGATGAAAGCTGTGATTACCTTCAAAGTAGAGGATTTATGATAGTGTTTTGTATCAGAAATCACCTAAGTGATGCTCATTTCTCAAGTTTTGAATGGCAAGGGACTGGGATCAAATTACTGAATTATTCATGGCAGCAGTCTCTGCCATGGCCTCATTTGTATCACCAACTTTTGTGCTTTTCACGCAGGAAATTGTCAACTTCAATTGCCGTAAGCTTGTGGCCACCATGCCCCTGTTTGCAAATGCGGATCCCAACTTTGTGACGGGCATGCTGAGCAAGCTGAAGTTTGAGGTCTTTCAGCCCAACGACTACATCATCCGCGAGGGCACAGTGGGCAAGAAGATGTACTTCATTCAACATGGTGTGGCGAGTGTCATCACCAAGTTCAACAAGGAGATGAAGCTAACAGATGGGTCCTACTTTGGAGGTGAGGGCAAAAAAAAAAAAAAAAAAAAAAAGCTTTGTTAGTACTTTGGATATATTTACAGCAGAGGTGTTATAGGCTGTGTGTAGCAAAACAGCCGAGGCAGAGGCAAAATGGATGTTGTCTTCAGATACGATATAGATTTACTCTGTTAATCTTTTTCACACATTATGCCACATGCATATACAAACAGGACTTATTTATGTTCATACTCTTATACAAGAACACCATGCCCAGAGGCGCGCGCACACACACACACACACACACACACACACACATACACATACACACGCACATTCATGCATGCATACATCGATATACAGTTTCATCAGCATAGCCTAGGGTCATGTGTTTGATGCTATTTGAAGTTAAGCTTTTGTAGGTGTAGATTCTCATTAACCAGTGTTGGACATTACTTGCCATCTGCAGTTACATAACCTCTCATCTGGTTGGTGGAGTAGGCCAAGGCGTGGATCAGGCATCCCTCAGGACACACAGAGGTTGCTGTGCCCACCCCCAACACTCCCCACCCTCCCCCAACTCCCTCTCTCCTTGCTTTCCTTCTGCCTACACTTGGCTCTAACAACAGCAACTAGATGTTCCTTTTGCGTAATTTAGGCAGCAATTCCCTGATTCTCCCCTAGCTTGTTCTCTCTTTCTTTCTCTTTCATTGTCCCCCCCCTCCCCTCCCCCTTTGTATGCCAAGCTCTCTCTTTAAATCATTACCCATAGCATTAATTATTGAAATGTCAAATGTAATTTCATTGCAAGTTGTTTACTCTGACAAAACAAGGCCGGGCAGACATTGTCATGTCTATGCGAAAGCAAAGCAAAGTTTCCTATTTTAGAGGTTCTTGCATATTTTATCTCATGAGTTCATTCCCACTATGGAAGGAGACTGAGGAGTCTAAGAATACCTTCGCTTTGGTGTGTCTGCCACATGCAATCGTCTCGCAGACGAGCTAAGGAAAAAACAGTGAATCAAAAAGAAATGAGTAGTCTTTAATTTTTTTTTTCCTCTTCCTGTTAAAACTAGGGGATTATTGTCCCACACACTCCTCCCCCCTCACATCACACCACCTAGAGCTTGACAATAAATGTTTTAAATATGGGACTTCAGATGAAGGAAGCTGTTAGGAACTTCCTGTGTAAAATGGACGCAGCACATAATAAGACGAGGCTGAGATGTGCTTTAGGTATGTGCAGTATGCCCCGTTCAAATAAGTCATCTTCTTGCACTGTGGCTCACACGTGTTCTGCTCATTAGGAATTTAACACAAGGGAAGAACCATAGTGGGGCAGATCTTGTGAAAAAAAAAAAAAAGCTGAAAGGTCAGGGAAAAATCTTTGGCCATTAAGGCTCTGACAAATGGGGCTTAATGGCAGCTAGTGCCAGTATATTAATCAAACTGTTTCAGACCAAGAGAAAAAAAGCTACTAGGCAGTTTAACTGACTGTTGTTTCCTGTTAGTGGACCCAATTAATAATGACAACTCTAACTATACTAGTCAGAGGTGGGCAGTAGTGATTAACTATCTTTCACAACTGAGCACAAGAGGATTAATGTGGATGAACTAGTAATGAGGAGATTGAGAAAAATGATACAAGGGAGAAGCTCATATAAATCCTTCAAAGTCATTTGTTCAGAATAATATTCTGCTTCTGTATTTTCTTTATGCTTCTGTAGACTACATAATGAAGCCTGAAAATCCATAAAGTCTTGCATTTGTATTGACGGTTGTTGGTGGCTCTAATATGTATTGTAGTCATACTAAATACTACTGTATGCAAACACAGATCACACAACAGAGAACCTGTACAAAACATTTGCGAATCCCATGGCTTCCAACAAAATAGGATCTAAAATTATGAACTGATAAGGCAATAACAAAAAGTTAACAGCAGTGGCAATAAGCTGCAACGCTGGAAATTTGACCTCTGGGGACCAAATTAATAAACACCAGGAGATGTGCCTGGGTTTATGGGAGTTCACAGGAGTGCTATCCAGGGATTTTTGGATTATCGTTTCCAGGCGTTGTCTAAAATATTTTGAAGGTTACATCACAAAATCTGAACACTCATTTTCAGGTTCACTATCTGGAGTGCGCTCATTCTGTGAGGCGGAGACCCTCCAGTAAGCACTCAGTACTGTATTGATTGGGAATCATGACAAGTATTAGGACAAAAAGTGGAAGAAGAGGTGACAGTGGAAGAGCAGCTCTCTCTCTATAACTGGTGTAGGTCAGTGTGAAGAAAAAATATTCAAATTCAAATGAAACAAAGCAATAATGCTCCCGGTTTATTTATTAAGCTGAAAGATGTGCGCTGCATCTTTCCAAGGCAAAAGGGATGCAGCGCTTATTTTCCTATGTTCTGCTGGTGCCCAGCCACCTGCTCTTGCTTTCTGCCCAGCTGGTATTTTTACCCGTTTGTATGGCATTACTAGATGAGCTCTGACTTGGGAGCAGCTGGCCGTGCCAGGCACCTCACTCTCCTCCTTCTCTCCGATGATTCACACACCCCTCACAACCAGGCCAAACTGTGGCTAGAAAGCAAACACGGTGAGGGTGACTGAGACACTGAGAGAAAGAGAGAGTGACAAAACCAACCCCAGCCACAGGACACCATTAGCATACTAATGAGCAGGAGGATAGTGGGCCAAAAAGCGCCTCAGACCATGGTCAAGTCCACACCTGCATGCTAAGTAGTTAGCATGCTAATCACTCCTGGGTCTATGTGAATGGGATTACAATTTAGATACACCACAGCTCTGCCGTGGAATCACTCTGAGGCCATGGGACTAAAGGAGTATGACACTAGAACAATGACAGACAGCGGTTTAAAATCCCTGTTGGGCTTGTCCTTAGTCATGTGGGACTCCCCTTCCTCAGTCCCTGCCATAAGGGAGAAGGGGAGCTGGTTACCATGGGAGTACATGACACATGAAGTGATGGCAAATTACCCACAATATCCCTGGGGTCAGGAGTGATGCTTTGTGACAAGGCAATGGACACGTGTCAGGCCACATCATGTGAAGTGTTAACGGGACCTTGCCGTGCACACACACACACACACACACACACACACACACAAACACCTTGAGTTAGAGTGGCAAGTCTTTCAGATGACAATGCTAGTGGGACTGGATTTCCATTTTGAAGATTGTTAAGTGACTGTCCAACCCGCAGCTGAAGTTTTATCAATTTTGTCACCACGCACAGAAGCCACTTTCGCAGAGGAGCAATTTCTGTTTACAATACAACCTATAAAGTGTCCCTGTCAAAAAAAAAAAAAAAAAAAAAAAAAACTTACCAGAAGGCTTGTTGTTTACTGTCGGCCCCAGTGCACGTACACTGACAGCTTTTTTCAGTATGTTTACATAATAATTTAAGAAAGGAGAAATGACAAATACTGCTAATTAGTTCCTGGCTTTCTCCAACAGTTGGCATAGTAATTGAGGAGGCACAACTGTACTTTATGGGAATTATCAGCAAGGCTAGAGCATGTCCTTGAAAAATCAGATGCCTTGGCTGAAAATTTGCTGAACAGCAGTATAATGAAAAAAAAAAAAAAAAAAAAAAAAAAGTTCTGGCACACCTATAATGATTCATAGGAAGCCGAATTTATATGAAGCAAATTAAAAGTTTTCCACAATGTTTCTTCATTTGTACTCACCTTATTTAAACAACATTTTGCTCAAATGACTGAAACTTGATAGAATGATCCTAGAACCTGTACCTCATGTTAAATAGAGTGAGTTCAAGTGATGGGACATCTTCCCCTAAATTACGGTAAGGAATATGTAATCCCTCAATGCATTGTTAGCCTTTGCCCCATTATTGGAGTCAGACACCCAAACCCATCCTCTTGTTCAGTTTTTCCAAAGCCATATTGATGTGAAATGCTGCAGCAGGAGCATTAATGCTTGTGTAAATGAGCATGATGCCCTTGTTACTTTATTTAGTTCGTTAGCTAGTTATCTTGTCATTGAGCTGTTTCCTCAAAGAATGCATGCTCCTAGCTGTGGCCGCGGGCAGTTCGTGTTGATTATGTCAGCTGCAATTATGCAGAGTTACCTTCATGATAAGGTCCTACTCATAATTTGTTTGGACTGGTTGCATCTGTATTTACGGGGGAAAGTACATCTAGCAATGATTTTGAACAACGTGAATTCAAGTGGCCAAGCAGTAATGATGCTTGAGTGAGGCTGGATGCTTTCTCGAGACTTTAACTGCACCCACAAGCTGTATATGGCACCAAAGCCGTTTTAGACCTAAGGCCTAATGCAGTAATTTTGGGCTCATCACGATCCTAGCACGGCAATGGTGATTTTTATTACCGTGGTGTAGTAATTTGCCATGGCAACAGCACATCATGTTCTCAACTCACCTACTCAGCCAGCATAACCAACATAGATTTTTTTTTAGAGCCGGTTCGCTGGGCGCTCACTGTCAAGTAATGCAGTTAACTGAGGATGTAGCCTCTGAGGCATGACTGCTTATTAGTAAAGTAGTAGAAGTCTCTGGTATTTCACAGGACATGAACCTTTCCCTCCCTTACCCTTTCAGCCCAACTGCACTTCTCTCATTTTTGTCTGTCTCTCTGTTTCTCTCTCTCCTCTTTTTCCTCTTTCTTACTTTGTAAAACAATGTGCTGTTACTGCAGATGTGACAGTTGATGTAAACAGAGAGGTGCAATGCACTGATTTTGCTGTATTATGCACAATATGGATCTCTCTCTCTCTCTCTCTCTCTCTCTCTCTCTCTCTCTCTCTTATTCTCTGTGTGTGTTTTTCAGTGTTAACAGAGATTTCATTTATCTGTTTTTTTTTTCCCATTATAACAGCTCTAACACCTTATTCACACCCGCAGCTTGAGAGTGCTGTTCTCACATCTCGCAGGCTCCCCGATTTCACTGTGGAAATCAGACTCCTGTGAATGTCAAGGGTTACCATCCAGCTAACCGTAGCGCACAACTTCATTCATCTGCTGCTAGTCAAAATGACATGGGCCAGGTCACACGCCCTGTGATGTATAGTTCAGCTTTTCTCATGGAAATGTTCGGTCCTCGCTTTGCAAATCGGGGGCTCTGTGAAGGTGCCTTTTTGAGATTGCTTTATGCATGATTGAAATAGCCAACAGGCATATCAGATTTCATTCTAACCTGCACGATATTAGCGCCATAAATCTGTGCACATACCATAATACTGTTCTTGTGGGCAGGAAGCAGTGGATAAAATGACCTTTAATCAGTCAGATTTTCAATATATGGGTGAGTGCATAATCTCTCTGGCTAATTTTACTTCAGCTGCACCTTTATGGTTATGTGAGATAACTGAGCTTGGTTTGCATATCCTGTCCTAAGAGGTAACACACTGTACCAACAGGAGAATTGGCCTGCTCAACTCAAAATTTGTTATGTTTCTAATGGGTGCCCACCTTCACAAATAAGCTAAGGAAAGCCTCGGCATCCGTTTTCTTTGCTTAAAATTGGAAAAAAAGAAAAAAAAAGTGTTATATTCTTCATTGTAAGTGCTGATGGTTTTATTCACTAACATACTGTACCATCCATCTGCTTGCATTTTGCTGTGTCCGGACTAAGACAATCAAAGTTTCACAAAAATGTTCTGCATAAAATCTTCCAGTTTTTAATCCTTAGAAGTGGAAAGGGATGGGATCGGATTCTCTTGCAGCAAACATATGGGAAGTAAAAATTCTCCATCAATCACCAACCAGCTACACTGTGGATGCACTGTAGATTCACTGTCAGTTCTGCTGAACTCGACGGCGGCTCACAGATTGACCAGTCCTCTGGGAAAACTCCAGCTCCTCCAGATGGCTAGTCTGCCCTTAGCCCCGTGTGGCGGAGCTGGACTCGATTTTGTTAAAAAATAGAAAATTCAGATGATATAAGCACCCCTTCCCCCTTCACAGGTGGTAACAGACATATTTAGATTTGAATAGCAAAGTGCAGTTGCAATTTATGTTCATCAGTGTATCCTCAATTAATGTTCAGTACGTACACTATGCTGCCACTATGGCAGTTGTTTGAGGATCATGTTTGAGGAAATAAACATCATCAACAACATAAACATCCAACAAGCGGCATTAGGCTCAGATAGTTCAGTTAGTATTCTTCTAATATGGATTGTCAATATACTTGCAGAACATACTTGTTACTTTCAAATTACTCACATTTTTATTGACCCCGGCAATTTAAACCTCCAGAAAATTATTGTAATAAAAATTGTTACTCATGTTCATGTGTCAGGCACTTATTATTCTTATTATTATATTATTGTTGACTACCTAAATATGCTGTAAAATAAAACATAACACCCCCCACTCGATGTTAAACACTGAGTGGGGTCAAACGATAGGACGATAGGAGGGTTAAAGGATATAAATAATAAAGGAGTGACTCGTGCTGCAATCTCTAGTTTGACAAGGGAATGAAAATTCTTCAGTGTGTGCACTGCAGATACATTTTAAATTCAGAGGTTCATGTAATCCAGCTGCATCATGTGTAGACACAAACTGGATACGAGATGCATGTTAATGTGTGAAGGGGGCCACAGGGTAGCCATGTTGAGCATTTCTGCACTGCACCGTACAGTGAGGTACCGCAACACAATCGTTATGATTTCAAGAACAACGAGAATTTCATCTCTTTACCCCTGGCGCAATGAGTGATCTGACATACAGTCACAAGTGGAAAAATATTCCTGTTTACCTCTGCATCACATTTGAGAAGTGCCCCCAGCGTAATGCAGTGATCCTTGATGGGGAATTCTCGTGAAGCCAGCTACTGTACAGGATTATGGGACCATTAGCTCTCTGCCAGATGATGAATGAAGCTAGCATAATGCCAGTGACAGCACTGCTGATGGGCTTGTCATTTTATTTACATTCACATTAGCTTCCTCTCCTGTACTTCTGCACTCAAGGTTCATCTATATGGTAATCTGTCCTCACGCTTGGGGCTGCACTTCCACTCTGTACTCTGATGATCAGTTTGTTACGGGTTGTAATTATTTACTGGGATGATTTCCTTGGTGTGTTTCTAACCCCTCGCTTTGTTGCCTCTTTCTCCATATGTCTCTCTGCACCCTCTTCCCCCGGTCCATCGCTGTTCCTTCATTTGCCAATCTCAAACTCTTTACCATCCTCTCTCAAACACACTTGTATCCCTCCCTCTTCCATTTTCTGTCTCCCTTCCTCACACGCAGAGATCTGTCTACTGACCAAGGGCAGACGGACAGCCAGCGTGCGTGCCGACACCTACTGCCGCCTCTTCTCCCTCTCTGTTGACCACTTCAACGAGGTGCTAGAGGAGTATCCCATGATGCGCCGGGCTTTCGAGACCGTCGCCATCGACCGATTGGACCGCATCGGTAAGACCTGCCTACATCTAATCCTGTTGTCTGACTGATTGAATCTCTTGCCCGTCATTGTGCCTTGTTGTCTCGTCTCCATCAGCATTTGTTTGCATTCTCCTCTCTTCATGAAAGCATTGTGTCTGCCATCTTGTGCTGCATGATCTGTATGCTTTCCTTTGTCTACTTCCTCCTCTTTCCTTGTCTTAACTAACTTTAAAGAAAATTCCTCGTACCGAGCATTAATCCTTCTAAAGAGACAAAGTAGCATTTTGTGGATGGATTAAGTGGAAGGCAGTGCATGTCGCTGTCCGGGAGGGAGTCAGGTCGCCCCCTCGTTGGTTTGGTGTTGACCCCTCCACTGGATCCCAGCGAGTGGATGGAAGCTAACCTCACATGCATGTTCCTCCGCCCCTCTTTCACTCATCTGCACACCTGGGTATGAGCAGCACCCCATCCCATGTCATACTTCTTCAAATCAACAAGTAGCACTGTAAAACGAAAACTGAGCTGGGCAAGGTGACACCAGAGAGTTGCTAAAGTCCTTGCGTTTACCAGGTCCAAACCAGCTTGTAAACAGGCACAATCCTCTGTAATTTCACACAACTATTCCCTCATTGGTGTCTCCTTTTCAATCATGTCAAAAATTATTTTCATTCTCTGATGGAGGAACATTTATCCAGGAACCTGGCCATGACTGGCTGTAGCTGAGGGGAAATTAATCCCAGTGGTTTAAATACAAAACATTTTTTTATTATTATTATTTATTTATTTATTTATTTATTTATTTTATTGAAAAAGGGGCACATGTATGGAATACAACCAGGGCAATAATTATCAGACTGTCAATCCATAATAGATGTGATTTGAAACCATGAAATCTGTTAATTTGTAGTGCTGCATGTGGCATTTTCCTATTCATAATGGAATCAACACATTTAATAGTTTAAACATGGAGACTATATAATGCCACATGGAACTGGCGTCTGAAAAGTTCATGTGTTGACTCATTGTCAAAAGTTGTAAATAATGCAGTAGAAAATGCAATCTTTATGAAAGAATACTGTTCCCCTTGTATAACATTTTATATGCGTCCTCTTTTTCGAAGACAATCATAATGCTGTAAATTTTAGATTGAATAAATTACGTCATTTTATGGTAACCTACTTTTCAGTTCACATTCAAGTCTCTTATTCAAGTAGTAAGCAAGTGCATAATAAAGATAACCTTTAAGGTGTCAATAACCAATTTGTAGTGTCTTTACAATATATCAACACATTTCCAATTTGATAGTATTTATAAAAATTGTGACATAATATGGATACCGCACACAAAGCACTCTTCTGAAAAAAGAAACCCTTCCAAAACATCATCCTCAGGGTTTGTCTTACTCAACCCTCTGTGAATATAAAACAGTACAATTCTTCTCAACGTGGAGGAGGCAATTGCCATTTCAAAGCTTCGTCATTCTCATAATTTTAAACAAATGTGGATGCCGCTGAATGATTCACATAGTATGTTATCCCTCTGTGATATATTGTATAATGTCTGCTGATTAGGTTTACCTCATGCCTCCCTCGCTTTAGCACTGAAATAGAAAACTGTAAGATTATAACCCGAAATCGAAAAGGCAAGTTGAATCTGCAAAACGATAGTGTGCCAATGTTGTCTCACCTCAGTGGTTATTTGTTACTGTTGTTCTTTTTCTTTGTCATGGCTGTGTTTTTTTTGTGTGTGTCGTTTTGCCTGATTGAGGCATGTTGATATTGACTTGCTTTGCAGCCCTAGCACTGACTCAACATTGAAATACTATTGTGACAGGCAAGTCAGCGTCGGTCAATCCACAATGCGGTTGAGATAGGACCACTCAAAGGCAATCAAAATCCATCAAAAGATGTGTTGTATCACACTGTTGAGAAGAATACCTTTTTTGGACAGCCCAGCCCGCTCATACTTGGACTGACAGTAGTAGAATACACAGACTTTGTTTGCCCTGCAGTGAAGTGTATTATCTTTCTTGCCTTATGCCCTTTAAAATGTATGCCCTTTGACCTGAGCAGTCACAATCTACATTTGCCCTTTTTATGTGAGAGCTTGCAATGTTGGCTTTTTTTTTTACCAGCCAGCAGAGTCAATCATCATGTGAAAATGAGAGCCGCCCACTCTGAGACACACTTCTCCCTAATGCAGAAGTGTTGTGCATTTGACCCATTCATTCAGACTTATCATAAAGGGGGTTTTGTCTCATACGAGGGAAAATACAATGTCATGATCCGTGCTGGTTGTATCGTTTATGAACTGCATTTGGTTACGTGCTTGTCTTGCTCTAAAAGGAAAGAAAAGAAAAGTATCCATGTTTTGAAACAAATAACTTGTTGCACATTTGACATAATCTTCTATCTATCTAAAAATTATTTGACCAGGAGTCCGTCTTGAGACGAGCACATCTCGTTTTCAAGAGTGTCCTGGCCGACGAATAGGCACCAGGTAAAACTCTTTATTCCAATTCCAAATATTGGCACAGGGGGCTAATAACCTAGAGGCTTGCTAAAATGGATCCGGTCTCAAAGTCATTCCCCAAGAGCATGACCTCTTGCACAAGGTTACATGAACATAACAGCAGATGGTATCATTTAAAATGTGAAAAATTAAGACAAGCAGTTGAGTAAACAAATATATCAATGCTTTTCAATTCAGTGTTTAATTTAATTTAATTCAGTGTTACATGCCATATTTATCTCATAGCAGAGTTGCAAAGATAAACTAACTGAGGATATTAAGCACATATTCAGCCCTATTGATGTCTGGCATTTTTTTTTTGTTTACTTTAATCTTTGAATCCTTTGTTCAAAGTGTAACTCACAAATGAAATCATGTCTTTCGATTAGTAAGTCCCCAGAACTTTACTAATGCAACGCCACAACACAGCTTTTGTTACATGCAGAAAACCCATTTCATTATTTTCCTCATGTTTTCACTTGCAGAAAACATTTGTTTCTGGCTGTCTGACTTGTAATGTGAACTCTGCTGGATTTTATTTTTGTAAACAATTGTGAAAAAGATTTGGCCGTTGGTAAAAAGAATTAGAAGAGAGTCGATCTTTAAGCTGCTTTATATTAGGCCTATATTTAGACCCAGGACATGATGTCATGTTGACCACCTGGTGAGGTGCTTTTGCTCAGTGCTTGCACCTACCACAATCAAAATATTGAACCTTACTTATTATAATACATTAATTATCATAATCAATGCTCATTTTCATGCACACACAGGCTACTTTCTCTTTGATATTTGCTCTTTGGTTATGCTGTACCAAATTAAACCTCAGCAAAAAGAAATAAAGGACGATTGTTGGCACAATCTTAAGCAGAAAAAAAAAAAAAAAAAAACTACATTCAAAATGAAGAGGAAACCAAAGGAGTTTGGCAATCAGGCTTCTGACAGATTAGTCAAATTATGTAATTAATTAGATTGGAAGTCAGAGCAAAACATTTTAATTTGGTCCCCCTCTATAAGGCACAGTCGGTGTTACAGCAGAGAGCAGAACGCAGCCTGTTGAGTTTCAAAAGCCAAAATGTGTGTGCTTCAGCAAAACAGTTTAATGTCAGTATAGCCTTTAACGCCATTCTAAAATTGTGTTGCTTTTATTTGTTTTTGTTTGTTTTTTGATTGTTCGTTCTGATTGTCAAATTTCAGATGATGTATTTTTTTTATGTATTCTGTTCTTTATTATTTTTGTCTCTTAAATTCTATTAATGGATGAGTTTTGCATTTTCTAATCAGCCTCATTAGTTCTGTTGTACCAGAAAAGACAAATCAATAACAGAAAAGTAAATGTATTCATTCCAAGTAGTAATTTGACCCAAATCATGTCTGTGTTTATGTCTGTTTGCCAAGTTTTGTGTTAAGAAAAAACTTTTTATTTACTTGTGATAGGGGTGCACCTTTTTTCAAAATGTATTCAAACTTTTCATTTGAACAGAGAAAGCATGCAGTCCTTTAAGTATGGTAAACTGTTAAAGCTAAAGAAATCCTCTCATGGTAAAAAAAATAATAATAATAAAATAAAAAAAAAAGAGTAAATCATCTATTAAAGTTAATATATGCAATATTTTTGATTGTCTAACTAGTGGGGATAATTAAGTGCTCACTCACTTGCAGGGAATGTTTAAGCGTTGTGTGTGTGTGTGTGTGTGTGTGTGTGTGTCTGTATTATGCACTGTACAAGAGAGAGGGGTAAGACTGATTTAATGGTCAAAGTGGGCCACTTATTTATGTGAGCTATCTTTATAATCCAGCTTTGGGTGTGTTAAGGTACATACCAGGGCACAAAACAAGTTCACATGTCCTTTGTTATGTATATGTATATGTGTGTGTGTGTGTGTGTGTGTGTGTGTGTGTGTGTGCGTGTGTGCGTGTGTGCGTGTGTGCGTGTGTGCGTGTGTGTTTGATAGGATTCTGACAAAGACAGTTGTGTACTTTGAATAGGTCCAGAATGTCTCTTGTGTTTCCAGTCTGCCGTTAGTAAGCTCATTAAGCCAGCTGAAGTAGGATCTTGTCAGCCTCATCCTCTCATGCAGCTTTATTGTTTGCACTGCTGAACATTAAAAGCATTATGAGAATATTCCCCTCCATACGAAATGTTTACATTATTTTCAGCTTCAGCCACTGTTACAATTAAATGTAAGAACATGTCTTTAAAATGGCATTTTGAATTTGTACCTGTGTACATTTTGACTAATACGTTGTGGGCTCCCCCAGCTATTCAGGATGGATTAGGCTTTACCTAGTCATAATCCGTTTTACTAGAGCAATGTTTGACCACGGAAAAATATCAGCCCTATGAAAGAAGAGGATGAGAGGTTAGATCTCTTGATTCTTAAAATAAGTTGGGCTTAAAGTTAGTCCATGTTTGACAGATAAACAAAAGTATTTTACTATTAGGATTTTATTAAAGTGCCGCAGCCTTTAAAGATTGTGGATTTGATTTAGTTGCTTTTCTTTTAGGCCACATTGCAAACAGAGAGCACACTACAACAGCAGTCCACACTTCTCAAAATGCCTAATTTAAATGTATTTATGTTCATTTCCAAGTTGACCAGATTACAGCATTATGCTGATGCCTGCAGATTCCTGCTCTATATGGCTCTGTGTACTTTTAGCCTGAGCCCCTGATGTTCTTTAATCCCCAAAACACATCCATGTCTGCCTATCTTCTTGATATATTCAAATGTCTCGGCCATACCAGCAAAAACTCAGATGTGCTTGATGACGTACTATAGTCAGAAGTCAAAGCCCTCTTGAATGGGCTTCATGAGATGCCCATTCCCCAATCGCCATGGGTTTTATTTTGAAAAGTAACATATGCATGTCCTTCCCATCTGCAGAGTTTAACCCTGTCACCTTTAAACATGCAATGAAAGTGGCCTTGTAAGTGAACAGTAGCCTTACAGTCAGTGTCTGGTGCTAGTTTTAGCTGTGAACCACCCAACCCCAGTAGCAACTGATGGTAACCGTGAAAACCTTTAATCAAAGAAATACACTGTAGCAAATAGTTGTGCATGTGATAGGAATGTATGTTAATCACTGGATATATTGTTAATCATGCTTTGAGAAATCTGCACATGCAATGATCCAAAATCATGTGAGCAGCACCATTTAGAATTGTGGCATGATGCAGTGACACCAGTTTTTGTTATGAACACTAGTTCTAGTTCCACATATGACAACAAAATTATTAGTCCTTTTTCAGCTGAGAGAGTGGCAGTTGTGAGTCCTTTGTTATACAGTAGCTGACTGCACAATGTATGTTGGAAGGAACAAGTTATCCAGCATATATTATTATATATTATTATATACAGAGTTTGTATATGTGGAGAAAAATGTTCTCAGTGTCAGGGATTTATGATTGACCGACTGTGGCTTGAGCTATCAAGGCCGTAATGCCCATATACATTGAGAGGTACCAGTCCCCCCCATTATCAAGCACTCTAAAACTCCAAAAGGTCTACAGGAAAAGGTTAACAATATAACAATACGCTCCTCAAAAAAAACAAAAAACAAAAACTGGATGCCTTCATTTCAAGAGGGAACATAGAATCATAGAATCAAGTGGCGGTATTAAAAAGAAATGGTTAAATAGAGCAGTTCTTTTGCAAAAAGATTAGTTTCAAGGGGCCTTTCATGCCCCTTAGTACCACTCAGCATTATATCACAGTTTTACTCCCAAAGCCACAAAAGTAGTTGATCTCTAAAGTAGCCATCTGTCAGGCCCAGATTATCACAGCCCCATGACTTGTGACAGGCTGGGAAAGATTTTCACACCCACTCAAGCTCAAATGCCCTTTACAATATACAATTTACACAAAGGCGATTTGTGTAGTGATTTATTTAATTTCTGTAAATACAGGGAAATAAAGCTACATGATAAGACTGAAATTAGGGGTACAATGGTTGATGACATTTAGAAAAGTCTCTCTTTAAAGAATCTAAATTTATGAAACTAGGTAATGATTTCCATTGACTGCCAAGTGAATTTGAATGATAAAGGAACTCCATATAATTATTTTATAATTCTATGGTAAGATGTACAGGTGATTAGTATCCCAGTAAGTTAATCAATGCATAACAGTATTACCCATGTGTGGCTATTGACGGTAAAGCACTGTAGTATGTTAGAATAGTAAATGTCTGTTTTTTTGTTTTACTGTATTTTGTTGTTTAATGTGTTTATTTTGCATTGTTTTGTGTGATGTGGTTATCCCAGGTATCCCTGTGGTGTGTTTTTGGTGGTTTGTCATTTCCTCTGTAATTTAAGTAGAATGTGACTTTGAATTAGATTATTAGAAAAAAAAAAAACTGTTTTTATTTATTTATTTATTTATTTTCAACTTAAAAATGTACAGTAACGTGATATTTGTCTTTAGTGGGTACAGCATATTATCAGTATACTTTCTTATTTCATTATCTTTACATCAGTAACTTCACAATCTATGCTATCACGTTACATCATCAATAATATATGTCTCCTTATGTCTCCCTCACTCTTCTCAAACCTCATACTTCCCATAGTCATTGTCATTCACTGTCTTTCACACTCCAATAATACAAACTTTGCTGAGATTAAAGATGCAGTTTGTAAGATACTGATAATCCAAATACCTCTAAAATGTCAGAATTTAGAGGATTCAATAAAATAATGCTCCATTGCGTCTTTTCCCAGTTAAAAACACTTTGAAATGCCAGCAGGCAAGACAGTAAGCAAGGCAATGAGACAGCAGAGCATGTATAAATCTGCCCCAAATTCCCTTAAAAACATACAAGCTGCGTCTTTAATGTTTCAGCCCTGTATTCCTGTATTCTAATGCTACCAAAGTTTGCCATGGCTGTGTGTGCTCACATCCCCCTGATTGCGCCCCAACAGGGAAGAAGAACTCGCTGCTGCTTCAGAAGTTCCAGAAGGATCTGAACGCCGGAGTCTTCAATACGCAGGAGAACGAGATATTGAAGCAAATTATCCGTCAGGACAGGGAGATGGTGATGATGGTGGACCGCAAGCAGTCGGTCACCGGGATGAACTCGACACCAATGTCTGGAAACTCCATCATTAACTCACCTGCCCAACCGCCCTACTCTAGCTCCTTAGGCAACAACCAGTTCCAGCAGTCCTCTGTACCCCTGACCTACAGTGCTTCAGCCATTGCCAATGCCTCCGCTGCCCGCATCCTGCCAGCCGCTGCTGCTGCTGCCGCTGCTGCCGCCGCACAGGGGGTCTACCCTGCGCCTAGCGTTTCCCATGGCAACCTGTCTTCAACCAACCCTCAGACCCCGCTCCAGCAGCAGGGGGCCATAATGTCGCCCTGCTCCTTCACGGCTGCCATGTGTAGCCCACCCGTGCAGACCCCTCTAGCTGGCCGGAGCTTCCAGTACAGCTCGCCCACTGCCTCCCAGCTGTCACTCATCCAGCAGCCCATGCCCCAGCCACCTCTGTCCACGCAGCAGCAGCTCGCTCAACAACCTGCTGTGTCCACCGCAGCCGCAGCCTCGGCAACACAGCAGCAGCAACAACAGCAGCAACCGTCACCTCAGCAGCAGCAGCAGGTCCCCTCCCCCCAGAGAGGAGACATCCACAAGAGCACGCAGGCACTCCAGTCAGGCAGCTTGAGTCGAGACGTGCGACATTTGTCAGCATCCCAACCTTCTCTGCCACATGATACGTCCCTGGGGCCCAGGGCGCACCCAGCCTCAGGAGACTCTCTGGCCTCCATTGTGCCACCAGTTGCGGCGGCGGCAGCGATCCAGGGAATGGGTCTACAGAGCGGCATCCGCACCACAGTGCCCCAGCGGGTCAACTTATTCCGCCAGATGTCATCAGGAGCCTTGCCCCCGGTGCGTTCGGCAGCGGCGGCGGCAGCAGCAGCGGCAGTGGCAGCATCAGCATCATCCACAGCCCAGCACAGGGAATCCCCTGGTTCTAGGAGAGATTCTGTCTTGAGCAGTACAGAGACCGAGCAAGACAAAATGCGTTTTGCATCGAATTTATGATCCAATTTTTGCT
Organism: Myripristis murdjan; assembly: GCF_902150065.1. Taxonomy (NCBI): domain Eukaryota; kingdom Metazoa; phylum Chordata; class Actinopteri; order Holocentriformes; family Holocentridae; genus Myripristis; species Myripristis murdjan. The sequence continues at coordinate 23,702,360 of NC_043991.1, forward strand.
TTTGCTTTTTTTAAACTTCTATGTTTCAATTCATTTTTAAAAATGGAGATACAACAGAAGAGATGAATACGAGGAACTTCAGTATTTTTGTTTCTCTCCAGTTTTCTTCAGAAAAGATAACCTCATAGAAATCCTGTACAGACAGCCCTTGTATTATATTTTAGACACATTGTCTCCCTAAACTTAAGAATGTATATTAAACAAATCTATAAATCTCTATATATACATATACATCCATATATATATATATATATATATATATATATATATATATATATATATATATATATATGTACACACACACACACATGTACATCCAAGTAGAGTATTTGGAAATGGCTATTTAAAAGCTCTAGTATAAACATGAGTCTTCCTTTCTGAGAAATATAAAGAAACATATACAATGTATGAAGTGTTTTTTTTTATTTTATTTTATTTTGTTATTTATTTATTTGATTTTTGTGTTTTGTAACTGGAATGCATTGTGGATTCTGAAAATGACTTTCATTTTCTTTTTCTTTCTTTTGTTTGTTTGTTTGTTTGTTTGTTTTTGTTTCTTTTTTCTACCAGTGAGGAAGAGGAAAATTATCTTCTCCTATTAAGCAGCTTTAGGCACCACTGTGGAATAATAAATGCAAGCAACTTTGAAAAAAAAAAAAAAAAAATACTGTCAAAAAGCACATACTCACAAAGTGAATCTCATACCAATTTCCGGAACCCTCATTTCAGATATCAACACAAATACAGTAGCTAAATGTTATGTTGCTCTCAGCCAGAGAAACACATCCTCCTGAGCCCCCACATCCTCACAGAGGCTCAAATACCGACCATGACAGTGTTATGGGTCCAAAGGGAATAGAATAATAGAAATGCTGCTTTCTTTGTTTATTTTAGAGGAGGATGGAGCATGGAGAAAGTTATGGATGGATGCTGTTGTTTATTTGTTTTTGTTTTTTTTTTTCTATTCCTGATTTCAGATGGCTGAGGTAGAAGTTATGTAATGTTGCTTAAAAATTATGTGTACATTTATAATATTTATAAACTAAAGATTATCACCATTATGCAATAGACTGTCATATAAAGAATACCTATATGTGTGTTGTAAATAGTTTTGTAGATCTAGTATTTACAGAAACTGTGTGGTGCATTCTCAATCATAACAATGTCTTACTTCTATCAGGAACCTGGATATCATCTATATGCGAAAAAAGTTAATAAGTGACAAAATACATATGTTTCATTAGAGATAAACAAACCTTAATGCAATAGCTAGCACTACTTGATACTGAGAAATGCCTGGTTGGAGGACATTTAAGAATCCCTTTCTCTCTGTATACTATTCCTAGTCCTAGTGTAGTTTTTGATTTCACATCAAGTGAACATATACAGTATTTACCTACAATACACAACTTCATTTCAAAGTCATCCTATTGAAAGTAAAAGTGTTTATCTTTTCTAACGCCTCATTTCCCAGAACTGCTGTGGTGTTAAGATCATTTTATGAACCACTCTTTGGTCTCTCTGGAGCTAAAACTGGATATTTTATGAGATGTATTGTTGGATGGAGGAAATGAGGCTTACTTTTTTATTCATTATTGTATCTCATTTAATTAACCACAATTTCAATTTTATGCTTGCGTGATCTGCTTCTTGAGTATTACTGTACCGTGAGCTGTCATATCACAATTACTCAAGTTGAGAAGTCTGGCATGACATTTTCAACACGTTCCTGTTTGCTGTTGAAGAAGTCAGGTATCCAGTTACTCAAGTGTGCAGGGCACATTTTCACCAAATGGTGTTTTTTGTACTGCTGCAAGTACAAAGATGGAACAAAAAAAAAGACAAAAAAAGGGGGAAAATGCTGGTTTGCATTAAGGTTTTTGTCTCATGTAAATCCATTATGTGGGCTTAGATACTCTAAACTGACTTGGACCGATGTTGAGAAAGGGAGGCATGGTCAACCCCGAATATTGTGACTCTACCATATAAAGGAAAGAAGGACAGCAGCTTATTTATGTTGAAAATGTCAATCAAATCAATCAACTTTTCAACATAATAACTAAGTGGTATTCATGCAGTTGTGGTCTTGTAATTGCCAAAATGTATTGTGACTCAGTGGCTCATCTAATAAGGCCGTTTCCCAGCACACAGATTGTAGTTTGTGCTGAAGGCCTTCTTATGGCCTTCTTTAACAGTAGGGTCTACTGGCCATGTGATAATGTACTGTTTTCTCCTTACAATCACTCATCATTTCTATTTAGAGTCATAGTCTTCATGGCACCAGATATCCCATCAGTTCAAAGTGGCTAAGCCCTTCGAGATACAGTTTTAAAAGATTTCAAAGTCTTCGCTACAGATTGTGTCAATAGTGTACCAATACAGAGTCAACCCACCAATGTCATGAAAGCATGCACTGTCACAAATACTTAGAAAGATACTATCTCAAAATGTTGACGTTAAATGTATTGTGAGATTATGTTTTGTTCATTGTCTGTCTGCCTAGACGTTATTTGTGTGTAAACAGAAGCATTGACTTTTCACATGGACATTCTTAAGTATTTGTGCCTAAACTATAGCCATGTTCCATCCTTTGTTATGAGTGTGAGCTTGGTGCAAACATGGGCACTTCTGCGCACAACCATTCATTATTAGTATAATCTATGTGTTTTATGTCTCAATATTTTTAGAGAGGAAGGTGTAAGCAATGATGATGGCCAAATGTCTCAGTTTATCCAATTGGAATCTTTAAATACAATGTGAACTTCTAGAAACAGGTTTTTTTCTATCATTCTCAGTTAAGCTATATAGAATATTTAATGAGGTCATGTACAGTTTTAAAAAAAAAAAAAGAAAAAAAGAAGAAGAAGTGCAATCTTTAGACCTGCAGTAATATCATGCTCAATGAGACATTGTAGAAATTTGGAGCACCTTTATACCTTTCTTTGTAGCTAGCCACTGATGTTTGGGTTGAATATTAATGTTGTGTGGAATGAAACTGGCCAAAGCAAAACATTATAAGTAATTTTCTTTGTGTTGAATTGCACTTTCTGATCAACTAAAGAGGTGATACAGATTCTTTTCAGCTAGTTTAGATGTTGGAATGAGTCAATAAGGGAGACGTATCCCCTAGAAATTGTGCTGCCCTGATCCTGTATGAGGTTCTAAATGAGGGGAGCTGTACTATTTACAACAGAAAGCGCTTAATCGTGAATATGCCATAGTGTATAGGAACTAGTACACAGTGAAGATGGATAGCAGCACTGTTGGTTTGTGCTGTTTTTGATACTTGCCTTTGGAGGGAGAGCTTCCCAACTATGTGCTTTTTTCACAATTCCAATCACAACCGACAACCTGGAATGGGCATTATGGTGATGTACAACACAGACTAATGAGCTTACATATTAGCAGTATAGAGACTCTCAACAAACCAGCACATATATTTGTATATTTCTTTTTGTTTGTTGTTTTGTTGATTTGAAAAAAAAAAGAGAGAGAGATGCAAAAAGAACTGAGAATAATGCCCGCAGAAGGAGAACCAAATGTTTATTTTGGTTTTATGACCACGACAGTTGCTGGTTTTATATGTTTACCAACGACATGCGTGGTGGAGAGAGGGACGGAAGCTGGAACGAGCTGCCTGCTCCTCCTAAACCCCGCTAACATGGTCATTGTTCAGCTCATTCATGTAATCCAAGGCTTAGAGAAAAAAGAACTATCAGTTGGTTACTTGATACGGACGAAAGAACGATAAATGTAAACTTTCTTACAACAATATGCAGACAAACGGTGTTTGTCAAAAAATCCTTTTAATTTTTTTTGTTTATTTTGTTTGTTTGTAAATAATAAACCTTTAAAATATAGAAAATAAACGACATATTGTCATTTAGCACTGAGTTTGTGTGATTCTATTGTGAGAGAATATGTGTGCTTCTTGGAAACATACCGACACTGCCTGAGGGAGTGAGTACATTCACTCGGTTACTAATTGATCAGAGGAGAAACGGAGGGATGATTTCACAGATGAAGTAATGATGGACAGGGCAGGAGAATAGTGAGGAACACTTCTGTCAGCGGGTGAAAAATTGGACCTTGGGAGCACCAGGGATTTCCATTCATTTACGTACAAATCCAGTTATCAATCATAAAGTAATCATACAAAAGACAGATTCCTCTGGATGACTGTACACCCATAGAGGAGAAGGGGGGACAAGTGCTGTCGGCTCTTATGAGTCACAGTTTTATTATTAAGAGAGCCGTCATCACCCAAATGTAATAAAAGATCTCATATCACAACTACAGCCGAGTTTGGATACAATGTAGCCGGCAGTTCTTTTTGGTCGCATGTCAAGCGCCATAATATTTAGGAATGTGTTACTTTGTCAACAGAATATAAGTGTTTAGATGAAATCTCAAAGAAGGAACTCGGCGTACGATACACAGCAAGGTTGTGCGCTGTCTGCCGGTTAGAAGTTGAGCACAGCTCAAATTGCAGCGGTGGTTTGCAGTTACCTTTTGAAAGCCAGGCGCGCAGGGGTTACCCCGGGGTGAGACATGCATCAGTTGATCTGTAGCTCCATTATCAATGGCACACTGCCCTCCATTAGGCATTTATATTGCATTAAATGTGTGTAATTGTATACACAGCAGATTAATTTTTAACATGTTAGTGATATAGGACTTAAATAAACCCTTGTCAACGTCATTATTTATCACTACCTGTGACACAAGGCGCAGAGCTATTACATTCATAGTTACATTCATAGTACTGTCTTGACAATGATATACTATAACATACTGTTTCTAGATTGAAAATATGTGAATATTGTCAGTACACTGTTATGCTGGGGACTACGTTTGTGTGCATAAAATAAATGTTGCACATTTTACAGTCCATCTCTCAACAATTGTCATGTCAGTGACCTTCCTCTATGCCACTGCCTCTGTTTTATATTCTATATATGAATACACACTGACATATAATCCATATTTTAGTGCAACATATGTTTCATCATCTGAAAACACTGTACATTGCAGCGGGCACCTGTTATCTTAGTCATCTCCACCTGAGTTGACAAGTGTTTTTGGCTGAACGTAAACTAAAGCCTCAGGGGATTTTAATGAGCATGTCACGGTCAGTTAAAAAACATTTCATGGACAACTTGATGTGTCACTATGCACAATGCACAATTTGCTTCAGGTCATGGTTGAAACTGAGACCATAAGGCAGGTGTTGCAAGCTACTGGATTACACGTTTAAATATAAGGCACCTGTTGTCTGAAGCTTCTTGTATGTCCACAGGTAGGTACACTGTGTCTGTTGCTGCCCACCTTTCTAAGCAGGAACAACATGGCATATCGATCATTTGTTTGGTAAAACATGCTAAGACTTTGTACCACACTGTAAGTTACAGTTTGCAGAACTGGAACCAACATTACGGCAGTCCTTCATTTTGCCATGTTGGTAAAAGTGGCACGATTCTATTTAATTACCAAGACAACTAATATACAGAGATAGCTTTAAGAAAGGCTTAATGGACTGAAAGAATGCCCTGATTAGCATAATAAAACACGGTAACAGAAGTACACCCTTTTAAGGAATACTAATCGGAAACAATGTGACCCAGATTTCTGTAATAAGTGAGTGAGCAAATGAAGGTTACAGTATTGTAACCTGAGTTCTATGACCACAGGCAGAGCCCTCTATTGGACTCAATGGTAGCTCACTCAAAATTTGCAGGAATGTTGTTAACCAATGAGGGGCAAGCCAAATGAAGTGCATTGTGCTTCACACAGTGTATGGCGGCATACCAAGCTGCCAGTATCTGCAACTCTCTTCAGCTAGCAGTATAGTGAATTTCCTTCGGGATGAATAAAGTATCTGTCTATCTATCTATCTATCTATCTATCTATCTATCTATCTATCTATTGGAGCGGTGGGGTCGAGGTAAAGGGCTCTACATGTGCTTACAGAACTTGGGTTACAGTATCATAAACTTCACTTCATCTCACACAGGCTCCACCATCTACTGGACTTTATGGGTAAACTGGGTGGGGCCCAGTGAATAAACACCCTGACATGAAATAATCATCAAACAACAACCTCACTGCCGCTCTGGTTAATCACCTACAGGTGATTAACCAGGGTGATTACCAGCTACAGGTTAATCACCTCACCTCACCTTAATCACCTGTGATAAGCAGCAAAAAGGGAGGGCCCCCATCCATCTCCAGTTAGACGCATGACATGTAAAAACATGAGGGATAGAGGGATAGGCTTAACCTTGTGGGGGTCTAAGGCCATACCAAAGACAACCCGCCCACCTCATTGCCCCAAGTCATGTATAATGCCTAGGGGTGGACATATGTAAAGTAGCTGACACTCCTTGTCACAAGTCCTGGTTCACTGTAGCAAGCACAGACCCTGAAAAGGAACAAGTCATGTCCAAGATATACAACTGTATGAACAGACAGGGCATAGATGACTCGCTGCCATGCATATGTCCTCAACACTCAGCTCACTGAAAAAGGCTATTGGCACTGCCATGCTGTGTGTAGAGGATGCACAGACTATAGACCTGGGAGATACACTCACAAAGCCATTTGGCAAGGCACATCTTGGACAGGGCTTTGCCTGCCACACCATCCTCATAGCACAGCAGATGCAATTTTCCCTCCCTGTCTCACAGATGGGGAGGAAATCCAGTTGCACATGTCAGGGGTTATAGCCTCCTTTCCTTGCACTAACATTGAAATCCCACCCATTTAGCCTTGTAACAGGCAATGATGGATCCCACTCCAGCCGTTTGGATAGTCCGTATGACCTCAACAGACAATCCGGCCAGCATTTGTTTGTCCCTTTCAGAAGCCAAGCCTGGGTTGACCTAACGAGGGCATTGTGCCTATCGCTCCCACCTCTTGCAACCAAGCTTCCCAAAACTGGGGGGTTGTCCAGGGCTGAGCTGCCAGCATTTGTGTCATCTCTGCACACCACGGCGGCCTGAGGCAGTCCAAGGCTACCAGGTGCTCTTGCGTCACTCTCTACAGAAGAGCAGGGATGAGATGGAGAGAAGAAAAGGCATACAGCAGCATTCCTGGCCATGAGGTGTGTGCAAACACATCCCCCCCAAAGGATCCATCGTCTAGCAGCACAGTGTGATGCGCCTGTTAGTGAACAGGTCCACGTCCATCTCCTGAATCAAGTCTAAACCTGCATCTGCTACACCACATCGAGGTGAAGCCTCCACTCACCTGGCCCTTCAACATGTGCTCAGTGCTCCTGTTTCCCAGACCTGGTATATGGAGAGCCTTCAGAGACAACAGGTACTAAGACCCACAACTGCAAACTCTCCATCATCTTCAACAAGGCCGTGGATCGAACTCTGCCTTGCCTGTTGATGTAGGTAACAGTCGTGCAGTTGTCGGTCCTCACCAAAACATGTTGGTTTGAAATGTTAGAGGACCAAAAATATCGCTTGGAGCTTGAGTAAGTTGATGTGACAGCCATCCCCTGAGGGCCGCACACTGCCTACCGCTCTGTCCAGGCAGGTTCCTCATGACCCTGTGAGGGATGCATCTGTGAACACTGCGACACAGGAGTCCACCCGACCTGGTGGTGTTCCCATCGCTTGTGCTTCTTGGCATCCGCGCATAGCAGCCCCAGTGGTGCCATCAGATGGGCTGCTGTCACGAGCCCCAAGACCTGCATGACAGCCAGCGCTGTTACATCTGACCCCCGCTGCAGCTGGCAGACTGCCTGCAATGGTGCTGTCTGTCTGGGTTTAACAGAAAAGCCCTTAGCCCTTCGAGGCCTTGAGTCCTTCTTTCAGAGATCTCAATTTAAACATAACTACACATACTTACCCGCCATATACTGAAACTGTTTTTTTTTTGTTTGTTTGTTTGTTTGTTTGTTTTGTTTTAGTTTTCAAAATTGACACTCTCCTCTGCTTTCCCTTGATGTTTAGCTAAATGTTTAGATGTTTAGTATTAGAAGAGTGTTATGATTATTAAACAGAATATTATTAGAAACACTGCACATTTTATGGCAATGTTTATGAGCTTGATTAGTGTCAGTATAATACAGATTATGATTGGAGATAATCATGAGATGGTGGTGGTGATGATTACTATTATGCCTAAAAATTATTACACTGATTTTTTTCACTGTTTTTTGTTTGTTTTATTTGTTTGTCTGGTTGCCTATGGCAGCCATCTCCCAGATATCACAATAATACACCAAACCATGCACACAGGCATACCCACACATACACAATTGGCAAACACATTTCCCTGTGTCTCTTTGTTCTTCTCTCTTTCTTTTCCTCTTTCTCCCTCTTTCTTCCTCCATTTCTGTCTATCAAACTTGCTCTATAAAACTGGTCTATTTTTTTTTACTATTATTATATAACATTATTATTTTCCCCTTCCAATCTTTCACAAACTCACAAACTCACATTTACTTTGTGTTTTTTTTTACTACTCCATATACTCACTCACTCACTCTACAAACATACAAACACACACATACACACACACACACACACACACACACACACACACACACACACACACACACACGTAATCCACTCAATCCCACAACAATTCCCCAACCCCCCACCCAATCCCTTGTCCCCTGTATGTTGTGGCAGTTGGCAGAACTGGCCCAGGACGTGGCCATTCATTGGTGCATGGCTGATGCTGCATTACGGGTAGATGCTGGTGTTCCTCAGATGTCTGTGATGGTTGTCAGGAGACACAGAGGGAGGCGATGGTGAACAATGCCCTGTTGCATCAGGAGTGCTGAACCTCCCAGCCATTACCTCTGGGGCATCACCCTCCACATCCAGTCATGAAGCCCCTCCCCCCTGTTGACACAGCTTGTCTCTCGCACTCTGGGGAGGGGTGATGAGCAGCAGATGACAGCTGCGTTGCACCTTCTCTGGCTCCAGCCTCTTAAAGCACCTTGTTGCTGACAAGATCAATTCAAAGAGCCCCTCAGATGACACACCCACCCTGCAATGGTTGCAACCGCGTGAATCAAGTTGTTTATCTGGCCAATGCCACGTGCCAAAGTGGGTGGGGGGGTTGTCCCCACCGGGTGCCATCACCTTGTTGATCCAGCGGAAGGCATGCGGGGTGATCCGGGTCGTCTTCTTATGTTGTGAACATCATGTATCTCTTCATAATCTAGAGTTCTCTTGTAACCAAACCAGTTAAATTGTCTAAACTGCTGAGGCACAAACCCTTGCCTTTGTTATACATTTTTGCGCATTTTAGAAAAAAAAAATGTAATATAATGTTATTTCAGGTAAGGAACTCTACCGTTCTAGGTTAGAGAGAAAAGAGCTTCCCATTTTGACTGCAATAAAAAATGCTCACTGAATTCATCATTACCATAATTAAATGTAGATTCCATCAACTTGTTTTTGTTTTTTGCCCCATTAAGCTAGCATGAGTCAGGCTGGCACTTGATCAGACACTTGCTCTGCCGCCGTAATGTCAAATCTGGCTGTGTGAAAGCATTCAGGTGGTAATCGCTTCTTTATGGTAGATTACCATTGTGTCCGTCCTTGGCATGCATGCCTTGTCCATATGAAAGGGGAGGTTTGTAATAGTTATGTAAGTACTGCAGCTCCATTGTGGCACCTGTCTGCAGTGCCTCGGCGGTGAGTCTCAATACTGACATCACATCTTTTCTTCATTTGTCACTCCCTTTCATACATTGCCACCTAGTTAGGCTTTGTCCTCTCTTCCAGCTTGCATGTTCACTATAGGGATTAGTGGGTATTATCTCCTTTGAAATAAGTCCAAAATAAGGTTACAGGCTTATAGTCTTGACCCTCACTGATCCGTACAGTTTCTCAAGGTTGACAAGTGAGTCTGTGGGAAACCAGTCAAATGATTGATAAGAGAAAGTTTCCTCTGATCATGTATAGCAGATGACATCAGTATAGTCTATGGATTATGTTATAACTTGTCAAAATGTCCCTCTGAATGTGTTGACTGTAATGTAATAAATTTCTGGATAATGTGATTAGTTTGTATTGTTACACTGACTGGTGATTATTACCTCCACCAGCAGAGTCGGACGGGGGTTGTGTCTGTTCATTTGTTTGTTAGTTAGCAGGTTACCTCCAAGAGTTCGGAATGGATTTGCATGAAACTTGGTGGAAAGGTTGATCATGGGCCAAAAAATAGCTGATGACACTGTTCGGCCAAAGCGGGGCATGGCATTGGGCGTGGCTATACATAAAAATACATGTGCCTTCCAAACAGATTCATGCAACATCATGAAACTTTGTGGAAAGGTTGGTCACGTGACAAGGAGGCACATATTACCTTTTACAATGACTGGCCAAAGGGGGTTGTGGTGGTGGTGGGCATGAATATCCAACATGTGGAACTGGCATATCTTGACAACTGCATAGTGTCAGTGGAGGTAAGCACTCTGCTTTTCTGCTTTTCTTGGCCAGTAATGTAACTGTAATGTCTGGACAAGAAGACCACAGTAACTCGAGTTATTGTATCATTTGCCAATATTAATATTACAATTGAATCATTAGGTAAGAATTTCTTACACCACTTAATATAACAATGTGATGTAACTACAATATCAAGCAATTTGTTATCTGGAAAATATTACATTATTTGTTTATATAAAAGTAAATGCTTTATCTTGAAAAATGTTTTAGTTTCAGTTAAATTACTTATTTGTGTCTGTTATGAGAGGACGATCATAACTGTGGTGCAATATAATTTATGAATTTACTCACTCTGTAAACTAAATGACCCTAAATGATCTGGCTGTAGGAATTCAGTCACGGAGAATATGAGGTCGTTGCACAATAACCATCTGTATAGCTATTCCATGATGTTGTAATTTCTGTGCTGTGTTTAGAAAACATTTGCCTTAACCTCGACGTGACCATGAGATGAGTGGTGACCTACAACTAAATCTGCAGGTGTTTTAAAACGATGTTCCCCAACAGAGGTCAATTATTGTGCACTGCAAAGCACAAGGTTTTATTTATGCTGCACAGTTCGGGTCAACTACTATACTACTCCTGTGCAATTTTAAATTAAACAGAGGACAATACTGCAGGGCAGGAACTGCAAAAGTCTGTGGTAAAGTACCTTAAGTATACTCTAACAGATAGCTATAGATTTACTTAAGAAAATATGACACTGAAATTATGAGAGAGGCTCTGCTAAGAATTAATGGATTTTAAATTTAAGTTTCTTCTAACATGCATTTCAGTCATTCTGTTCTGTGCCTCATATGGTTTTAATTTTCTCATTTTAAAGCACATAATAAGCCAGTCTGCTCCCACTGTATTGAATTCTGAAATCATGAAAAATTTGCAGGGGATTTGCTTTGACATTGCTTGTGTTTTTTAAACTGTAGAGACCGCAAGATGCACTTCTTTTATCCTTGCCTGAAATTGTGTTCATGCAATTAATTACGACTTGCACAACACTTGCTTTCAAAACGCTCGCCCATTTAGTTTGTGTCCTATTTGTCCAGGTGATCGAATTTCATCAAACCACCCAGATCAATTTCAGGTTAATTTCCTTTCCTCCATTACATTTCATTTTCATTTTCATTTTCAATCTACTCAAGTGGAAAACATTATTAACTGTGCAACCCCCTCCAAGTTACCCATTCAAGGTCACACCCACCACAAAACGGAGCTGATTGATCCCTTTAAGGCGGCTCTGATCTTAAATTACTCATATTTCTACAACCTTTCATTTCATTGGCAGCATTGTCTTGAGATTGATTGTGGATTCCTTTTAGAGGAGTCACCTCATTTTTCCTTTTGTCTCACCTGCCTTCTCTCAGAGCCAATATTTTTTCTGCTGCCCTGAGTCAGAGTCATCCTGCTTGTTCAATGTCTTTGTGTATATGTGTGTGTGTGTGTGTGTGTGTGTGTCTGTGTGTGGGGGTATATGTGTGTGTTTGCTTTGTGTCTGTGCAAGCGTTGATGAGATGCATGGTGTGCTGGCCGGTTGCGTATAAGAGCTTCCAGGCAGCCAAAGGAGGCGACTGATTAGAATGCACGGGCTATGTTTCTGCCCCGCCGCTGTTTGGCCTCTACCTCGGCTGCTTTGTCTTTGTCTGTGTCTGCCCACCCTATTTGTCTAGAGTACACTCACACAGACACACACACACACACACACACACACGCCACCACCACTACTGCCACCAGCCAGTTTGCTTGTTTTGCCTTGCGTTCCTCTGTGATAGGAGAACACGAGATAAAACGTGAAGTAAATGTTTGCATAATTAGATGAAATATGCAGAAAGCAAAACTAACCCACGACATGCACTTGTTTTCAAGGGTGGAGGAAAAAAAAAAAAAACACATCACGAAGTCCATGCTCATGTTCAGTCCCTGTGTTCAGCTCCGTGTTTCCAGGTGGGGGACGGCGTGTACTCTTCATAGTCTGAGTTCGTGACCTGACCTCACAGCTCATTACTCTTTTGACCTAGGTACGTCTTTCCCACTTGATTTCATTTGCTGCTGTTTTATCCATTCTGTCATATTTTTGACAGGTTCACCATACAGATGTTGCTTTACACAGTGGTCCCTTTCTGTTGCTTATGAGCAGCATATCATTATGTCCCCCCCTCTGTGATATACATCAATATAATGCTGAGATGCCAGTCCTAGAAGCACAGGTCAAATCTTCACCCAAGAGCCCAATTCACATTTTAAAGTATAAGTGTAGAGCTTCCTTGCTGTGATATATGAATATCACAGCAGGAAAGCTTCATGGACTCTGTATGCTATGGGCTCGTATAAACAACGTCTTAATAATAGAGAATAAGCAAGATTTTGCTGGGTCTCATTTACATATGAGCTCCAGAAGGTCAGAGGTTATTCAGTGGAAGAGGAGGCATCCGATTACACATCTTGTTAAAAGGCACACACAGCGGGAGTGCTGGCTCTGTGATCTGAGCTCAATAACGAAGTCTATAGCAACAGATAAGTCAATCAAGATTAGCTCTGCGAGGTCTCCGTCTGCCCTTCACAGGAGGCCATTTTCAATCCAGGGAAGTTACTCTGCTATACAGAGCTCCAATGTACTGGAGCAAGCAGCTTTTATAGCCTCTGGGTGCAATAGCCTTCTCCAATTTGCTACTGGGACCGAGCTGAAGACATTTCCGCTGTCGAGCAAGTTGTTTTTTTTTTTTTTCCTTGTTAGTTGTGTGCGGTACCCAGATGTGCTGTGAGTCACTTTAACCTTCCCAGAGCACTGTGCCTCCATATACCACTTAACCTGAGACGTGACCGCCGGACGTCTCTACTGACTTCCCTGAAGAGGGGATAGAGACCTGCTGTTACCCTGTAACTCTCATTAGAGGCACTCGCACACACAGACACACACAGATATTACACACACACACGTACAGATAGTCCTTAACAAAATCCTACCTATTCACCATATTTAGCAAAAGCCATATCCTCATTACTGGCAAAAGGGATCTGAGAGGACAGCATGTACAGGCGAGAAAGGGACAAAAGAGCGAGATGGAAAATTAATAGGGTGGCATGAGGTAAAGGTAACAATGAATATTATTGCATTAGCTACCCAGGCTCTTTATCTACTGGCCTTTTTCATAGTGAAAATTTCCTTCTTGGTGCTGCTGACTCTGTCATAACCTCTTCCAGCGATATACCCATTGTTGACCTGTCAGCAGATGTTTGTCGTCTCCTTCGTGCAGCACACCGTGTTCCTTGGTGCAGATTTAATACGTCAATTACACGTACAGGCCTTAGAAGCTTTGAACCCTGCTCCTGCCAGTAAGTCCTCTTCTGCCCTTCCCATTGGGCCCAAAACCTGGTGTCAGCACAGAGAGACCAACAGAGGAAATGGTTAATGTGAGTGAAGTGTATATGGTCCTCTTCATTCTTGTAGCCTGGATGATATGTGTATTGCACACGTAGTTCAGCTCAACTTTAATCATCATTCTGAATTCATCCACTACCCAACTTGTAACCATAGCAACATTAAAAAGCACAGCTGTCAAAGCGTACTTGTTATCAACTGTGGCGAGCACAGCTGAGTTATCGACTTGATAAATTGCATGAAAACATGCGGGAAGGAAAACACAGTGATGAATTTTGTTAATATTGTTTCCTCCTTTGTATTTAGATAGATAGATAACATTCTATCCATATTTGTCAGATTTAGGGTACAAAACCATACACACAAGAAGAGAGAAATCATTAAAATGTTAGAGGGCACCACAACTTTGTCTTGAATCAGTCCCACTGAGCCTCATGTTGCAGAGATAATGAAGATGGCTGCATGAAATGCTGAGCAACGGCAGCAAGAAGACTATAAATGAGTGGGGGGTGTTATCTTTAATGCAAAAGATTATTTTGCTGCCTTTCATACAAATATTAAATATTTCTCTTGATTTGTTTGCACAAATGCAATCAGACATCATTTTCACTCGAAAAGCTGTGACAAGGATTAATCTGTCATTGTAGGAAAATGCCACGAATGAATATTAACTAAATGCAGAAACTAGTTTTGCGGTACAGCAAATTACTGCACCACAGCTACTGTTCTTCAATTATGAATGAATCCATCCGCCTTTGAGAAGCTCCATATGTTCACTCTCTCAGATGACCCCCCCTTCTCACCCCCTTACACCTAATGACTGGTGGCTTTGATGCTGCATGCAGCGGGGGTCTTCTTTAAGGGTCTTGATGGTCAGATTAACCTATAACTGCATCAGAGCTTATATATCCCATTACTAGGCCCACTCTTTCACTCTCTGTCATTAATCTGTCTGAACAAGCCAGACTTAATACTTTCCCAGAAAATGCTAGCTCATGATATGAACAAGTGATGGCGTAAAAGGAAAACATGCTGATCCACCTAAGGTCAAAGACTGTCGCGCACTGTTAAGCCCGTCAGCTCTCGCACAGATAGTCACTGGCGGGGACCAAGACACTTAATTCAGAGTTATCCTTAAATGCTGCTCCAATGTTGTCCCTGTAATGTATGTCACTTTCCCTTTAATGTCGACAGAGGCACACGGTCAGAGCAAGTTTTTTTTTTTTTTTTTTTTTGTATAGATTCTACTGCCATGCACATGGCCCCATCTGAGAGCACACATGCATCTTTTTGTTGCTAAGCCTTACACATCTCTGATGTTAAAAAGAAACTGAACAAAAAGAAAAGAAAAGAAATGGAAAAACAGCTCTGACATTATCAAATCTGTCAGACCAAGGGCAAAATACCTCAGGATATCTCTGACATTGTTGTCATGTGGCTGTTGTGACACAAAAAAGTGACCACCTTCACCATTAAGATTCTCTGCAACATAATTAATTTTGCCATTTAATGAGGTTCCAATTACCTTGAGGACAAAAAAGTGCTATAATTAATGTCAGGAATATATTTTCCCCTAGTAGAAAGATGTACAAGGTTACTGTAATTTCAGCCATTAAAATAATGGTCATACTGATTTATCAATTTATGATTTGAGGATTTTTTTTTCTCACAACTATGAGAAGTCGTTTGGCCACTTTTATCCGAGGAAGCATTACACATACACACATACAAACACACAGGCACACACACGCTGCAAGCTGTGCCCTCTTCTCGTGCCATAGTTGTGCATCATATTTAACATGATAACAACATGTCTTTGAGCTTGAACTCTAAAAGTAGAAAAGCTGCATTGCAAAATGTTTATGCTCTGATGTAACATTTGATGCAGCACCAGATGTCACAGTTTGCCACTCAAAGCTTAAAAAAAAGGCTAAAATGTCAGTCAATGTCCTATTGATGCATGTCTCTGCAGCCCGGGCGACATATCTCTTTTCAAAGTGCAGTCATTGCGGTTGATGAGTTTGTTCCAATATCCCAGCCCACATCCTGCAGAATATATCGCAACAATGGACATGTATGAAACTTCTTACTCAGTGAGTGAATATGAATATAGCCAAAGAAATAGATATACTAATATACTTGATTGATACTTTGTGGTTGTTTCCTGGTAAAGTAATCCAAATGAGACAATAGCAAGAGGATGAGAAGGCAGTTGTAATCCCAGAATATTCAGTAATTTAAAAATCCCTATCCTGAAACCATGCTGCAAGAAGACACAGAAGCTTAGTTATTTAGTGTCATGATATCCCAGATAATTCAGATACAGATTCAGTGTATACCTGTTTTCTTCTTTCGTGCATACACTGCTGGTCAGAGGTGAGTGCTTCAGAAAACAGCCTTTACTGTTGCATATTATCTGATAAAGAGTAAGGTGAATTTGTGTTCAGGAGGTCCAGTGGTCATACAAATGATACTTTCTTAAGCAGCTAATTACACCAAAATTCAATACTGAAACTTTTAATGGCAGTTATCCAATTGAGTTGTAGTTCAGTTACAATACATAACGTAGATTGTTCAGTACTTTCTATCACCTAGCTCTTTCCTGGTAAACAAATGTATTTTTTTATTAATTTAGTGGTGAGGTGATATGTTTCATTTTGCTACTTGCGTTTTTGTCATTAATGAAGCTTCAATTACAATGTGCACTGCTAATCTTTACAGCTTATTGCACATCATCCACTATACATTTCACTAAAGTAAATAAATCAAATGAATGATAAAGTAACACCACCTAAACATTTCTCATTTCGTACAAAAGATCATGTACTAAATGCCCATGGGACCTCTAAGACGGTCTCTAGCCAGATCTACATATTAATCTACATGTAAGTTCTTCCTGGGACATGACAACTTGACCAAACTTTTTTTTAGCATGCGGCATGAAATGCCTGAGCTCTAATTGCTACTGATCCTGGGTGGATGATGTCTAGGGTTGATGGATCACTTTCTTGCTAAGCGGCTATACTTGCTTTCAAGCCATCTGTCACTCCACAGTAGTGAAAACTTTGTCAGACCACAGCTTAACACAGCACTTAAATTTAGATGCTTGCGGTGGGGATGATTGATTAAAGCGTTTAACAAAATAATTTATTTATACGTTTCATTTTCTCTCTGTCATCGGAACTGCTCACCTCTGTTCCAGTGAGACTGGGATGCTCTCCTCTTACAAACAGAGCCTCAGATTAGATTAATCTCTGATCTCGCTACACACCTCTCTCCATGGAAGGCTGTTTGAGAAAATGAAATGAAATATTCTTTCTAAGATGTGTGCCTCTGTACACATTTTTGTAACCCAAGAGAAAGCAGCATGTCAGCTACCCACAATGCATGGAGATTATAGGAGTGCATTAAACAAAACAAAACATTTAAAGTATGGATGCAGTTGTATTGTCATGTAATTTCACAGAGCTGCATCACTATGTCATTAGGCTGCAGTTTATTTAAGAAAGACCTAAAAAGTACCACCAGTGTGTCCACTAGTAATACCCATATTGCTTACATAACATGGTCTTACACCAAGGTTGAAGTATTACACACTCTCATGAAAACAATATTTCAAAATAAGTATCTGCAAATGTCTTGGAAATATCTGTCAGGAAATGCATTCAACATGTTTATTAAGGATCAAGGACACACACTATGTGCTCTAGTCAGAAATTTCTAATTTAAACAAAACACAGTTTAAACCACTAGGAAAACACCAGTAGGGACATTTAATTATCCTTCACAGCCTTGCAAAGTGCTGTACTGTAATGTATGTAACTTATATATATTGACTTCACATCCGCAACCATATATCCTGGCTCTGAAAGCAATAGCTCAACTATTTTTCATTCAAATCTTTTCAAATTTGCAGTGCACATTCATAACCCCCGGAGGAAGAAAGCTATCTATTTTGGTCAGCCTCGGGCCCTCGCTCCAGTGCCACCATCAAGTCAAAGTTTCAAACTAGCCACTACACGGACTGGCGTAGCATTGTGATGCATTGTGATGCTTAGTAGAGCACTAACAGGATCTCCTCTCTGAAGAAACGCCATGAATGCAAAATGTTGTTCTGGTTTGACAGGTTGTATCACCATCAATTCATTTTAAACATCCCTGATAGCGGGGTGAAAATCATCACAGCTGATGCCATTTTAATTACTCTGGCACAGCTTGAAACATCGCCAATTCAGTCCCACCTGCAAATGTGCTGATTGGCTCTGTTGGTTTTCCAAACGAGGTAATCAACACTCACCAAGGCAAAAGCCAGACTTGAAAACTGCTCAACCAAATGTCGAAATATCAGAAATATGAAATAGCAGTTCAAGGGGTGTGGACCTATATCGGATGATAACAGCATCTGAAATGTTTTGCAACTTTGTGATATCCTTCTGATGATATGTATTGTTTAAAACAGTAAACAGGAAACAATGTAAGCTATTACCTCTGAACATTTTGTCCAGTTTGATTTATTCCAATAACACAAAGCATCTATTAGCATCCATCATAAACTTTAGTGCCAATATGTTATACATGTTACACAGTGAATGTTACAGCTAACACTAACTGATTAACTACAGTAGTATTAACCCATTTAAGCCCACCGGCAACTATAGTTGCCGAAGTCTATGCCTGTCATTTTCTACTCAAAATAAAAAATCTATATGTTACTCATATAGTTTTCTTCAATTATATGATAGTAGACAACTTAGACAAAGGTTTTAAGAAAAAAAAATAAGTTTGCAAGTGCTTCCTGTCAAATGACATCATCGAGTTCCTGCCCCTTCCTCCCGAGAACATGGCGGCAGCAAACCCTCGCAGAAAGAGCTCATTTTCTTTAAATTATGATGTTTTCAACCCTGATATGTATATATGTATTTAATCATACAAGTCTCTTGAATAACCCAAAAAAAGAATTTTGTACCTGGGATGAACAGTTTTTTGTTTATGGGCAAATTTGTGCAAGCGGCAACTATAGTTGCCGGTGGGCACATAGCTTGTAACTACCATGGGAAAACACTGTTTGCAATATTGCTCATGAATTACTTATTTTTAATTGTAGAATGATGTACAATGGCTCATTTTAAGCCTCTTAGATTACCTTTTCTAACTATATAAGGACACTGGTGTTCAAAAGCCACATGTCCCTAGATTTTGACACATTCACACACCTCATCTTGCTCGCTGCCAACATAATCGAGCCTACTTTGCTTTAGTATTGAACTGAGGCAAAAAAAAAAAAAGACTGTTGTCCAATTGGAGATGCTTTTCCCTTCATACACAAATACTAACCCCAACCAATGCCTCCACCCCCCGACCCAATCCCCCCATTTGGTAGCTAACACACACACACACACTCCCCAGGACCTCTCCCCAGTCCCCCCCAATCTCCTCCTCTGCTATATGTTAGCACTTTTCATATAATAATCAGGTACCAAATGAATAATCATGTATATATCCATGGATGACATAAAAGGAAAATCAGTTTTTAGAGGTTTTGGGTCATGTTTGAAAAATGAAAAGTCCATACTGTTTTTACATGAACTACAATTCATAATGTTTATGTGTTATACGATGTTTATCTATTTCACATGCACTTTATCATTTCTAACTTTTTAAGTGCTTTTTAAACTTGTTATGGACTTTTAAAAAATGTTAATGACCCTTTATGAAATTCTTGTAATTAGTTTACATTTGCTGCAATTGGTGCTTTGATGTATCCAACTTGTTCCCACATTTTTGTCAGTTTTGGATTGACAAAGTGTTATTTAATGTTTTAAACCTTTGAATTGATATTTTAATCTTCAATTTTGTGCTAACACAGATTTGAGCTTACATGTAGCTCCAGCATAAAGATTGTTTATCATAAAGAAAATTGCTGGAATATTTTTTTTTATTTCATGATTTGATTTGACCATTGTTTAACATGTAGCTTAGAGGAAACAGGATTCGAACCGGCAACCCTATGATCATTGGGTGACCCCATCACTATCTGCCTGGGCCAATAATTCATATCCATGCACAGTTTTAGATCAATTGCTCAAGCCAAACTGAGGAGATACAATGGCAGCTTACCAGCCATTGATTTACTGGTTTAGACCTTGATACAAGGTATGTGCCCACCGGCAACTATAGTTGCCAGTCATTAAACTGCTATTTTCTTCCAAGCAGAGTACAAAATGGAAAAAATACATACATAACATGATTGTTAGTGACTCAACTGACATAATTATATGCATGAAACCTTTGAAAAAAATTTGGGCATAAATGGGTTAACAAAAGATGCTGTGATTAGAACTAGCTGGAGAGTTAGCTGAAAATTTTGATGGCTGACATCACCTCTAATTTTCATATATACTGTATAATGTTAGCACCGTTGTTAGTAAACAGCAAAGGAGGATGTGCTAGATATTTACATTGTGAGGTAGATTAAGAGGACTGAATGATCTTATTACTGGTCTCATTACTGATCTCATTACATCTCCACTCCTCTCCGGTTGTGTACTTGCTGTCGTTCAGCAACAACATGTCTAGTTTACTGATCTATCTGAGGTCTGTATAAACTCAGGTTGCTTGCCTGCCTTTTTAGTGCAAACTGCATCAAAATGTTTGCTGTTTTGCTTTTGTAAATATTAATTTGGTACATTGCCAATGACTGTCATTTCTTTTGAATTATTTTTGCTTGTCATGATCGTAAATTGTGCATGAGTTTAATAATTACTTCATTTTTAATCAAAGACTGACATGTACTCGCTGGTATAAAATGTGAAATATCAGAACCACAATTGCAAAGTTAATTAGCACACTGTATGACTTCATCAACTTAGTGCTGATAGTATGTTATACAGTGAGAGGGAGGTGAGTGGTTGAAAATAGAGTGTACTTTCACATACACTATTTTTTATAAGGCACAGGCAACTGTCGAGCTATTACAGCAGCTATAATTTGGCAGGGTGTGAATTTGCTGACTGCAGCAGCTGCCATGCTATAGCTCAAGACACACCACAATTTGGTTCTGTTCACAAGGATGTGATGCATTTTTGTCTCTTCCCGAATGAGTGATATGTGTCACAGTGCAAGCAACTGTGCTCGCTATTGGCTTGCACTGTGGCACATAAGGCTCCCCTACAGCACTCCATCTCGATAAAACGCTTGTATTGAGGGTGACATGTCTGCCTGAAAATGCAAATAACTTCACATTTCATATTTACATCAGATATTTAGGACTAGAATTGAACTGTGGTGAAATGGTGGGGAAATGCTATAGGATTACATAATGACAGCAGATCCTGTCATCATGTGGATTATGTCATCATTTTTTAAAAAAAAAACAAAAAGATCAGTCAGTTCTTACAGTTATTGTAAATGTTTTTTTTTTTTTTTTTTTCAGAGAACTGATTACTGCAATGAACAACAGCAGTGCAGCACTGTGGGATTATCTTTGATCTGAGTGAGTGAAGTTGATATTGTCTCTGAGCATGATCGAACATGTTATTTGCAGTCTGTTAGGCCATGTGCTAAAATGTTCAGTTTGTCCCTTGTGAGGGCATCCAGTTGGAATACCATACGCTGCAGAAGCTATTGACAAACTTTGATAATATATTTTATTCCAATGTCAGAATCTGTGTGCACAAATGTCTGTGGGAATCCTTGGATACAATTCCCGCAGGCTAATCCGTCCATTCTGTTTAGGTCTTGTGTATCTGCACTCTATCAGTATATTGGCCACTGATTATGTTAATGTGCTGGCACTGGAAATGAGAACATCTTGTACCTGCTTACATGTGTGTATTGAGCATCTGGGTGGTGGGATGGCGGCTGCGTGTGTGAATGAATGGGTTTAAACACATGTGCGTGACCTTACATGCTTATGCATTTTTGCTACATTGTGTGGCTAAATGCACTCTCGACCTCTGGTCATTCAGCCAGTCATCATCAAAGTAAGCAGTAATCTGGTCAGTTGGAGGGCAAAGTGGTTTCCCATTGGTACAGAGTCCTGTCGTACCCTCTACGGACATGTGACACCTAAAGCCTTCTGCGTAACAGTAAATAATCCTGCCATCATTAAACCCTCCAGATTAAAGCAAATCCCATATGAATTGACATTTTGTTGTAGTTTCCGTAACCATATTAACAATAATATTATCATTCTCCACTACCGATTGCATCAAAGCTGTATTTTTTCCTTTCTCTGTATCATTAGGGAGAGGATGTGAACAGATTACAGAGCTAATGTGACTAATACACACATAGCAGAGACAGGCATGCTCCCATCCCAACATACAGAGGGTGGATAGAACTCAAACTAAGGCAAAAAAAGTGACACAGCCTGCCAAATCAGTACCCTAGAGGGCCTTTAGGTTGCATTTCAATGATGACAAAGTTTGTACGCATACAAGATATAGGAAATAGTATTTTGCATTTAAATCAGAAAAAAAATCGTATTTTATTTGTATTTTGAGAAATCCCTTTTCAAAGCATTGATAAATTTGTTATTTAAACTCTGCTGCTATACTGCCAGGAGCCTGACTTAATGCTGAATATTTAATGTGAAACAAGTACTTTACTTTACTTGACATGAGTATGTGATACATCTCTTTCTTAAGTAATAAACCCCAAACAGGGAAAAATTAATTAGCCTTTGTATGATTCTTGCAGCAATACCAATTATTTAGGCCTAATAAGGAAAAAAAAAACACAACTGTCAAGCTCAGAATGAAAAAACACTTTGGGCTATGGCTAAACAGCTCTGGCACACATTGTCCTGGTTGTGCTATTGGACTACCAAGCGGTGGTACAGGGCTGGGCCCAGTTCTTTCAGTGCTACTACTCCTGTTCAGCCTGTACCTGTAAGAAAGGGTCGTGGTTTGATTAGGAAAGAGTTCGTTGTCATGATTAAGATTAAGAAACTTAACGGAACGTTTGCTAACTTCACTGAACACACACTTGCTTGACCTGGGACTCGATCTTGGGTCTGCAATGTGAAGGTCCATTGATTGACCCCTCCGACACTCCAACCAGCTCCTTATGCTATAATGCCACTGTGTACCTGGTTCCAGGGTCCCTTTTGATTGGTTAAGGCAGACTGATGATTGGAACAGAGTGATTAAGCTACAACTGACAATGTTCATTCAATGATGGGATAATGGTCGAATCGGGTGATCATTACACCAGTTTCATAACCAAATGTCCCTGCTCATTGCACCACTCACATGTACTGACACTTGTTTTCAACACATCTGTCATAAATGGATTGAGTCGATGTATTCTCTATGGGGCTGATACACTGACAAACAACTGAGAGAATGCAGAGCTGTTTGTCATTCTATGGATGAGTGATCTGCATTTTGATGCATGACAAATATTGAAGCTCCTCATTTTTTTTCAACCCATAGTACACACAAGCAAAGCAAAGCTGAACTCTATGACACCTGTCTATAAGTATATGAGGACAGAAACTTAAGAAATATGGCTTAGTACAATATAAGTGTACATCCACCCTTTGTCCACAGTGGCACATCTCCATGTTCATATTCCAATGGCATACAAAACAGAACCGGTACTACATTTATCCATTTCGTTTCTTTCTTTCTGGAGAACCCCTTAAACTATTTGTGGCTTGGTATCAAGCCCTGGATTATAAATTATAATGTAATCTTGAAAAGCGGCTCTACTGATTATTATGTGGCACACTCAAAGAGTGATAGCCCTACAGTCAGTGAAGCAGGACACTGATCTATGCAGTGCCTGTTTGAAGTGCAGTTTGTGAACAGAATGGAGTGCAATCGATGTGCTGCACAATAATCAGTACAGCTGCTTTCTGGATCTACATTCATTTAACATGAGTGAAGAGTCACTACTGCTCAAGTCCAGACCGGAGATATGAAAGTCAGGTGGATTGGAGAGCCTAAATTGTCCTTAGGTATGAAAATGAGTGACTGTCTTTATATTAATGGACTAGCAACATGCCCAGAGTGCTTCCCTATCTTCCATCCAGTGTTTGCTGGAATTGGCTCCAGCACCCCTTGACCCTGAAAAATGCTGAAAGCTAAAACACCCATGTTATGTATTATTGGCCCACGACAGAGTGGGATGGCGGCAACGTCATCACTTGTTAGCCATCAGTTTCAGGAAACGGTTCAGTCACAACATAATCTGGGCTTTGAAGGGGTTTTACTATAATTTGTGATTGATTGTGTTTCTACAGCAGAGTCGTTCCTAGATTAGCTAATGTGACGTGTGGATAAATCTGGAATTTAATCAATGTTTTTTTGAAATGTAAATGTATTGTGATGTAAAGTTTAAGATTTGCAGTCCTGTTTGGAGTCCTGTTTCACAAAATATATATTCCCTCTGAGCTTTCAGGCTCATACAAACCAAGCCAATTATCTGGCCCTCAAAACAATTAAATGCCTCCACATGTTGTGGCGTGTAGTGAGTTTCACCCCAGAACTTTTTATGCCATCCTACTGTAGTAAAATGGAGAATTCTGCAAAAAGACACATGGTGACAAACTGGTTTAGATTAGGTGAGGGTGAATTAGCATAGAGATGAAACATTATTTCAAACAGATCAGAGCAATATTGTAGTTTTGTTAGGGAACATTCACACCATAAGATTTAATCATTTATTTCTAAAAAATATCATGTTCATCTTCTGCATTTAAGCTCCCTGCTCATCCAGCAAGGATATAAATGATCCTCAGGTGTGATGACATATCCCTCCTGGATACTGGATGGAAAAGTTTGTATATGAATGAAGAGAGAGAGAGAGAGAGAGAGAGAGAGAGAGAGAGAGGCAAATAGCAACATTAAAACAAGGTTAAGCAATGGACTAATCAGGTCACTGTAAAAACAAAACAATATCTAAAGTGCATGACTTGGGTGGAATGTAAGAATGTAAACATAAAGTGCAAAACATAGTAACACAAAGCAAATCAGACAAACTGAGCTCAAGTGTGTGTGTGTGTGTGTGTGTGTGTGTGTGTGTGTCTGCCACAGAGAATCAGAATATGTGAAAAATGAGCACTTATGACCCACCAGTATTATTTTCAAACATCATAACCACGTCATGATTTTCATCAACATCATCATTATTATTATTAGTCCAAATACTGCAGGTTGGTGTGGGGTATATGTTAAAATCAAAACCAAAATTAAACTGATGAGGATATTTTCTACTGATGCTCCCTCGATCTGATGCAGTGCTTACTGACCTACATTAGGGAGTACAACTGCAGCAGCAGAGATTATGAAGAAAAATAGATATATCATTGAACTCCTGATCCTTTTTATTTGGGTTATAGCATGCCAGCCATAAAACAGCTATAAACTGATCTTGTTCATTTCCTAGGTCAACAGTGATCTCTCTATATATATGTATTTTTATCTATGAAGCTTGGAGGTCAGATTGGGCAGTTAACATAGCTCCTTCCACAGCAGATGTCTGATTCAATCTTGATATAATCCGGCATTAAGGTTGGACCAATAGAGACTTGGTGAATTCCCTCTTTTCAAAAATTAGTGCTGCGTAAGTAGTAGATATTTGAGGCTTAGCGTGATATGTGCATGCAAGCCCCAGATTCCAGGAAGTGTTGTTATAATGCAGATTTATGTCTGCATCCCCAGATGTCCCAGAGCCCATCAAACAAATAAACAGCAGGTACATTGCACAGTTGCTGAAGGCCGTCTACATTCTGCGATCGCTCCTATCGGACTTTTACGCACATTTCACATCACATTGATTTACCACCAGGATGTTTTTTAAATTATCTATTTATTCCATTGTATGCTCTAATAAAACATAAAACAGTCTTCAAAAAGCCGGCAAGGGAAAGGAAAGAGAAATCCCCTCCATGATTCAATCATTTCAAAAATTTTGTGTGGTGGATGTCAATTTGGCTTGGCATGGGATTAGAGAACCAGTAGGCGAGAAAGGGAACAACCGAGCCTTCAGAGGGCAAAAGATTAACATGTTATCATGTAATCAAACCATCTGAATTAGCTGTCATCCCCTCCCTTGTCGGATTCGTCTATCCTGGCACACACAGAAGCTACGTGATTAACAAATGGCGTCCCATTTCATTAGGCGCAACTATTACATCACAGTATGAACGGCACGCACATGTGGTTTAAAGTAGCTACCCAGTGGCCCACACCATGTTCATGGACTATGGATCACGGAGTATGGTGGCCACACCCAGTGGCCATGTGGCTGTTATGCAGTCAGCCTGGTCTGTTTGTGTAACAGTTGTTTGGTGGCGTACAGATGCTAATTATATAAACACTCTTAAGCTGATGTGTTCAAAGTCCAATTTGTTTGGAAAAAGAAAAACACAAAATGATGAAAGCTCATGACAGACAGCAAATTTTATTTTTGTTCATTGCAAGCATGATCAATTTGCTAAGTCATTATTCACTGTTATACGCACAAACCGAAGTGTCACCGGGTGCAAATGGTATGAGAACAGGCTTTTTTTTTTCTGCCGTCCTTGATGCATTCCACAGTTCTGTCACTTGTTCATGTCAAGGGACAGCCTTGCTCTGTGAAGTGGACAGGGCCAGTGCACATGTACTGGGAGGCTTAGTCGCCAGCAGATGGAACTTTAAAGTCAGTCTGTGCATGCCACTCACAGAGGACATAGGCCATGATGCATTGCTTTTGACAGGAACATGTCAGAGCCTGAATGGGACTGAGAAGCTTGGGCAGAACACTACTTAAAACAAAAAATGGAGGACTCTGACTTTTTCTCCCTGCTTGGTGTATTGTAGTCCATCTTTGGCCTCACTGAATCAATCTACAGACCCTTCAGTGCAAGGCATTGCACCCAAAAAATCACAGAGGAATAGGCTTTATCCTGGATGCTCTTAAATTATTTGATCCATCATGAACACAGAGTTCTATATGGAAATGATGTGAAGTTAGGAAGCCAGATGAGAAATATGTGATGGTGCCCTCGTAGAGTGAGAGGTTAAGGGTGTGAAGTGGTTCTCTGTCCTCATCTAATCCACAGACTGTCCTTTCATATGCACCCACCCATACCCCTGATGATTTATAGGTAGCTGGCACGTGGCACTCATTACTCAAGTATTTTCTCATGGCTGGCGGCTGTGATAAGAGCGCTGGTGAAGGATGAAGGCACGTGGGACTAGAAAAGTATTTTATTTTCTCCATTTACAATACATTTGTCATATTGATTTAATCAATTCACTTAACAAAGAGAGAGAGTCAGCTGTGTTTGTCTCTCTGTCTCCCTTTCTCTTCTCCAGCATTATGTGTGTGTTTGCGTGTGTGTGTGTATGTGTGTAGGTGTGTGTCTTTTTCTGTGCCTGTGGATGCATCCAGTACCTGCATGTGTATCCTGTGCTCAGATGCTGCTCTGGACAGCTTTTCTTTGCCACTCTGACATGGGAGGAAGCCTATTTCTGGATTGATGTTCGCATTCGTGACTGATGTATCATCACAGTGGTTTATTGACGGGAGGGAAATAGCTGAGCAAGCCGACACAGATGACTGGCCAAACCTGACATGACCTGGAGTCATTGACCACAAAAAGTCGATTATTGTCCAAGAGGTTGGCTCTGGCTGGTCATTAGACCAGAAAAAGCACTTTTGTAATACATCCACTGCCAATTTCCTTTCCATATTCCTTTCTCTCTTACCTTATTCCTTTGCTAATGCCACCTCTAATCAAATCTCCTCTCATCTTAACTCAGCATGCTGATTAGATCTCAAATCAGTTCACTATGGTTGAGAATTTGATCAGTGTTGTCTGTGATGATAATTGTCACGTCTTAAAGAAAGGCACAGAATTAAAATGTCTCCAGCGGTACCAATGCAGCTCTGTGGATCAGCAGTTTTGCTCTCACATTACTCTAGTGAGGACTGACCTTCCTGAAGTTTCACACTCACACTCCACACAGCTCTATACACTGTAAATCAAGCTCCCCCCCTCCCGCTCGGTCTCTCAGGGAGGAAGGCACCTGGACATGGAGGAACACACACACACACACAGACACACACACTCTATCCTCTTGAGAACACGGACCATGATACAGATCTTTAATTTGATCCTTATTATACCTGCCGTGTGATTTTCAAAATTCATGAGGAAAAGTGACACAGCTAAGGGGTGACTGAATAAGAAAGACTTTAAGCCACTAGTTGGTGACACTAAGCTATCACTTGCTCAAGCTAAGACTAACATTGTAAATACAGTTGTGGACAAAAGATACAGTTACAAGATAGTAATGGAAAGTGTAACCAAGCCATTTAAATTATTTCCAGTTCTTTTTTAAGTGTATCAGGGGACACGGTGTCCAAGTTGAGGATCCAGTTTGTCTGGATAAGAAGTGGCAATCAAAATCATCAAGTCTTCTGGCAGGCATAATGGACTGTATGACCCAGAATCTGATGTCTGTAGTTAAGTTACAGGAAATGGGCATGCAAGGCGGTATGTTTGATCCTCTCTGTTGATTGAGCTTTTGTGTTCTGTGGTTCTGTTGTCAAGGATGTGTGTTGTTTTATGAAGGTACAGTTTGTGTCGGGGGCATTCAGTGGCATGTATGCCGTCTTTGGAGGCCCGTGTGATGAGGATGTATAGCTTCACAGTCTGGCTAGTTTGAGGGTTTTGATAACAAATAAATGACTTGTTTTGTGCATCATATGGTTCCCCACTTTTCTGCGGTTGCAACTATACTCCTTTAAGACAGAGTCTAACACGCAACATATTTCACAGCCTGATTTTAGCTTGCATTATTGGCTTACTGAGTGAAGTTTTTTTTTGTTTCATCTGCTGGATAGAATAATATGTTTTTATCATCTTGAAACTAGAAAAAAAGTGGAGAAAATGGATGAGCGGCAGTAAAACAGAAAAGTCATTTGACAATTGTTGTGATGAACGAATGCAAAAAAAAAAGAAAGAGAGAAGAAAATACAGTCAGTGAAAAATGGCTCTGCTGGTTTTATAGTATTTCCTCAGGCAGAGCATAAGAGAACTGATAGCATGTTTGCAGGAATACTCAAAAAGATGGATCATTTTGAATTCACTGAATGCTTTAGACTGTATTTTTAGATGATGGCGTATAGTACTTTCATCTGAAGTGTCACTGAGTGTTTTTAAAGCCTCTTGTCTACACAATTTCAATGCTGAATCAACTTTAATCTCCTAAATTGAGGGCAATCTTATGTCATGACTGCATTTCATCCACTCCAGCCTTCCATGCGGTCCATTGTACATTCATGTTATGACTCTCTTTCACTGTGACACAAAAACACAATCATAAACAGGCTGGGACTGGGACTGCACAACTGGGATTTTTACATAAGATGCTTATTACCATATCACTAACATGTGAGTAATCCACCTACAATACAAGCACATTTTCAACTTTGGCATTGAACAGACACTTTAATTTGGTGCAATGTAATAACTGCAACAATAAAATAAGTAAACATTTCTGGATCATTAGATAATTCACAGTGCTATGAAAACAAAAAGTGCTAAAACATTAATCAAGAAAAGTAAAGATTATCCCACCTAAATGCAGTAAGGTTACAGTGATATGCAAGATTAAATATAATCTAGTAACATGATGATATAGCAACAGCAGCTACAGGACACTGCCTTATTAGTGCGCCATGCAGAGAGTGAATCCTGGTTCAGGTCAGGAGTTGTGGTTGAGGGCAGCAGGTCAGTGAACTAGAAAGAGTTGTGAACTGAGACTGGCTATAATTTGCTATATGACATTTCATCTTCCTTTTTACCATCAGTGATTGATTTGTATGATTCAGGAATATTAAATCATAATGAGAACATTTACCAAAAGCCCTTTGGGGCCAGGGATGATGCTTTTTCTGTCATTGGCTTAAGGGGTGGATGAACAACGGATATACATGTCCTGTATGTGACACTATGGATAATGGAGGGGTTTATAGCCCGGAGCAGTCTGCCTGAGAGGAACTGCCTTATTACAGTATTTTCTTTGTTATCATGGAGGATAAGTCCTCATAATATAGAAAAGGTCATGAGGGATCAAAGAAAATACAGTTAATTTCTGATATGCATGTCACTGCTGCTGCACGGATGCACATATACATAACATAATCTGGTGTACATTATTGTTGTATATTACAGAAGTGTTTTGCAATATGCCAGGGAATTTTAAAAACCTCAAGTTTTAAACAACCTAAGGTGAAAATACAAAAATAAATAATTAAAGATTCTAACTATGTTCTGTGTTTTATCTTTTTTCCTTGATTTTCCTTGTAACACTGCATGTGTTATGGTTTGGTTTCTTTTGGAGCCAAGAGCAAAGGATAAGGATTTATTGTAGACAGAAGGATGTGCGTGGTGAAGGTGTTGATGGCTGCCTGGTTGGAGAAGGCGTCCAGGGAGACGGTGTGGAAAGGTGAAGCCGGGCTGAGCAGATGAGCTGGCAATCCAGAGAGCAGAGGAGGCAGGCGGGCAGACGTGGAGTGGGTGAGCGGGGAGACACTGGGCACGAGGGAATCCTGAACACAGGAACACACTCAGATCAACAGGACCAGGAAACACACAGAAGGTAACTTAGAGGAATGCAACTCAAGCAGCTGAGTACTAGAGTGGCCCAGAGAGTTGTTACCACTGAAGATGACTGACCAATCCGGTGGTGAGTGGAAGGAGAGCCGGGGTTCTTATCCTGGAGCGCTGATGAGCTGATTGCAGAGAGGTGAGGAGGGGAAGTGGGAGTCAGGGGAGAGAGTGAACCACACCCACGCCACTCACACACTCTGAGACACACAGGAGAGGAGAGGACACAAGGACAATAGGAAACACAGAGAAACACAGATGCATCATCAAATGCAATCAAACGTTTGTGAACATAATTCACTAATATACTCGAGCACACAAAGCAAGCCCACACTTCGGCAAATGTTTTCTTTATAATTGCGAAGTGTCAAAGTTAATCTACTGGAATTACAGCAATTCTGCCAATATGTTTACAAAATAATTGTGCAAAGAAGGCTGGTGAGGGGAAACAGAACTCGCAGACAAAATCCTGCCTTTTGTCTCACTGTAACAAACCTAAAATAATATTTTATCAAGAAAACAATTGGACAAATCCAACACACCTAAGCCTTACTGCAAAACAGTTTTTAGCTTGCTTGCCAGTCTAGCAAACATTATAGGTAGACATGGCTTAGCTAAAAATGTAAATCACCTCAGAAATGCATATAAACCAGGGTTATTGGTCATGAATGAGTGCATTAACATTATACTTTATTTCTAATACACAGGGAATATGATAGTTCATCTTACACTGTGGCAACAGGTTTTTGAACAATTGCATGTCTTCAGTGTAGTTGTAGCCATTAAAATAAAATGTAAGAGTACACAGAAGTATTTATTATTATTATTATTAATAGTATAATAGTAATAATAGTATTTATTTAACAAATTAGGCCTTCTCATCTTTCCTAATGTGGCTTAATTGCACTTTACTATGATGCATTTATGCATTTTTGTATTAGGGAATTTGATTGCATAGGCCCAGACCTACAGCAGGTTGACAGATGAATCTAGTGTATGTACTTGTAATTGTTTTAAGCATCATGTATTTTGACCTTTGATTTCGACTGGATATATGTAACTGTATGGACTCTGTGCGCAGTGTCCCATATTTTCACATGTCAGTTTTGAAACAATCTTGCTGTGATGCAAGATGAATTTCAGAGAAATCTAACAATAAAGTTGTATCATATTGTATCATATCGGATAGTATCATATGCATTTAGTCAATGCAGTTTGCTTTGGATAGGTGTGCTATTTGTGTGTGTGTGTGTGTGTGTGTGTGTGTGTGTGTGTCTGTGTATATATATATATATATATATATGAATAATAGTTGAAATTGTAATTGTCAATTCATGACTGATAGACACATTGAACTCATAGGAGTTTAATATACCACATGAATGTAAACATTTCTTTGATTCATTTACTCTTTTAAAGGGTGATCTTATGTTAAGCTCTTGTTTATATTTAATCATAATCTTTTTCATTAAATGAGTGGAAGGTGGTCCGTGTCTTGGATGGACTTCATCCCTTATGTTGGAGCTCTCCATTTCCTTTTTATTTGCAGACCAGATGGAGATTAGGAAATAATAAAGAGCAGTTTTTCATGCAGGACTGCCACATAGGCCAACTTTGTGTGTTATTATAGTCCTTGTGTATGGTCATTTGCACTTTAATATGATATACACTGAAAAGCCACTGTGTGAAGTAGGGTTTTTATTTGAACCACTGACCTTGCAGCCATGTGGGACAGCGTGCGCGGAGGGTACACTCTGTGCACACGGCTCAGTACATATATTCATCATGCCAAGACCGAGATGGAGTACAGGCTAATGTCCTCTCTAGAAGGTCAGTATTTCTCTACTATGTAAAGGTTCTCATGCTTGTCACCCTTCCTCTAATTTCCTCTCTAGGCTAAACTTCCTCCAGGCGCCTGGGTAAAGGATCCTTATTTGATTGTCAAAAACACATTAGGCAAAATGATGTTATCCAGCTATTCAGTTAAAGGAGAAGAGGCTGGAATAAAAAGTGATTCTGAACTAGCTTTAGTGTTTTCAAATCAGTATAGTGTGGTGCCACTGGAAAGCTCGGGGTCTTGGGTGTCATTTGATTATAGGAATGAGTTTATTACATGAACTTGGTGGTTGCTGGAGACCTTCAGGTCACAACTTCTCTTGCTCCATTTTGTCTTTCCTGCTTAAAGCATGTCACTGTCTACAAATGTCGAAAATGGAAAACGTCCGCCTTTGAAATATCCTCGCCTGGATAATTCATGCCACAACATTTTAGGGAAGTGTTTGGGGCCTTGAGGTACAAGGATGATTTACAACGCCCTGCTCTTTTCATGTGATAAATACATTCATCCAGACAGCCATTTTCCACACCCGCTTATTCTACTCAAGGTCACGGGGGCTAGAGCCTATCCCAGCGAGCACTGGGCGGAGGGTATGGAAACACTCTGGACAGGTCGCCCGTCTATTACAGGGCAAACACACAGACAAAGTCTTCAATTCACCCTCTGTGTGGACTGTGGGAGGAAACCCTTGAACAACATGCTCCACACAGAATAATAATGTTTTATTTTTATTTTATTGTTTATTTGAGAAGGAACAATGCACATTAATCGACCATCAAGAAATTTTAATAGATCCAAGTGAGCTCGTTTTCTCGTCTCTTTGCCAGATCTTAGGCATCCTAGAACAACAAAATAATACAATATGTACAATACAAATATATGATGATAATAACAAAATAATGATGATGATGAGTTAAGAGGTTAATTTCTCTCTGTCTTCCGTTTTCCATGTTCATTGTCACCAGATGGCAAGTGTGCAGATCATACGGCTGTGCTGCCATGCATGACACTTGGATGTCTGTAGTCACTGACTGTCTGCTACGTGCTGTGGAACACCATGTGACACTTTGGATAACTTGCAGGACGTTTATGTCTCATCTTCTTTTATCTAGTTTTTATTCTCTCTCTCTCTCTGTCATTCTTAATCTCTCCCTCGTTCCTTCATTTCATGGTGTAAGCTCCCTGTTGGTATTTCAATCTTTCTTCTATGTCTCTCTCTTGTTTCCATCTCTCTCTCTCTCTCTCTCTCTTGCTCGCTTTCTCTCTCATGTTCTGAATCCCAAGTGAGTCACTATCATCCTCTGCCCTTGAGCTCGGCTCGCCGGTAATTGGATGAGAGGTGAAATATGCAGGTGATTCAACCAATACAGATTATTCCAAAAGTTAACAGCCCTCCAGCTGACCACCATCCTCGGCTAAACAGCTTTGTAATGCAATAACAGAAATCCATCCCCTCTCCTGTGTCATTTGGATCGTCTCCGCTCCGATCACGACTGTACCTGTGGAAACTGCTCAGGATGTTCAAATGGACACTTAGTCTTATCTTTCATTTCGAGACACTCAAACTGCTTGTAAACTGCCTATTACTGATTCATCAACTCATTAATGAATTCATTAACTGATACGGCGTCTCATAACAGCAGTGTGTGCAGTATTTACTCCAATTGCATCTTGTATGTTTTTGCTAAATATACTGAATGTTTTATTGTTGAATGATGTTCAAAATGTTCATCCAAACATCAAAACCTTACCCGACACTAACCTACAGTGCATCCAGTGCTGTTAGATATGAACAGCTTATTTCACTTAGGCCCAGATACTGATACGAATGCCCTTGTGCGGTCAAATAACCCCTTTGACATATAGTAAGGGAAAGAAAACACTTTACCTGTTCAAAATTCAGTTAGGTTCGTTTCCCAGTCCGTCTCGGATTATTCAGCATGTCTCCTGAATTATTGCTGTCCTATACAGAGCATGGTAAATTATGCCACTGAAGGAGACATTAAAAAATTATAAACCAGCAGCTGTGAGCGTCAGAATGTTATGTAATCAGGCCTTACCAGTGTGCGTATGTGTGACAGAGAGAGAGCAAGAGGGAGAGAGAAAGAGAGAGAGAGAGAGAGAGAGAGAGAGAGATGGCCATGTATTTGATGTGAAATGGAGGGAGCCAAGTGCCCAAGAACCTGGTGACCTTGCCTGTCTGAGACTTTTCTCTTATCCATATTGATGTTCTGTATCACTCTGATTTAAATGTTACTATTTAATGCATTATTCATGATGCTTGAGGACTCTAAGTGTTGTGTGCAATATTTAGAGTTAGAGGGGGGTTGAGTATTTTATGCACCAGCAGATTTTTAGACAGACAGTACAGGCTAAACAATAGGCGTACAGTAAATGCAAACCAAAGGCCAAACAAACTGCCTGTTTAGTGCTGCTGCTCCTCCTGAGGGTGCTCATTCAGTGAAGGGCCAGTATGAGTGGAGTGAGAAACACAAGCAAGCACTTACTGAAACAGTGTGTACTGTACACTGATGTAGGAGAAAAATGTGTGGAAGTGAGAGTTCAGACTGTTGTTTGCATATCAAGTAAGCAGACAGTTAGCTACTCATGTGTCATGCTGTGGCAATGTGCAGCAATGGTGATTGCATCTCATCTGCATGAGGATTCATGCAGATGAGATGCGTGAACAATTTATCACTGTTCAAGATGACACAAAAAGCAACTGTAACACGACCACATAGTGTGGTAATGATCACTTTCGTGGCCTGTGCATCCAAGAAGTCCTCCAACCCATATGACCTCATCGGTTGTTTGTTCCTACCCTCTTATACGACCCACAAGAACATTTCCTAAATTAGTAGGCTAGGGCACGCGCTCTATGCTGTTAGCTCGCTCGTTCACTCCTCCTAGATACCTAAAAACAAACACCTCTCTTGCTTGGCACAAGGTCAAGGTCAAGGTCAAAGGTCAAGGTTACTTTATTTGTGCCCCTCGGTAGATTTGGTTTACAGTGAGTGACATAAAAGACAGGTGACAAGGTAGAAATAAAATATGTCATTAATCAACACAAACAAGTAAAGAACTTAAAAGTGCCATCGGTAAAAACAAAATAAAGGAAAACAAGATAGAAATGTGTAAAAATCCATAAAATATCAATAAATAACACAAAATTTTGCTCCTACAACTATGACTTGTTGATCATACTGATGGCTGCTGGGACAAAGTTGTTTTTGAATATATGACATGGAAACTGAACTCTGATGTCCTGAATGAAAGCCCTGTTGATTGACACATCCACCACCCCACCAGCCTCCATACACAGACATAGTCCATGTTTATACTCCACCAGCTTGTCAATATTTACAGGGCTGCTAGATGTCGCTGAAGTGTAAAACATAACTATAGGTCATAATAAGCTGCTTGGACAAACGACCTATAGGGTCTTTTTTTGCCGGAGGACAATCTCCCTGTGCATCCAAGCATAAAATCCAATTAAAACACTGCATGAAATGTCCATGTTTATTCTCTGCAGAAAATGGGTGTGTCCTAGTCCTAAATGTATGTATAATATGTAGGCAATTTTTTAGCTCCAGAAGACTAAATAATGGCATGAGCAAAATGAGGACTAACACTCCCTGTCATGCCTGCTTCTTATATCTTTGTTTTCAGGCTCATTGAATCTTGTAGAGGAATGAGGCCTCCCACAATAAACTGACCACTATATGAAGGTATGAAAGAAAAAGTATGAAATTATATAAAAAATAAACAGGCAAAAAATAATATAACTTTCATAAAGATAATCCATTTATTTTTATCATTGTTTTATGACCAAAATTACGCAAACTGTCTCATTGTTATTGTCATATTGATGCCGCCATCATCAGCAGCATCATCATTATCATCAGCATCATCAACATCATCAACATCATCATCATCGTTACAGTCTGGCATCATGCTGAACTGCATAGCATATCATTATCATCATGATCATCTGTTGCACTGGTCTGAAGCTACAGTATATAAAGGACAAAAAAAAACTTTCCTGAAATCTACATGGATTAAAAAAAAAAAACTTTCCTAAAGCCGTGTTCCACATTTGCACCACCAACCTCTGGAATAAAGATAAGGTCATGGCTTTAGGTCATATTTTTAAAAACTCTGGACATTCATCCGAACAGCATGAGCTGGATATGGATGACTTCAGTGTTTTTTATGGATGTTGCTGTGGTATTGGCAGTGAACTACAGCTGCATTGCCATATGTTTTACACAACTATCTTTGTTATCACTAGTGCAGGAAGCAATCAGCTTTGAGATAATCCCCATTTTTGTCCACTGAAAACAATTTCTGAAAACAATTAATTGCACACACTTTACCCCAACAGTCATTCATTGTCATTGTTATTAACAAAACAGATTTAGAGTTGGAAATCAGAATGTATAATGAGGTTCCCAGTGGTAAAACATTGCAAGCACATCAAACTGGAATCCATGCCCTATGCGTGCTCTGAAATAAAAGTTTATCTCAAATTCTCTATGAAGAAGTCAAGCCTTTCAAACTGAGTTTCGAATGCCGCTGTGAGTGTGAGTGAGTGGGTGACACGCTGACTTTCCTTCCTCATATCAAACAACAAAAAAGCTTGCTGGGCAAGCAGCCAGTGGGCTAAACAACAAGATCAGGATAAGCAGCAATTTAATTAGCTAATTAGTGGACATTCATTTTAAAAACTGGATTATTTCCAGAGGCACAGAAGAGTGTTCCCTTATTTTTATACTTTTACAATAAAGCATTCCAAATGGTCAATGTAGCATCGGGAAGTCTCTTTGACACTACTTGTAATAACAAGTGTTTCAACCTGCAAGTTAGGTCTGGAATCAATTTAAAAAAAAAAAAAAAAAAAGAAAGAAAGCACCTTTTTCCTATGTGATCTCTGGTGATGTTGTTTTGAAGGAACTAACATCATGAGGAAAAGCAAATCACTGAAACAGTCTTGTTTTTAGCTGGATGCCTGCACATTTTTATGCATTTGTTATAAAAATGTTTCCTGACCGGAAAGAGTACTGTAGGTAAATCCTCACATTGAGTCAAAACATGAAAATTACCAAAGAGAGATAAGAGATATTTTCATTGGCCACTGACAAATGTTGGTTGATTAAAGCATAATCTGTGCCAAATTCAGAATAACCTTAAAAAATGTACATTTACATTATATTCCAAGTGGACCTACTTAAACTTTTTAAGTACAGTTTAAGTACAGTTTTTAGGCACAGGTCTTCTACCTGGCCTACTGTGTCGCCTACTCAGCAAAAAACTCCATATAACCTGCTTAGGCGACACACAGATATCCAGATAATCTGCCCCGTCCAAGCGCTCGTGCCAAACTATGCCTCTGTTTCAGTGCAAAAGTAGAATAAATTTAATTTCTGGATTGTAAAAATATATAATCACCAATTCTACAAGTGCAAGGGTCAGGATCTATTGAAGAGAAAGAATAATGGGAGAGAGAGAGGTAATTGATTTTCATGAGAGTCATTAGTATGAGTAGAGCAGATGACTAACTATAGTGGAGTGGTTTGCAGGGGTGAACAATTTGCCCTTTTTCATTTCTGGGCACTCATGGTCCTTTGGGTCATAACCATTTTATCCACAGAGGCACTGAGTTCTGCACCGTACATGGACCAGAAGTGGTCAAGGCGTGGGCATCGCCATGCTGCTACTTAATCTACATACAAGGATTTTCTTAAATCCTAAAACTGTGACTTCAGAATACAGTCATTTACTTGGATGTTGTGGCTTTTTTCTGGTTTGACAACCACAGAAATAAAAATAACCAGCAGAGGTATTAAAAAAAGATCCTTCACACTGGATTACTCTCTGACTCTGCATTTTGGACTTAGCAAATTTCCAACCTTATTAGTCTACTTAAGAGTGAACATTAATCTATTATGTGTTTTTTCCCACTAATTTCTACTAAGTATTTTATTATTTCATTTAAGAACTATGAATATGTAACCCCCACCTCCCTACAGATAAAAATGTTTTGCTAGAAGAAGAGCACATGGTTGGAGGTTAGTAAACTAATCATGAAGCATGGAAGTGATTGTGGCCTGCTGGGGATTATGGATTAATCACCTTTCCTTATCTACAATGAGAGCAGTGTCCAGTGAAATCCAATGGTAAACACAGGCAATGTGTTTGCACTTGTATTTTTTTCTACACATCTCTGATTAAAATGTGTCCAGTTACTGCTCTGCTTATAAACACCAATACAAATACTTGCAAGGATGAATCAAATTGTACAATTTTAAGTTTCATTTCCACAAAAGGAGGCTCTGTTGGATTGGGTGCTACTGTCTCCTCTACTGGTCTGTGCATTGCGGAAAGTTGCACAGCCAACTCCATGTAATGTGCTGTGAATTGGACAAATTGGAGTGAGACCATATCTTTTGGTGTGGGCTGCCCAGGTGACTCAGGTGAAGAGACACTGGGACTTATATTGCTTTCAAGCTCTCTGCTCCAGCTCTCCCTAAGCGTCTTTTCACAGAACACAGACAAACATCTGAATAACAAGAATCCGCTGTGCTTATGTTTCTACGTCAGTGTGGGGCAACCAGCCAGCCACTGATTTGTTGTCATTCAGATTCAGGAGATTACCGGCAGGCTGCTGATGCTTGTAAATCAGTTTCAGGGGCAGGTTGCTGCTCTCATTAATTTATTAATTCTCACAGGAGCTCTGAATTACTGGTGGGGTGAGAAAAAAAAGAGAAAAAAAGATCTTTCAGGGGAACTTGTAACACAAGTTTCACCAATTTGTCTCAAGGCCAGATAGGAAATGATAGCCAAATACTTGTAATTGTAGCAGAGATATTTTGCAACTTAGTGTGCACAACAATTCAACAGCTGATGGCAGTGGGTGCTTTGCAGCTGCACATTCAAATGGGTAGCATTCCTCTTTCTGACTTGAGAGTGTATAGTGTAAAGTGTATGGGAGTCATTCGCCTAGCTCTGTCAAAGTGGGAAAAAAATAATCTTTGCAGCATCTCCGAAACTGAAGTGTTTCTTTAAATGATAATAATAGCTGGCAGCAGAGCAGCAGGGTTAGTGTGGAGCGACATGGGAGGATTTGGAGCAAAATCTCCTATGTCACAAGATGTTAGGGCTGTGGCTGCAATTTGGGCCTCATACTGCAGTTAGTTGTTATGAATCATGCGAGGAGTCTTGGTGGTCTGTGTTGGGGTCACTATAATCTTACCAGGTGTGATGCAAACATCCAGGGAAAAAAAAAAAAATCAGTTCAGTCTTGTTAAAGTGGGGTTTGGTGAGGTGGGCAGGCATCCAAATTTTGACAAGATAAGTGGACGTATCAGCAAGGCAAGGAGAGGTGAGTGTCAAGGGACAGCAGAGAAAAGTGAGGCTGGCATACCAATGGCAAGAGGAGATGTGGGATGTGATGGAGAGATGATGCGGGCTTTAATCTGAAAGCGTTTAATCTGATATCACAACATTCTGCAGATCCAAAGTAATAAAACATATTTTTAGATGTCACTGAAGTCAGATACGAAAAACTAGAACACCCCCCCCCCACACACAC
The DNA here is from genome assembly GCF_902150065.1 of Myripristis murdjan. Lineage (NCBI taxonomy): Eukaryota > Metazoa > Chordata > Actinopteri > Holocentriformes > Holocentridae > Myripristis > Myripristis murdjan. Next base: position 23,742,254 of record NC_043991.1, read on the forward strand.
ACACACACACACAAACACACACACATGAACATGTTTTAATCATCTAGTTTCACATAGTTCATCTAAGTTCAACTCGTTTTAAATTGGAAAAAAAAAAAAAAATCTGGACAGCTTAGCCAACTTTTCTTAACATTAGTTTGCATTTCTCTACTTCAGGTTTGACTCATCAGCAAAACGTTCCGCTCATCTTTTGAGCAGCATTGTCCATGCATGTCTGGCAAATATCAAACGCTAAGCCAATTTTACTGCGGTCTGCTTCCTCAGTTAAAAGCCAGTGGGAGAGCTTTCATTATCATCATCATCACTGTAGGGGCGCAGGCCTTTTGAAATGAAGTGGGCTATGGACAGAGTTATTTTCTACACCTGTTCAGAGCTGGCCTGCCACGCTCCGACTGCACTGTGTGATGGCAGCAGAGTCGCCTGAAAACTGAAACCATATGGTGACTGAAAAACATGAATGAATCCGTTTTTGGAATATGTGAATCGATTCAGAATTGTTGAAGATAAGATTTGCGATTCTTACCGGAATCAATATTTCCCCCCATCGTTAATTTAAAATCACACAAACTCCCTCATTCACATTATCCGCCAACTGGGAGACACAATGCTTCCCCAGGTGTCTGACCTAATAAGAGCAATATAAGAGAAACATAGACGTGGAAATAACTGGCCTATAAGCGAAGTGCTCATGTGTATTTACAGCTTGCCAAGTGTGATCACGGTGGCTTTGAAAAAGTGCACCTCTGCATCCTGTACTGCATCTTCTGTAAATGCCTCATTTCATCTAATACTTGCCTCACTTTAGCACCTCTGTCATCATTACTGTGGCCACTTGAGAAAAAAAAAATGAACTGTGTTTAGTCAGTTCACATAAACTTTCTGGATTCAAGGTTATTCAAGCTGCTCAAACTGCTGCTGGGGTGCAAAATCAATAGTTTTCACTGCTCCAAATTCAAATATCCAGTGGCAGTGACAGGAAATAAAGAGTTATGATAATGGCTACCCTGCTAAACAATATATCCCGGTGTACTGGTGCATGCTGCCACAAGTGAGCCATAAATTCACCAATACCCAGGGCCAATTCTGGTTAATGCTTTAGAACTAATACAAATGATGATGAGCCCTATAACCATTAACAACACATGCTGCTCCTGATCACCAGGAGCCACCAGGAGTCATCATCCCAAGACAGAAAGAGTTGAGAAAAACAGGGAAGGAAGGATCCAAATTGGACTTTTTAGCTCATCTGCCAATTGCGAGTAAAATGAGAAAATTTACCAGCCAAAAAATATTTCTCACTAGCCATAACGCTGCATCATGCATTATTGACATACTGTGCTTTTGAGCTTCATATTTTAATCAGGATCTCGTGGCTCATGTGTCGTTCAGAGGTCACCTCTTGCAAGAACGCCAACCTCTGTGACTTTTCTCTTCGCCTTCATGTTTTCTTTTTGATGACTTGACACCAAAAAATGTGTCACCACATCTCTAATAACACATAACACAGATGTTTCTTATGGCAACAACATAGACAGACATGTTGTAGAAAGCGCCAAATCGTAGTAAGTTGATTGGACTTGATTGGCCAACACCGCGATAGGTATGGTGGACCATGAGGGTCACATTAGTCTCAGACGGTAAATATGGCCCTACAATGTAATTCCTCAGATTGTTTACTGGACACCTGGCTGGTGACCCCAATTTATTTACCCACCAAACATTTGGCAGGTAAGTGGTGTTAATTTTGGACCCTGAGGGAAGGAGAGTGGTATCAAGGGAGACGAATGGAGCAGGTAAGGAAAAGGGATAGAGTGGGATGAAGGAAACTTAGCTGCAGCCAATGAGGAGAAACTTTTATAACAAAACTGAAAGAGGTGCTACCTTACAGTTCATGACAAACAGGGAGGAGAAACCAATACTGTGCTGTGTTTGTCCGATTGTTGTTGCCATGGACAACCAAAAGTAACTCTTCCCTGACCATTATTTTACCATAACAGTGTGCCTTCATCTAGTTCATCAAATTTTTGACAACATCTCACTGTATTATGTATTTCAGATCTGTTAAGTGTCCAGTTAGTACAAAGAGTAGAAAGAGAAAGAAACAGAGCTGCTCCTTATTGCTGTTTTCCCTGCTTGGATTCCCATGGTCCAGCCATCTGCTTGTTGGCTCAATTCAGCCCATCCGGACCAAGAAACGTGAGGCACGCTCTCTATGTGACTAAGGAATGTAAACCACCCATCTGACATGGGAACTATCGACAGTCCTGTCAGTTTTATTGAGGGTTAATCAGAGCAGCAGTGATGTGTGATGAGCAATCAGGCTCCAATTCATTAACAACCTAGATTCCCAATAGTCAAGTTTTCCCACAACCTCCTCCTTTTTCTGTTTCCCCCCTCCATTTATAGCAGTTTACTCCCCCTTTCTTACCACACATGCTTTTCCTGCTCATCCCTTTGTTAATAAACTCCTGATGGTCCTTTTTGCCCTCTTTACTCCTCCCTCCCCATACAGCCCAGCTTGCTGTTTGTTACTCAGGCCAGTGGACACACACCAGTGCCTCCCTTTGCCAATGAGTATCTGGATCTGATGGGAGAAAAAGAGGAAGGATGGATCCAAGGAAGGACGCAGTGGAGTGAGAGAGAGAGAGTGTGTGAGAGGGACTAACAACAAGGACAGAGATACAGAGGCGGGGGGAGAGAGGATGACACGCAGGAGAGATGAAATGTGGCCGTCCCAAGGACACCGCACTATAAGGTTATATTTATTGATTGCACCGGCAGCGAGGGGACATGTGCGGTGCCATGTAGTTGGAGATTCCAATCTCACTGTGATAGTTCCTCTTTTTTGTGTATTCACTGACGGAGGGGCAGAAATGATGGCATTTCAAATTGGCTTGGTGTCTAGATTTTGATTGGTCCTATGCTGAATCTGTATGATTGCCCTTCTAGGATTTGGGCATTTCATTTAGGTTTTTGAATACAAGATGAACCATATGCTGCAAACAGAGCCATGCATATGAAACCTACTACTTGGAAAAACAGATATCCATGCAACACTTGATCTTCTGGACTCCCTCTGTCATATGGGGAGGCATGTTTGCACCAAATGAAAACCAAGACATCCTCACACAGCACATCTCTTTGCACCTTCTGTGACTCACCAGTGAACCTTTTGAACAGCTGGTGTAGGAGAGAGAGAGAGAGAGAGAGAGAGAGAGAGAGAGAGAGAGAGAGTCACAGTGACATGAGGTGGGGAAGTCATTATCACCGAGATGACTGGAAGAAAACTCAGCATTAACCTGCTGCCACAACAGTGGAGGGGTGAGGAGTAAATCAATGATGGCTGTGCTCTATTTGCTCTGCTTTGCCCTCCTGGCTGGGTGGCTGTGTATCACCCATACCAGATATAAATTGGGACAAGCCTGCGAAATTAATAAATTAAATGGACTTGGGTAGTCGAAAGGTATTTGTTGTAAGAGCATGCCTTTGTTGCCGCAATGTAGCTTGTAGTTCTAGATGCAGCTCCTGACCTTTATTGCATGTTGTGCACTGTTTCCTTTCCATGTTGCTCACTGCTGTGTATTCCCTTATGAACACAGACAGGCCAAAGATAGATTTAAAAAGAGAGGGAGAGAGAGAGAGAGAAAGAGAAAGAGAGAGAGAGAGAGAGAGAGAGAGAGAGAGAGAGAGAGAGAGAGAGAGAGAGAGAGAGAGAGGAGGACATGGCTAAACCTTCAGCATCGACACACCCTTACACCTCCCTTATTTTGACTCTTTTCACCCTTTGTACTCATGTGATAGTGTTCCTTCTGTGATTCTGCCATGTTTCACAGCAATTCTCATTTGCACTGAAGTAGGCTTTGCACCAGACATTTGGTGAGTTACAAATCACGTGTGCTGTTTGACTGCCTTACACATTTGCTACAACTCTAATAGCAGGGTAAATAACAGTCTATCTCCATGACAACTTGGACTAAACACAAGCTTTAAAAAAAAAAAAAAAAAAAAAAAACTAAAGCAACCATCAAGAACTCTCTCCAAAAGATTTGCTAAGCCACTGGGAATGTCTGAAAACAGTTATTTACAAGCTATATGTACGAGGGAAGCACAGTGAGAGCTCAGCTGGGTTGAAAAAGGCATTCAGCACACAGACTGGTGCTGTATGATAGCCAAACATGAATAAGACCAGCACAGCAACACAAAAAAGGCATATTAGTGTGACAAGAAGCCCAACACGGTACATTAACAAGTAATGTGTGTGTGAGAGAGTATAAATGTACTTTTATGTTTATTGTGTGTGTGTGTGTGTATGAGTGTGCGTGGTGGGATGGGTGCTTGTTGTACCGGAAAATATCCTGTATTTCTAGAAGACGTCATTGGCTGGTACAGTGTGGCTTTACAGCATATGGGGCAGGGCAGCTGAGAAAAATGACCTTGATGTTATATACAGTATGGCGACTGTACTACGCAAAGAGATGGAGCATCAAGCTGAGACATTATGGCAATGTTGTTAATGAATGAATATAATAACACGTTGTTACATTTCAAAATTAGGCCACATTAGTAAAATTACAGGCTAAAGAGAGCTATCCTTCCAGATTTAAGCTGTCATCTTGCACATTGTGCCATATTTGTGTATAAAGCTTGTGGGGAAGGGTGGCCTAGTGGTAAAAGAAAATGTCCTGTAACTGAAAAGTGATCGGTTTGATTCCGGTAACAGCCAATGCGTGTCCATCAAAAGCAAGTTATCAAGCACGAGTGCGGTTGAGGAATTCAATTTAAGTCCCTTTGATTAGGCCTAAACAATGTAAAATGTATCTTGACAGAATATATGAACATGCAAATGCTACAAGCCTGTTAATATTTCTTGCGAGCTAAAACTTGCTGTGGCTCTCCCAGTCCATCTGGGCATGTGCAGAGCAGCACTGCAGTGCTGCACCGTGGAAAGAAAGAAAGACAGAGAGAGGAGGATGACAGTGGGGTGTTCATTCTCTGCCATATTCCTTTTACCATCCTGTCTGTGAGAGAGAATTCATAGGTAAAAAACAAGTCAACTCTCAAGCCAAACACAGCCCAGCTAAATGTAGTGTACCCCTGCAGCCCAGTATTATTAAGAATGCACCCCGGACATGGTTAATGTCAGCGTCAGCAAAACCACTGGGCATGGAGTGGCTTGTCACTTCACATATTCTCTTTGCTCAACTTACCTGAGAAGCTGTACACTTGGTTCTCTCCAGATTTGCTCCTGCAAAACAACTGAATCTAGTTTGCTTGGTGTATGACAACCATCATGTCCATTTCTGCTCAGTTGCTCTGTCAGCCTTGTCCCGTCTTTCTCCCTTTAGCTCAGGCCTTTCCAGCCTCTTGCAGAGGTTTTAAGGCCAACTTCTTAATTAAGCCAAATAGAAACAAACAAGTCCCACCACAGGCAGTAGCTAGTTGTATGACCTAGTTCATTCCCATTCCCCCTGACTGCCAACTGTGTCCCATCTCCTTGGGTCCCTTTCTATTCATCCAGTTTCATTTTGGGTCCATTTGTTCTCTAGATGGTCCAGATTCTTTCCCTGATGAGCCAATTAAGACAGGGTTAAAGTCTAACTTGATTTGGCACTATGCAGTACAAAATGGTCCATCTCCGCTCTAACCAGTTTTTCTACCACAGGGAACAGCCACTTCAGACCAACTGAAAACAAAGCTGACGTGGTTAAACAGAGAGCAAACGAAACATTAATCCAGAAAACAGAAAGGGCGAGGCTAGTTAATGGCTTAACCTATCATTCAGTTAAAGGTGTGGGGGGCAGAGAGGACACACACACACACATGCAGACACACACAGACACACACACACACAAGATGCTGCCTGACTTTATGTTACTGGGGTTGACTGAAGCCCTGTAGCCCCGTACAGTACACAGCTCTAACAGTGGGCTGTTACTTGCACTGTTGCAGGAATGATAACTCTTCTTTTTCTCTCAAGCTGCTGAGGCATCAAAACAGGTGGAGCATAAATGGCACAGCATGTGCACCTCAGAGTCGTGACGCACCCTGGTATTTCTAAAAGCTGTCATCCATTTTGTGGGCGATGATGACGATAGTGGTGAAAGGGGTGGGGTGTGATCCCTTGGTTGAAAGGGCCATCAAGTGGCCAGAAATAGAACTGCGTCTTCAGTCTGTGGGTATGCTGGTTAAGTGTGTGTTGTCATGAGGCAAGCAGACCGGAGAAACACTGCTTTCCCCTAGAATTGAAACGGCCACGGTTGGATAGGTCTTTTAAAACAGGTTCAAGGTGTCATTCTCTGCTGTGTAGAACTGGAACAGGATAGATTCTCAGTCTTGTGTAAAAAGAAAGCATGATTGAAATATGAAATAATTTGCAGCAATACCATCTGTTCCTCTGGAGCAGCCATTCCCCCTGACTAATGTCGTATATTGAATAAAGTTAAATCTTACCTGACTGACCTCACAGATTGAAAGGCCACTAGTGGCTGAAAGTGACACCACAGTCCTCCTGTTTCACTGGGATATCCTTTACAGGCTCCTCGGTGGCTTTGCTATCCAACTCCCTGTAATGCCACACTGCTTTCCTGAGAAACAGAAGAACTCTTGGGTTCTGCAGATGCCACTGAATGGTGTGTGCTCAGATCAGGCTTGCTGGTAGAGGTCGCGCTGAGGTCAAGGTCATTCGGAACAAGGTCAGCCCATTGGTCCAGTGAGTGTCTCTCGTTAATTTCACTCTTTTGACAGGGGTTGCCTAGAGAATGAACAAAACAGTGAGATGAGTTTGGAATTTACAAATCCCAATGTCCCTATTACAGTGCAATCCAGGAACTGGCTTGTTTGAGCTTCAGAATAAGAATGAGAATCAGAAATACTTCACTGGTCTCCAAGGGGAAATCGGAGCTTGACACTTCAGCAACTAAAAACTGCAGAAAACTGCAATCAAATACATTAACACAAGCTGGTACAAAACTGTCCTGTGGTTCTCTCCAGTGAAATCATTGTGTCTACCTATCAGGTGGAGAGAGTCATGGAAAGTCCAGGATCGTGGTCTCAAATCATGACCAAAGGAAATCCAAAAGCATTCAGCTCATTTCACTAATCAGCCCCCTCTGGTTGAAATTATGCTAAATGGTGAGAAAAGCTGTGGTTGTGTGTGGGTGCAAGACAACCTGTATACAGACGTCCCTCTTGGCAAATGACTGACACCTATGCCTCAAGTCATCATCTTAGGTCTTACGAGAGAAATATGCTAATCTATTTTGCAGGATTTATATATATATTTCAATGGTAAGCTAAATTTTCATCAAAGTGGATTAAGTAACTTTAAGTTAAATTAAGTATCACAATTTATAGAATTGCAATGAATAAATGATTATTTAAGACACAGATTCAAACATAAATTGAATCTATTAATTTAAATGTATACAAAAGTCAGTGTGTGAATGTGTGTGTGAATGGGTGAATGTGAGGCACAACATTGTAAAGTGCTTTGAGTGGTCAGTAGACTAGAAAAGCGCTATAGAAATGCAGTCCATTTACCATTTAGAGAGGTGTACAATCAATCACTGCTGCTTTATTTCGTTTTATACATTTCAGTCTGGTGAAGAGAAATTTCCTGGGGTCAATGTACAGGTCAGTGCTGTGATTTCATCATCAACCGCGAGGTGGGAGCAAAGATGTGGACATCAGGACGCGCACACAGCGCATTTAAACGTCGTTGTTTGTTTGTGCGTGCGTGCGTGCGTGCGTGCGTGCGTGCGTGTGTGTGTGTGTGTGTGCGCCCGCGCGCGTTCGTACCTTCTCCCTTGAAGCTTGAAAGAATGCTATAGTGACAAGAAATCATTAACCAAAAGATGTGCGGATGCCTGTGTTGAAACATTTACCCAAGAGGCCTTTTCCTCTCACAAGATCATTCTGTTAAAATAAATTAATAATTTAAAATGTAAAAAATATAAAACATGTGTTGCTAATACTGAATCTAAACCCTACTCGAGTGTCTTGACGTAACTTGGCAAAAGTCTTGGGGCTAGAGCGGAGGGTGATGATGTGCCGGCAGAGGAGGGAAAGTTGACTGTTGCCTCCACACTCCGCTCAGGACGCGCACAGCAAACTAATTAAAAGGAATCAACTTATGACAGGCTTACTGGTGGGAGGGTCGTCTGCCACCGCTCGACACCAGCTCAGACACTGAAGTTGGTTCCAGAGCAGAAACCAAGTAGCCAATCATTTCAAGTGTCAGATATTTTGGCTGCGCGCTCAGGAGCCAGGTGACCGGAGCGACGGGATGATCTTCAAGCGCAGCGGGAGTCCCCTTCTGCTCACTGTGACCTGCATGCTTTTCTCAGGAGGCTTGCTCTGGTCCTACCGAGAGGATGCCACAGACGGGTAATGTAGTGCTGAACCATATGACACGAGCGCTGCTTGCATGGCATGAAAGTTTATGCTCACTGTTTATGCTCACTGTCACTGCAACATGTTGTCTTCCACAGCGAAGCTTGCTCTGAGAATAAGATTGCCACCACCAAATACCCCTGCTTGAAATCAAATGGAGAAGTCACTACATGCTACAGGTAGGGATGTTGTTCATCACTATTCTGGTATCTACAAAAGATTATAAACATGTGTCTCCACCCAGAACTGCTCTATATGATAAAACACTGATTTGCCAAGTCATTTTTATTTTCCTTTTTTTTTTATATTTCATGATGTTTGCCTGGCTTATTTTTAGCATGTAATTAACTGGTCAAATGGAGGATGATTGAGCCAACTGAGCCTCACAAAACATGCTGAATTGCACTTTTGTGAATAAGTTGAGTTGTTGTAGTGGTAAATAAAAAGGTGGTTATTGCATAAACTCCCCTCAACAGGAGCCAGCAGCCTCTAATGATTATGTTCAGAGAGTCAACATTTGTCTTAACATTCTTCATTCAGTCCGCTCTAGTCACTTTCTGTCATGCTGTAGGATGTAAGAACAAATTTCAGGAATGTAGATAAGAACTATTCATCCGAACTGCAAAAGGCTGGATAACAGTTAATGTTGTTTCAGCATTTTTTTTTTCCCAGCCGCCTTGCAAGTCTTCAGTTGTTGACAAGTTATTGCAAAACATGATGGCTGCTTTTCAGTTGTAATGCGTCCAAAGTGTTGAGATGAAACTGATTTCTGGGCAATGGCTGGCCAGCGTACAATTTCCTGCAAGTTGTCTTTTCTGGAGTAAGGGATCTCAGGTGTTTAAAGTGCACATGCCTACAGACAGGTCCCTTAAAGCTTGTCTCTCTGAAACTGGCATGGATTCTGACAGTTCAGGTAGATACAATGTCGCTTCCCAAAACTCCTGTCAGAAGCTCGGGATTGATTTGTTGGAACCTAATCTGTGTTCACTGCCAGGGGCCAAAGCACAAGCATAATGAAGACACTTGCAACTGATTGACTGACTGATTTGCGAGACCTGGTCTAGTCAAGCAGACTGACATATACGCCCTGTGGCATTGCTTAGGATCCGGCTCATTGAATTTGTTATAAAAGTTTGAAAATAAATTGCCAGCAGGGACAGTCATTTCAAACATTGGAAAAATCACGTGATATATTTTGCAAATTTGATACAGCTGCAACATGAAACCTAGGGAGGGATTGAGTCCATGTTGGTGAAACAAAAAACGCACAAACAGAGCTCTTCAGATATTTCAGCTATAGTGCTTAGTTTGCGTCTTTATACAGTGCTTAGTATGAGTCTTTTTATATGCACTGTCATCTCTTCATAATGGGGGTGCTAAGCCCTGGTTCACACAGCATTTTCAAACTAAATCACCTGTTCATTCTGAATAAGGTGCAACAGAGGACTAACAAGCTTGCCCTTTCAATGATTTGCCAAGCCTAGCACTGACACTTGGCAAATTCAGTCATATTTTTGAGAATATATAGCCAGGGCTTCTAGGAGTGTCTCCAATGAAATAAAGCCAAAGTAAAACTGAGAGAGACATCGACTATGTTTTTATCATTTGACCTTATGTAGCACAAGTAACATTTTGTCAAATAAACTTGAATATGAATATTAAATAAATGAAAGATGAGGCTTTTTAGAACTAGTATTAACACAGCATCCATGTGAAGTGAGCTGATCTTTTTCAAAAGGGCTACATGAATCAATATAAGAACCACAGAAAAAAAAACTCAAATATAATATTGCCATCATGTGTGAGGATGCTCCTGAGTGCATACAAACTCAGGAATGAGGTCGGTTCACTTTTTTCAGTTTTCTTAAACAAATTTCCCAGCCAGGGTGAAAGGGAGGCTACCAAGTCAGCTATATTACCCATGAGGCCTTGTGCCTCGATTAGAGCCTGTGTGCCACACATCCCTAACACCACAGTATCCTTTGTAACATGATATTAATTTACCGGTATACACTTTACAGATTGACCAGGAGGTGCATTCTCATTTCATGATCAGTTCAGGATTTTCCTAATTTTCTAACAGCATCACATAGGCTATGTCTTCGTCTTGTCTTCTTTTGTCTAATGCAGTTGTCAATGATGTTGCCACAAAGTTAATCAAAGTTTACCTGTAGAATTGTAACTATTACAATTCTGAGCTTTAATGTATTGCTGCCTTCCCAAAGCAACTACTTCTAACCATAAATGTTGCACTGTTACCTCTGAAATATTTGTGGAATTTTCATCAATGCAAGAATAACTGAGAGATTCACGGTGATAAGGCATGTTTCATTTTAGCACATGTGTGCTGTCAGGCTGATATGAAGCACAATGCTAACTCGACCAATCACATCGCATGGTCAGAACTACCTGCTGAATAAGGTGTGGAATAAAAAGCATGAAAAAGCATAAAAAAGCATTAAAATCTGTTTAAAGTTATGTTAGGCAAAATTGCTGATTGACCTGATTCTTTATTGCTAGAGTCAACTCAGAGTCGGCCTTTCAATACGGCAAATCGACCACTAGTCCATACAACCTGTTCAGTGAATGAAGGTCAAAAGATTTATGATCATATCTCTGGAAAAAATTTTATAATTTCTTCTAAATGCATAATGCCTCAACAGATGTATTACTGACTTACTGTTTGATCTTTACATCTCACACAAACTCTAAATGTAATAATTTTTGGTTTATGGTTATTGGCTGCAGTCACAGTTGTCTCCCATATGTTTAATTTAAGGCTGGTGGTAGTAAAGACACAATGTAAAGTAATCAGCAGTTCAGTGCATTTCAGTCCGCTGGCATTGTGGAGGCTGATTTCTGCCTATCAGCTCTGCAAAGGGTTTTAAGAGAAATCTTATCATTGCAATGCCAGAATGATCGTGGAGCTTGCCAAGACCAACAACACACTCAAGGCTTTTCCAAAACGCAGTCACATTCCAAAACACCAGTTTAATTACAACTTAGCAAAACTAAGGTGCACTCAAAGTGGAATTTAACTTGATTTAAGAGGGATATTTTCAGTGTTTACTGACTTTGGAAAAATATATGCTGATGACAGCATCAGTTTGTCTGCCTCATGAAGTTTGTTTTTAGAGTTATTTTAGTCTCATGCATCAGTGCCTGAATGACACTGGAACAACGTGATGCTACTGATGATGTTATGATGCAAAGTTAACACTTATTCATATACCATTTATCATATTTAGACACAGAATCAAAGGATACAGCAGAGACACCCAGAAGGCATGTGTCACGGTGCAAGAGAACTTACAGCTCTTGCTCCGAGGCCACAGCTAACTCTGACCTTCTCTGTTGGGCTGCCTTGCATCCCTACTGGGTCAATCACCTCTTTTTAATGCCTGCAGAATGTTAAAATATAGGTATGTTTGTATTTCTGCAAACCTCAGAGTGAAAGCCTTGCATTCTGGGTTACACTGGGTTTAGAAAGGTACCAAAAGCCTTCTGTTCAGGGTCATTTCCAGCGGTTGCACATAAATTATATTCAGTGTTTGGAGCTTTTTGTACTAAAAGGCAATTGTTTGATTTTGGCAACATCTTTAGTGCAAGTGGAAATTGCTGTAGTGTTGTTATCCCACAGCTCCCAGAGATACTTTATAATGAAGTGTTGCCAGTAATTTGAAGTGTCTTTCTTGGGTTTTCTGTTAATGTGGTTTTAAGTTCTCTCGAGGTGGATCTCTATTTTTTGCCTTATCAGTGGCTCATGCCCAAGTCTGCTGTTTGCTCCACACTATCTGCTGTTGCTGCTGTAAAAAGACTGGCAAAAGAAAAAAAAAGTTGATTATTTGTTTTTTTTTCCATTGTTATACCAGTGAAACCTCTTGCAATTTGTTCTGAATGAAGACAAACTTCCAGCAGCAAAGATGAAGTATCAGATGACATCTCTGAAAATCCTAGATGAGAGCCAGATCAAGCATGTTAACGATCAGAGGATGAAGATGAATAAATAACTTTGTTTAGGTGACAAGACAATGCGTGAGGCAGTGATTACATTGGCTTGATTTATTGTGTACGCTCGCCAGCCCTTGCTGCCCTGTAAAGGAAATGCTTCTCTGGGAGAGATGCAGACAAAGTGAGTGTTTCCACTCTGAAGCTGTAACAGTTACACATAATGGCTATGTGGCATGCGTAATTGTTGCTTTGTTATTTTTCCAAATATTTCTGGTGGTACTAAGCATTTTGTTGTGTTCTCCCCTTTTCTCCTCTGCTCCCTTGTTTTTCTCTTCCCTCTCAGCTCTGGAATTCCAGGGGAACTCTAGTTCACTCTATAAGGACTTAAGGCAGAGGAAACAGTGAGACGGAGGATAACTCCAACATTTTTTCACCCCCTTGTGAGACAAAATAGCCATAATACTGCACATGTGCTTAGCTGATCCAAACATTTGTTTGTCTCCTGTAAACATCCCTATCAATGTAATGCACCGATAGCTCTTGAGATAGACATGGTTTTGTGCATTTAGAGGCCTTGAAGTGTAATTATTATTTGTCAGCAGGAGCCAAGATTTTCTATTATCTGATTTATAGTGTAATGCCCAAGCAGACTCAAACACTGTTGACAGGGGTCAATGTCAGGGAAACAATCTTTTCAGCATGCCAGTATAGTTCATTTATCCCTTCAAGCTGATTATTCATTTTGCCTGTGAGGCCTGACCACTCTTTGTATTCAGATCTGCTTTTCTAATCACCTCAAATGTTTTCTGTACATTACAAGAGTGCTCGCCACAAGCACTATCCACCGTCTCCCAATTCCAGCAGCTTTCGACAAAAGAAATAATGCATTCGTGATCGTTGTTGCAGAGTCGCCGTATTGTCATCCTGCCAATGGTTGGAGCTCGATGAGGGATCTATCTGTGGCACAACCTAAGGGATTCAGCAGGCCCCAGTTTGAGTTTCCTTGTAGATTTATGCTCCTGTTTCTTTGGCTGAGAAAAACTTTCCTGATATCACGATGAATGTTCTGAGAGAGTCTAGATGTACCGAGACATGATAAAAGCGGATAAAGAAAGCTTCCATAGCCTTTCGAATGTGTAATTGCAGGTGATGTTACAGAGTGATTATGGACTGTGTCATGGTCAGACACTGACTGCTGTGTAAAAGATCTTTTTTGATACACTGCAGTCCTTCAAATAGTGGCCCATTGTGCATTTCCCAAACTGCTTTTATCAATCTAAGCATAACCTATGTGGACTGTTGTTTTTGCTGTAAGTTTTAAGTTCACATCATGCATGTGCAGATGCAGCATGATTTCTTGTTGAGCCCACAGTGATTGTATTACAATAAAAAAAACTTTGCTGTGGAAATCTGTTGATTGCACTTGTGAGTGAGACGGAAATATTAGGCAATTTGCGATGATTAATGTCAGTCGCCGTCATTTTCACCATATGTTTTTTATTACTTGAAACGTAATTTATTAAGCTCTTGATGCATGCTACTGAATGTGCTGTCAGAGGACCAGTTCCAAGAATTAAGAAAAAAAAAAAAAAAAAAAAAAAAACAGTAACTGAGTTTATGGCAGGGCATCAAGAAAGCTCAGTAAAAGTGAAAGTGCCACTCAAGTAACAGGAACAGAGAGGCTATAAGAGAGATTGTTTGCATGACTGAGTGCTTGACCACACGTTTTTCATGTTGTGTTTTGCCCCATGAAGCGCAATAGCCAAGCAGTAATAAATCTGTTACAGCAGCTGTAACAAGTTCTTACCAGTGTTCTCAAGATTAATGTTTCACTCTAAGGGCTCCCTTGTTTCCAAAAACACAGAAAAACAATTGTCAGAGTCAATGCAGGCCCATTACGATTGATTAAAATTCAGCTTCACCTTGAATTACCATGTAAGCACTTGCGCTCTCTCAATTTGATTACAGCTACAAATGAATTCATCGAGCTTTTAGGAAAGAAAACAGGCGGGATTAGCATTTAAAAACATGAAAATCATTTCAGATGAAGTAATGGAAAACGTCCCGACTGTTTCCCAACAACCCATTAAACGAAACCAAATTTTACTACAATGAGCCTCAGTAGATGTAAAGTTTAGTGCAGGATGAGATAACACTAATGAAAATCACAGCAATCAGGAATGCCTGGAATGATTCACAATATCTGGCGCCGAGCCTTCACATAACGCTGAGCCATCTTACAATAGAAGACTGAAAGTTGCACCGACCAAGTTACACCACCACAGTTGTGAATAGGTTGCTCTCTCCCTTTCTGAAATGCCACTGCTTTCACAAATTGCTGGAAAGAAATTGCTGAATTATTTGACATGACCTTAACATTGTGCACACGTATCTTTTTTTTATTATTATTATTTCATCATAAACTAAATCCTTCATGTAGGAGGAATAAAAAAATCGTTTTCTTTCGCTGTCTAAGATATACGTGCCCCATCAAAGAAAACACATCACCATCTGTTTGCTGTCAATATTCCGAGGGAGGTCAAGAAGTCCGCTAACTGAAAATAGACGGTTGTATAATGCAGTCTGTTCAGCAGATTCAAGCGGCTGACATTGGGGGATTTGAGGGTGTTCTTTAATGATAGCTCCCACACGGTTGAAAGGTTGTAAGATCCAAAAGACTAGAGGAGGAGGTTAGCTGCCATGTTAAGCTAATGATCCTTGTCTGTCTGCTTTAAGCCCTGTTGAAGTGCGAGTGCAGAGCAAGTTGTGCACAAGAATAATAATGATGTTGACTGGCTATTGCTTTTATTATCACTGTCCACCGACAGCCAGTTATTGAGTTGCTCCATAAAAAAAATCATCTAAAAGGCAATCTGTGTAAGGTTTGGACTTCAGTCTGGCCTCTTTTGACCTTCTCAGCAGGTCAAACGATATGTCGGAAAGATAATAAGTTCATTTGTCATTTGATCTGTTGTTGTCACCCATGTAGATTTTAATAACCAGTCCTTCCTCCCACAGTGATGCAGGCAAAGTAAGGCTGTGCCGTATCATATCGTTCACTACAATACTGATATAAAGTGTCATATCATGATATCCATGATACAGCAGTGCGATGGTGTGTTGATGCATGTGCCTACCACACCAGGCAGACTGGTAAAAAGTCTAAATTAAGATGGATTGTTAGCTAAAATTAAAATGAACTTAAAATTGTCAGATAATAAATAGGCTAAATAAAGGCAAATATTACTCCTTCTACTCCGTACCATGTCATTCTCTGGGTAACACTGTAATTATTGTCATATTGTCTTTTTTTTTGTTTGTTTTGTTTTTTGTTTTTTGTTTTTTGAGTATCACTATTCCTAATTACCCTGAAATATATTGTGATGTTATTTTAAGTCTATATCGCCCATCTCTAGTACATAGTGTAAAATATGATGGAGCAGCTGCGAGACCAAATCCAGTTCACCGCCTGAATTGCCTTTTGCAGAGCAAGGTCAAAAACAAGACTTGGTTTTGTTGAAAGAGAGAGGAATCTGAGCTGGATCAAAGAAACTGAAACTAAAGTTCGGTTGGTTTGGTTCCTTACACACAAAAAAAGTTTTTTCAATGCTGCAGTCCTGTAGTGCCAGCTGAAATTAGGAATAGAGTGTCATTATCGTTCATCAGCTATATTTTTGATGATTGATTGGTCTTTCGGCAAAAGCTTTGCTAATGAACAGCAGTGATTGGTCAGCGAGGCCTGTTTTGATGTAACATAGCAAACGTAATAATCATGATGATAACCATCTTAAGGTCGCAATCTGTGAAGTGTAACTCATTCATATCCCCAGTAATTACTGTGTTGAGCTGTGTTGCAGTTTGGACCGTATTTCTATTAATGTTATGACTGGAGTCAAACCACAGGGTCATGAATAATTTCTTGTTGTTGGAGGTTACCACAGTCAGTACCTAACCATTTGAGAACTGATTGGATTTGCTTTACTTTGTGGCATAGTGTGTATGCCAGCGCTGTTCGGAAGTAGTGTTTGGAGCCAGGTTTTGTCTCCATCTTCCATCTTTGCACCTGCAGGGGGAGCTAGTTTACATTAATCTTGCACAGCATCGAGCGCCTGTAAGCTTTTATCTTGGTTAAGTGTGATATGTGAAGGAGGTGTTTAAGAGGAGTTCCATCAGCACCAAGCTACACTGTCACACAACAAGAAAGAGGAGGGAAAGATGATATACCCTATTAGGGAAGACGATGGCTTCCATTCCCATCCCTTAAAAAGAAGCGAGGAAATTGCAGGGGAGTGTAAGTTATCATGGTGAGAGCAGGGGAGGACATGTTGTTAGTATTTTGGAGCATTCCTCAGTGATGGATGTTGATCACCAGCAGCAGCACACAGCCTCAGCTCTGGAGAAACTCGTCCCGGGTCTCGCTCTCTCTCACATTCTGTGGAGCGCACCTCTTCAAGAGTCATAATTTTATGTTTGGAGAATGCTTATGAAGGTGCTGTTTAGTTTGCTGTTTAATTCACTTTCCCAAAAATTTCAGAGAGGGGAGTTCCAAAGGGTTTTTTGTTACCTAAAATGTCAAGTGGGGTGGTTTACAGTGAAGCTACATTTAGGCTTATGAAATCTCTTCATCATGTTTTCATACATCAAACTAAACAGACATCCCACTCTGAAAAAAAAACTGATTTCAGGGAGGTTGAGGTCATAATCTGAAGAAAGGAAGGTTTTATATTCCACCATATCTGCAGTGCATGACCTGTGCACGGGGAACTGCCGCTTGGAGGGAGTGACACTCATGGAGGTAGAATGTATAAAGCCCAACCACAATCAGAACAACAGGAAGTCAGAGTATTTACAAAGGAATGACAAAGATCAGGATGACATTTTGGGTGGGTGGGGAGGTTAAATTTCTCTTTTGCTTTCTATAAAAAATAAATAAATAAATGAATAAATAAAAAACATTTCTGGGATTTGCTGATTTCCAGGATCTTGTACATCACTCACGGAGGTCAGGGAGCTGGTGTCAAATTGACTCCCAGAACTTCAGCTACTAAATCACATCAAACCAGCAATCCACCCTCATCCACCCCCAAGTGGTTTGGATGAATGAAACCTCAGGATCTCTACTGCAAGTGTTAAATCCCTGTCGAGTTTCTCTACTCGTTTCAAACAAAAAAGGGGAGGAGAAAACAAAGCAGGTTGGCAAATCAGAATCGAGGATGAGGTGGGCTGCTATTTTCCTGAGTCCTGACTCCAAATAAGATTGAGGCTACATTTGGTTGTTTTATATTGCCTCGTCTCACGAGGCCGGACCCCGAGAGACCCTGCTACAAGCTGCTCGTAAGCAGCGCTTGACCTTCACTTTTTGACCCACCAGCCGCCATGGCCAGCGGTTTTCCAAAGTCACTATCCACTCAAAAACCAAAATCCCCCGCCCCACAAAAACTAATAAAAGCTAAATTAAGACTCTGTTGGCATGCATGTGTTTGGAAATATCATATTATTTAAACAAGAAACCATTATATCTATCACTACAAAGTATGTTTTTTTTGTTTGTTTGTTTTTTTGCAGGATCATACCCTAGCCATTCGTCCGACCTGAGCTTCACTTTTCATTGATTGCTTGATTTAAGTAGTTTAGGTGCTTTTTTTTTTTTTTTTTTTTTTTTACCTATAATGAATATTTTTATTATTTTATTTATTTGTATATTTATTTTTTAACACACCACTGCTTAATCCTCCCTGCATTTGGTGGTTGGGGTGGGTGTTAATGTCAAACTATGTGTATAAGACTGTAAGTTCGCTACCTTTTAATAATTGCCCGTAAGGAGCCCTAGAAACTTGAATGTCACCAACTGACCTACTGACTTGTTTCAGAAATAACCTCGTGGAGCCTTGTAGCGGTGTCAGCTAAAGGGACAGGGCAGAACTACCCCACTAGAGTCAAGCAGGGTAGCGGAGTAAAGTCGATGTGTTTGATCTGCTCTGGCACAAAACAAAAAAGTCATATTTCTCTTTTACAGTTTTCCTCAGAAAGCTATCAGCCTATCAGAAAAAAGATGGACCTTGGATTGTTCTAATCCCCAGGTCTTCATCTACTTTCCAGTAACACAAAATATTGTAATAATAACATAAACATTAAGTCAGTATTACAGTCCTTTCCAAGTTGACTTTGCAGATGTAAGCAACACAAGCAGGAAACCATATTTTTATTGATATATTTACTGTAATATATGTCTCTGTTTTCCTCATGTACAAATTGGTACGGTTTCTATCCTTTTTAGAAATATTAAAATGCATGTCTATCATTTTTTAATGCATAACCACATAGGTTATGCATTTTTTAAGAAGTAATACTGTGCTTTCAGTATTACTGTACTGGGTATGATTTGGTTTTCGTAGAGGACTGTTTTGCCATGTGTTTTCATTTGAGGGAAGATTGTATTACAAAACACACCGTTAGCAGAAAGACCATAACTCTGAGAGCTCAGATGATTTATAATGTCCCCTGTTCCCTGGAGTTGTTTTATCGATAGGCGAGTTTGACAGCTGTTGTTTATTTAATATGAACCTGTTTTGCAGGTTACACACATCTTCGCCCTTATCAACCAGTAGGCTATCATCTGGGGGACAAGGCAGTAAATGAAGACTGACGTGCTCCTGTTATCAAAGCCGGCACATCCTAAAAGGCATAAAACTTAATTTTACAAGGTGCACGACTAATATAATTGTAGGTTTAATATTTAAATGGATATGAAGCCTGAATGGGAAAATAAATTAGCATAAATCAAAGACATTTGCGGTGGTTCATCTCAGGAAATCCACAACGCCTCTGACTTCCTGCACTGTACTTGTGAATCAGAACCACTTAATACACCAAGTCCAATGAATTTAAAACAATTTGTCTTTGTGGCATTTGTGCGAACGTAGAAACAGATGTAACAGAAAGTGACATCTTATAAGGGCTGGTTGGTGAAATCACAGAAGGCTGTTGTGTAATACAACTCAAGACTGGCATCTGTGTTCAATGATAAATGCCAAGAGTGCTGGAGTTAAAATACCCTCATAAACCACCCTGACACGCCGTGTATTTTCCGATCTTACATTACCGTTTTGGATGCTTGCTAAATGCTAGTACATCCAAAGTGAAATGAGTTATAAAATGTGCTTGGTGTCTTTGACGGGGCACTTTTTATTTTTTCATTTATTTATTTATTTATTTATGTATTTATTTTTGAGAACTTATATAGTCTTTGTGACATCCAACTATGATTTTTATCTATGACATATTTTCTTTCTAATCCAAATCATGTATAATCCAGGATTGTCGGATATTTTTGCTTCTTAAAAGCCCACTCTAGTCTCTTTTGCCCATCTGTTTTCTCCACAGAGAACCATAGTGTGCTCACGCTTTGGTCATGCCGTGGTTGTGCTCTGGTTAAAATAACATAATGGCGGTAATATCTAAATCGGAGGTTGTTTTTGCAGTCTGTGTGTCCTCTGCTTGCTGTTTCCAAGTCTGTGCTCCAGCTGTGATCGACACCACAAACTGTACCAACAGAAAATAAATCATTTATCATAGTCATAAATAGGTTCACTTGCATACAATGAAATCATTTGAACTGTAAGTGTGCATTTGTTCTGCAATTTTCTCAGTACAGTAGTCGTAGCTGCCTTGGAATAGAAGCTTTTAAGCAAATTTCCTGTCAAGTTAATCGGCTAATTGAACGCAGGAGAGTGAGCAGTGTGTGTTTTAAGTCAGTGTAATTAGTTTTCACAACTAATTGTTATTCATCCAGAGGCCACTCAAAGCGTTAATTTATTCTCCCATTAGTTAAAGGTCTAAGCTGCTAATTAATCAGACCTGCAGCATACCAGCTAGTCAAAGGAAATGTTCCCCGTGCACCGCTGAACACTCGGCCATATTGTACCAGTCATGCTAAATTGTAAACAGCTGCATCATTCATCATTAAAAAAATATATTTTGGAACAGAGCGTTCATGTTTAGTGATTTTTGGCAGCAGAGGTGTTGCGCCTTCCATTGTTAATTTCGCAAGTACACCGATGAATTTTAATATTTTTGTTCGACTGTAGTGCTACATCAGGCCAGTCTGCTTAGTATTACTCAAGCATTTTGACGACCTCAACTTTCCCTCTTCTATTCAGGACGTCTGGATATGATTGCATTTTATATGCTCTGCTTAAATCATAGGGAGGAGTTAGTAGCACAGCATGGTAAACCCTATTTTGGTTTTGCTCTTCTCAAACAACCCCAGACAACTGGGAGGTCACGGTTAAGTACAGAGAACAGAATGAGTTTTGCCCGAGCCAGCGCTGTACATTTTTTATCTGGGATGAATATTAATCTTCTCAAAAGCACATTTTCTGCCACCAAAATGCTGTTGATTAAGTTCACTTTCCCAGAAGCCAGTTCTTTAGGGACTAGTGTCCTTAAAATGCACTTTTACATCTCAGTCTGTTGTCACATCTCCTGTTCATTGTATGGTTTTTCACTCTGGGATATTTTTATCTTAATATATCATATTTTCCACAGTATTAAAGGTTCAGAAAGCAATGAGCTTTTAAAGCTGTGAATCATAATCAAAGGATAATGTTACTGACATTCCCTGCATGGTTTTGTCAGCATTTCCCCGAAGTGGAAGTTGTCTGTAGTCACAGTAATCTTGGTGTTTTGTAGGGGATTGGTAATACCTGGCCTGTGTCCAGTTGAATGGTTTGAGTTAGGAAAGGAGCATGTGTAAGGGATGATGACGCTTTACTGTAACAAGTCACAGACTGCAGCGTGCTCTGTAGTTTTCCAGGGTGTCAGCGTCAGATCCATTACACATATCTCTGCACTTGTTATTCGTTTTTACCTCCACTATTTCTCAATAACCATCAGCACTTTGACTCTTTATATAACTGAAAGTAATGAATCAATATTTCAGTTTCCGACTTGTCAGGCAAAAGCTGGCAGATTTTATGGAAGCTATGCAGGCTTATTTTACTTTATCATGTCATTTCTTGAACTAGTATTTCAAAACATGTCTGCCAGGGTGAGTCACTTGCATGCGTCTGTATTAGTAATAATGTGACATTTGTGGCAGTGGAAGTGTGAATTTATTTATTTATTTTAGACCAAGCTGTTAATAGCCCATTGTGTCAAACTTGGTCTGAACATTTTTCTGTTTTGTTAACTTCATGTTATGTCAACTTCAATACAGCATGTAGATATCCAGTAAGCATTACAATGTGTAGTAATCCCACATGCTGAATATAATAAAGGTTCTTCCTCTGATTAGCACTGTTTTAATATATTTTGATGGCCCTTTCTGTCTCATATCTTATATTAAAACATTTTTATTGCCCCAGAAAATCTAGGCTTATATGTTGCATCTGCTATGTGGCTGTAAGCGTTTAGCTGTCTATGAGCCGTATTATTTCCATGTGCAGTGATGCGATTGGTCTAATTATTAAAGAGGCGATGATGTCTCTCAACAGTGTGCCTGAAGTAAAACATTAACTTGCTGTATCGCCACACACAGTTTATGTGCTTTTCTTCAACCTTGCCATTACAGGTGTTGTGTCACAGCAGATAAAATGCAAACAACATGGTCAGAATTAATGACAGGGCTTTGAATTAAAGGCATTAAACTGAACAATGCGTTTATGCAAAATTTGTGGCTGTTTGTTTTCGAAGTGGGGCCATACCCAGGGAAATTATACAATTTGATTGTCACAGTGAAGGAACATTGAGTTCAAATGGTCATTACCTAATAGGTAACGTTAATGTGGCATGGTAAAGCGCTCAAATGGTTCTCTGTTATTCCCTGAGCCATATACGCACTCACCCTGGGAAGAGACAGAAATAGCATGGTGGAGAATAGTTAATGTTTGAAATGGAAGAAAGGAGATTTTTACTCTCTGTCACTGAGGCGGCCTACTCGATTGTTTTGTTTTATTTCACTGAGGAAATGTTAACACTGTGCCCCACTCTTTCATCCTTCATTTTTTTTTCCATCCAATATTTCTCTCTGTGGCTCTCTCCCTGTATTTCTCTGTCCCGATATCCATCCATTTCTGTTTCCCTTAGCCTGCCCTAATCCACTGCTCCGTCCAGCCTGTGTACAAAACCATGTAACACCATTTAACAGTTTTTCATACTGCACCCCTGGGCCGCTCAGGATGTCATCAGAATTTGGACATCTGACCAGGGGAGCAGCAGGACTCTGGAACAGATCCTTCAGTGGTCAAAACCCCCTTAGACTACATGCCTGATCCAATGCGGCTTCAAGCTGGGAAGCTGCATTCCCCACAAGCAGTGATTGTTGGAGAAAACCTGAAGGTTATGAACTGTGCATTTCTTTTAACTGAAATATGAATCGCTCCCAGTTCTACAGGGGAAAGGTATGTGTAAATTTATTAATCTCTGAATTAATCAGTTCTGCACATTTCTTAGTTCTTACTCCCATATCCCAACTGTGGCATTTTATCTGATACCCTAACATATAAATCTATTTGTATAGTAGGTTTAATATGCCAGTAACAACTACCCTATTTCATTCTTATAAATTTTATCATTAGGATAAGTGAGCAGCTTAGTTGATGTTGGAAGCCTGAGTCTATGAAATGTCCCCTAAGTCTTCAAGCTGAGTTATACTCCTAAGTGCTTTGAGATCGAAAAGCTGCAGTTGTTGTCTGTATTGGCATGGCTCCAAACAGACAGACATCACACTGTATTTTCCTAACATCATTTACCTTCTGTGGCATCGCTGAACAAGCATTTGTAATTGTATTATAATTACTGAGGATAATGGCACATAATACAGCATCGCTGCGGACCAGTTGCTCAAGTGCAAACCTGGGTCAAAAAGGATGTGAATGTCTTTTTTTCTCCATTTTGTGTGTGTGTGTGTGTGTGTGTGTGTGTGTGTGTGTGTGTGTGTGTGTGTGTGCGGGGGGTTGTCTTTTGCCAGTGTGTGCTCACCAAAATCAAGCCATATCAAGACAGAAATACATTTGAAAGACTGAGAGCAATGTTAGATCGTTCAGCACCAGGAATATAAGTCTGCCACTACAGAAAAAAAACATTGCTTACAATGAGACGTAATGTCTGATTTCCTTCCTCTACTCAATGTAATATTTTTAGCAGATTAGATGGCTTTTCCAATGTTTTTTTTTCTGTCTTGAGGTTTTGGAAAACACAAAGGTATCCAAGCGCTGTGAAGAGGTACTCTCTGTACTTGTTTTTTTATGTCCTCCTATAAACCCGTTCTCTGCTGGGGATTTTGTTTTGGATACAGCATCACCGGCAGTAACTGTCCCTATTTATATAGCTTTGTCTAGCTCCGGCCCCGCTCATGTGAGTCTTGCTTAAGTTTGTCTGCTGTTTGTGGTCAGTAATGGGGCACGTTTTGACATTTTGGGTCTTTCTTTCTGAATGACATCATGTGAATCCCTTGAACAAATGTCCAAACACCGAGGCCTTACAAGCTACAGTGCACCTTCATTCATTTGTTTATGTTACATTTTAGTGACCCTTACACTGCAGGGAGGGAAGGCTCTCCTGCTCAGTTTGGTGTGTGTGTGTGTGTGTGTGTGTGTGTGTGTGTGTGTGTGTGCGCGTGTGTGTGTGTGTGTGAGAGAAAGACAGGACAAAAGAGAAACAGAAAGACAGAGAGATGTTTTGGGGTATCTACGTATGTGTGACAGGTGTTAAGTGTGCATGACTGTATTTAAATAAACTTATAAAAACATATTCTTGATTACCACCCACTATATATCAAAATATTCTGAGAATATCTTAGTTATTTGTTGCTTTGGACTTTATCCTGTTGACAGGACACATTTGAGCCGTGGGGTGAGGAATTCAGGACTTGAAGGGGGGGGAAAAAATCATTCATATGTTTTACCTAGAATTTCACTTCCTGTTATTTATAGTGGATTTTTTTTTTTTTTTTTTTTTTTTGTTCCCTACTGAGTTTTTTGTTATGATAGTATGCATCAGTCAGAGGAATATATTTTGATAGGAGTAGGTTTAGCTCATTTATATTTCAGATGTATTATTTGTCAGAAGTAAAAGACTGCAGGCAGAATAAGACACATTAAAAAAAAATATCTGAATTTATCCCAACATCAGGAGTTCAGTCAAGATAAAATGGAATTTCACAGTCAGTAATAAAACCATCTTCTCACCCACTGCGGCCAGCATGCTGGCATCATAACTCTCTAGTTTGATTATTGTGCTGTTTGTTGGCTCATCATGGATTTAGGGCTTCGATATGTATTAAAATGAGACTGAGAATTGTTTTAACAGAGCTGTTTTGTGCCAAATCACTGGCTATACATACTGAGGCAGCACACTTATATGGTATGCCAATGAGTAATGTGGCTGATACTGATTTAATAGCTAAGAAAATAAAGAATGAGGCCATTGTTAGAGGTGTACACATTTGAAGCTTTGGCATTTGGTCTCTGTCATAGATATACTCGTAGGCTTGTTGTGTTTGGTGCACGTCCAAGAACTGAAGAATTAAAGAACTCCCAGCTAGGCACACTGAAATAGGACTCAAAACCTTATTTCATTTCAATTTCAACACTAAGAGGAAGTTAATCTGGGGGGGCATTGTCAGGTGATAAATGACTAATCTGTTTGGATAGTGATAGTTTGGATGCTTACCCATGTAGTGTCATTCGCTGGTCCATGTGAGTGCAGTCCATCACCAAGTGTGGTCCATCAACTCATCGGGAGTGTACTGCTCCAAAATGAATGAATGTGGGTGCACACTGAAAAACAACATGATTTGGAGTGGCGATACAAAGCTGAAGAAATGTTTTCAAGGATGCACAGCTTCAAATAGCGCGTAAAGTTTCTGTGGAGTTTCTGTAACTGCTAACATGTCTCCATGCTATGATATCTCTGTGCTTACAGATTGGTTTTGCCCATTTTTATGCATACATACTCAAACCAAGCACCTGAAATGCATCACTAAATGCCGTGCTTTTGCTCCGACAGATTTTGAGCCACAGCTGGTGAACTGCACTACTTCACCAAAAATGTACAGGATGTTCTTTGCACATAAACTATAGGGGTCAAATATAAAAGCTCTTTCCCTGGCTGGTCTCTGACTCAGGATGTGATAATGAGATTTTTTCATTCCTTTTTCCTTTTTGCCAAGGGTCAACGCTGTGAAGAAAGAATTACCTCTAAGCATGAATTGGCTCTTTCGTGTAAATGTACAGTGAGTTTGCTGATGACTTGAAATACAAATGTATTCCACTTGACCAGAGATGGCTGCAAGTAGTGCCAACAGCTTGATCCACTCGGAATAGGGCTGCATATGAATCATTCAGTCCCACTCTGCTTTTCCAACCATAAGAGATTCAATAGAGTAGGCTAACAGTGAGACAGCAAAGTCAGACATAGAAGACAGCATTTCTGCCTGTGCCCCATATTCAGTCTAGCTCCAGCCTTTTGGGGGGGTGCATGCACAAACGTCCTCTGGGGCCTGCTTGGGGAGAGCCGGCACAGCAGTCAAAGAAGAGCTGTTTGCTGTAAATCAACACAACAAATGTAGGATATAAAGCGCTGGAATTATTTTCCAGATAACACAATAAATACAGTAGCACCAGGTGTTCCATTATGCCAGTGTGTCCATGGGGCTTCCTCCCACCTGGTGATGATTTAAGTGACTTCTAAGAAGTTCGGCACAGTATGTTGTTCTCAAATGGGAAGGCAAAAAAATGAATAGCAAAGGGGGAAGATTCTTTTTGACACTCACACACACCCACACAGTTATTGACTGAAGAGAAAAAGACGGCCTATAGAGGATTAGAAGACTAATAAAATAATTATTCTGGATTTACATAATTTAAAAAAAAAAAAAAAACGAATAAGATTGAAAATA
The DNA here is from genome assembly GCF_902150065.1 of Myripristis murdjan. Taxonomy (NCBI): domain Eukaryota; kingdom Metazoa; phylum Chordata; class Actinopteri; order Holocentriformes; family Holocentridae; genus Myripristis; species Myripristis murdjan. Next base: position 23,768,496 of record NC_043991.1, read on the forward strand.
TGCAACAAAACAAAGCTTTTGGTGCACTTGGAACGCAAATGTTCTGGATGAGCCTCTCGTATCATCCCCAGTCTCAGTAATGTTACATGTAGCAGTTTCTCCATAACATCTGTCAGTGTCTCTGCAAATTACAGCCCTTCTGTGCTTTCTTTACTGTTTTTGTTGAATCCCAAATGTAAATTTCATATTTTTGTATCAGAACAAGACAAATCAATCAAGTAAAGTTGCTGGCTCAAACGCTTGAATAGAATTATTTTTCTTTCCATGGAGAAACTGATGATCAATCCTTCAGCTCTGCTTCTCCTTGATATATGAATTTACACGCACTATGCAAATCTGACGTTCTCATTTTTACATTTAAGTTGCATGCATATACTACAGTTCCACTTTTGATGGTGTGGGGAGTTAAGGAACCAGTAGCTGCAGGAAACCTGTGCAGCTGGACTGTAGAGGTGTGGGTCTCCTCTTAGTTTTGTGTTCCAGCACCTGGTTTCTGTGTGGGAGTCAGCGTGGTCGTGCCAGTAGAGATGGACAAGACTTGCAGAGAACACGATTTTCCTGGAAAAGTGAAGAGCTCTGTCTTGCTGAGACAGAGTCTGAGGCAGTGGGCAGACGTCCAAATAGTAATGTCAGCAAGGCAGGCCAAGATGTTTACCTCAGTGTGTCACAGGATGGAACAGGAGAGCTAATGCTGTCAGCACAGCGGCGGTTAGGAGAAGCTGTGAGATACGATGACAGGGCCAAGCAATCTAGTCCAGGGTGTAGGATGAGGAGCGTCTCTCCATGATACAGACCTTGTTCAGCAGACCTAGAGATTCCCAGATTAGCAAGAGTGATTAGGGTTGTAGGGCTGTGTCAAAGGTAAAAGATAGGCCTCGTAGGATGAGGACAGAGCAAAAAGAAGCAGCTCTAGCAGACTGATGTGTTTCAGTGACACCGAGATGTTCTGCCTCAGTATAATGAGCCATCTTGAAGCCGAACCGCAGTGGACTATTGCATGATACTGAAAGTTGGTTAAAAAGTTTTGGAGAGAAGGGAAAGGAGCAATAATGGTCTGTAGTTTTTGACATTCGATGGGTTGAGAGCACGTTTAGTGACAGGAGGGGGGACTTTAGCTACTTACTTTGCTTACTTTTCTTGAAGGCAGATGATATGCAGCCAGATGTCAGGGACAAGTTGGTGTAGTCAAGCAGGGGAGAGGATCAGCAGCTCCATATAATAATAGGTCTCCAACTTACTAACTAAGCAAGTTTGATTAATTGGTCAACTATTTTCTTTTTTTTTTTTAACAATTATTCTACTTCTTGTGCTCTTGTATTGCTTAGTATTGACCAAGTAGGACAAAATTGGAAAAAATAAACCAGTAAACCAGTCAAATATGCTGGTTATCAAGACTTCTGCTAATCCAAGCCATACTCATTCCCAGCTCATCAAATACGAAGCCTCTGTCACAGCCCTTTGTGTCTGATACCGACCCCAAACTGTCGTGATGCACCGGGCTTTCTCACTTTTACCGTGTCTCAGTTTCATGAAGCGAGATTTAGGCAACAAAACCTCGTGGATAAGGTTAGGGAACAGTTAGATTTAGGATTAGGTTTAGGATTTAAGATTCTGTGCCTTATACACCTGCCGATGACTCCAGCCACCTGTCTACTCCAACTTTTTCACTGTTTATACTACGTCACCCCTTGTGTCTCATTGGTATCAAACACCAAAGGATGTCTTTGGTGTCAGTATCAGATGCAGAAGGGCGTGACAGAGCATCAGTATATGACGCCCTGGGAATGAGAACGAGCTGGCAAGCCAACAGCTGCATGTCTTTCAGGAGATCTTCCATGTGCCTTTGCTTGTTTCTATGAAAAAATGAGAGAAGAATATAGTAAAATTGTTGTAAGGCAACACAGTTTATTATAACAATATAGTAATAGGGATATTACTTTGAGTTCAGCAAAGTAAGTAGCACTGTCAACAAGCCATTGATCCGTTCATTTTCTATAGAGCCGAGCAATCAGTGAGACTTGGCTGATGTATGAACAGTCAACAAGCTCATTGGCCAAGAAACGCTGGCAATGGCTGTCATCATATTTCCATGTTTCCTTATTTCCCCACTGATGAGCTTTCATTTCATGAACATTAGTTCCACCTGGCAAGTGCAAAATGGAGAGGAGCTGATCACAGCCAGTTAAAGCTTCCCAATTCTCTACACCACAGAAATACACCAGGGCCACCATGAGTCACCATTGCCCAGTTGCCTTCATCACCCAGATTTGGACCACTGTGAGCATTTTGTTTTGTCAGATTCACTCTGTTGGCAGCCACTTTTTCTGTGTAAAAAAAAAGCTGAAAAACAAAAAGCTACTGTTGACAAAGCCACCAGTTTGCAGTGCATGAACCAGAGCTCGTTATTTATAGGTCCTAGTATACGAGCTTGCTGGTATCTGTAGGACAATATAAAGCCATGAGACATGAGGTGTCATAAACAGACATTGGGTCATATTTTGGCTACACTGAAGAAACAGCCTATCTATTACTTTTCAGACTTATTTTCTGTGTTTATAAAGCCTGGACCATCTTGTAGCTCCACCCATCCACTCCGCCTGCACTTAGAAATCAGGCCCAATTTTCTTAATTCATTTAAAAAACTCTTCTTAAGTGGAGACTCTGCTAGTTACAAAACCAAGAAAAACAAACTAACAAAACTTTTTTTTTTTTTTTTTTTTTCAAATAAACTGCCAGAGAAAGACAGGAACAGCTAGCAACAACATTATAGCCCAGCTTTTACTCAGCACACACACTAACACAGAAGGACTCAAGCTAGATTCTGAGTTGGCTTTCTTCCTTCTATATGTACAAGTACTTTTTGACCCAAAATAAGAAGTGTTAATTTCAGCATGTTATTCATTTGTCTTAAATTGTATAATGGGACAGGTTTTGATCCGCAGAAGCCTAATATGAGCCACATCAATGAACTGAGCTTTCTTCACACTGCTCCTGACTGCTCCACCATGAGTATGGGGCTTTTAATCAAGTTCATGAATTATGTGATGCAGTTTTGATGATTAAAGTCCATGCTGACAATGAAATTCCCCACTGATTCAATTGGACAATCAATAATAAGTAATGTTGCCTGATTTTTGCAGCCACAAAAAATACAGTAAATATTGGCATATTGATCATTATTGATTCCACAGCCACTGCATGGTGTTCTGTGTTCTTATAGTATAATGACAGGTTGATTGGCTTCTAGGATTTTTTAGAAATCACTGAAAAATGTATTATTCATATGAGAACATTGCACAAATCTTTAATAATTTACTTAAACTTCATCTTATTAGTGTTTTCCCTTAGTCACACATATCCATACAGCAACGAGTAAACATTGTGAGTAGAGAGGATGTGTCTTCTCCAATTGGACAAATATCTCCCCTTGTGTGGAATGCAGAAATGTTATTGTATATCACTGGCAGCAACGCTGGACAAATAAGCCTCCACTGAGTAGACTGCATGTGTTGTCCTGCAGCTGCGTGTGTCTGTGTGTGTGTACGAGTACGTGCGTGTATGCACATGTTTTCTTCAATGTGCCTGTGCCTGACTCTTTACAGCTTTCTAATTTGATCTGTGTTGGAAAGTGGGGCACACAGGGATGTGATAAAGATGGCCCCTGGAGAAAATGTGAAGATGACGCATCTCTGCAAAGCTTTCCAGAAATATGTCCATCCGTACTTTCATACTTCTTCATCCATGTGGTCGCTTCCACTCGAGCACATCTGTGCTGGGGTGCATTTTATTTTCCAGACAAAGCCAGGCTGGTCCACCATGTTCGTTCATGGGAGGTCCTCTGTTTATAAGGTAATTAGAGCACTTATAGTTAACTTGGGGTAACTGAGGTCAAACTAATCTATGTCTCAAATTAAGGGGCCCCTGTAATATGATATGGATCAGTGGGAAAAATGAAATAACTTATAGGTGCTCCCAGTGTAGTGTGTCAGAATGAAAACAAGTCAGTGACACTGGTATTGTGTGTGTGTGTGTGTGTGTGTGTGTGTGTGTACTATACTCATTCAAATTCTGTTCAAGTAGAATAGTGTCAAGTAAAGGTGCAGGAAACACTTTACATACTTTTCTCCTAAACCTTAACTCATGAATATTAATTAAATTCACAATTGTTTTCTGTTTGTTCTCTGAACTGCATGAACTACATAAACAAATTACATGAATTGGTTTTTGTACAGGTGTAATGTTGAGCAGTGCACTGCAGAGGTGGTCAGATTGCATTCTTAGGCTTAGGTTCTTTTGAAAGGTGCTCCATCACTCAGCATGGTCTGATTTGAAGCATAATGTACTGAATATCATAAAAGGCTATAGTTTTAATTGTCTGTTGTGTTCTGACGCAACACTTAAGCAACAAATAAACATTCACACCATACAATTTGACTGTCCCCCGGTGTTGTGTATAGCCTAGATCTGAGCTGCTGCTGCAGTTTAACCTGTGGGAGAGAGGAGGTGTAACATATTGAGTAGCTTTCAGGGAATCAATGCCAGATATTGACTCAGACGGTTGTTTAAATCTAGACAAAGTTTTTTGAACAGCATTCTGTAATTTTCAGTTTTTTCTGCATTGGTGTTCTCCACCAGAGCTTGAACCTCACTCAGGTCATATTGAAATTCATTTTCAGCCCCTACAAAGCCCCTCTCTGCAAGCACTCACCCTATCAAAAATTAACACCATAAACAACATGAACACTTATTATTTTGTAACACGTATTATTTTGTTTCTGAGTGCATGGTACGCACTCAAAAATACATTAAAACTGAGAATAATTTGACTTTGGTCCATAACCACTGAGTTTTATACCAAGAAGAAGATACAGTTTCAAACAATGCAGGCAGAAACAAATGTCAAGTTTGAAGGCTGAGCCATGGTTTTATTTGATGAATGTTAAATGAGTATTTAACATCTAGGTGGAGTCTCGTTTCTATAGCACACAGACTTCTGAGATACGATCAAAGGCCAAAAAGTGGAAGATCCTCAGTTTCCTAGATCAGCATTTTGACTCTGAGGCCTGTCATCTCAAAGGCCCAACAGCTTTTCCACCCCCAGACTATAAATCATGCATTGGGTTTGAAGTTATTTCATTGCTTTAGTGCACTGACCTTCATCTCGGTATCAATCACCCAGAGTCTACACCAGGCATGTTGTTCTAACCCATGGCCAGGTCATTTCACAACCATTTTGGTTTTGTTTTTACTTCTGGCAGTCTGCATGCTTTGATCTCCACGGTTGTCAGATTTTAAAAGATTAACAAAAGGATAATATAAGCAGTTAACAATTTTGCATGAAATCAGTTTTTCATTTATTGAAAATGGAAGTTAAGAGTTTGTCAAATTTGTTTGTCAAACGACTTTATTTTTCCAATAAGAGCTTAATGTGTTTAATGAGCTTAAAGTGCTCAATTATAGAATGGCACAATATTCAGACTAATGAACAAACTCCCTACATGATAACTTCAAAAACACTTCTCTGAAAATGAAGTTCAAAACATAAATGTATCCGGTTTCCATGGGATGTTATTGCCTCTTTCATGAAATTCTGGAGCTGGAGTCCTAGATGTTTGTTTTCTTGTGATCGTTCAACTAACCATGGTTATTTTCCTAAGCTGGTTATTTGCTATAAGTGCCTTCTGTCCTCATGAGGATGTTATTGTGAAATGAAATAGTGGCTCACACAGGAAACCATCCTCAGTTCAACTCTCTCAGGGTGTCCATGTCTTTTCCTCCTGTCCACTAACGCCACAGAATTTGCTGAAATGAAATAAACTCAGGTTGTAAATTGAAAGATAGACATGAAGACCAAATATGCACATACAGAACAGGCGCAGATGTGCAAACACATAAACATGTCTGAGTCATTTGATGCAGCTTCTTAATGTAGCAACTGAGTGCTACATCGACTGACTGCCAGTGCAAATTAGATACAGGCCTTTTTATACATGAATCAGAGAAAACCAGAAGCTAACAGTAGCATCCTCACTGTTTTTAACACCAATTTCTGGGAGAAAAAAACTCTTTTTCTCATTCCTCTCGACATTTAGAGTCATAAACAACACAAAAATGCAAGGATATAAAAACACATTCATGTGCACTCACAGAAACACGCACATATAGTGAAACCACACGCGATACACGTGCCGCACTCTCACCCCACGAGTGCCTCCAAAGTGGGAAATTGTAAATTAGGCCCAGTCGCAGGGGCTGGAGTGTGACAGAAAGACTTAAAATCAGTTTGTTGCAGGTTCAGTTTTCCCAGTGCGATCTTAAAGGGCACTGATGCAAATCCTTATAGCCCCCTCTTGAGGCAGTAAATATTCAGCCGTGTGAGTGAATGAGCACTTGGCTGAGAGCACTTACACTGTATATACCCATCACAGCATGATGGATAAAATTACAGTAAAAACAGTCAAGTGTAGAAAATATAGTCACTACACTGAAGTGGTGGAGCATTGATGATTTACTTGATTTTACTAGGAAAACATCTCATTATAATAGTATTTCAAAAGCTGCCACCTTGGTATGCAAGGGTGATTTGTCTCACAACAAAAAAACTCATGTGGAAGTTATAGCACTAAAAATATGCTCTGCCAGCACTGTGCTGTCTGTGTGCCTGCATGCACACTGCATGCAAGTGTGCACATATGCTAGCCTGTTCCTTAACCGTGTTGAAAGTAGACAACTTAAGGAATCCATTGGCACCAAATATTTCATGCTAGGTTTTCAGCAAGGGGGCTAAATATTACTCCAAAGCTAGGCTAGATGTTGGCGAGGGAAAAAGAAGCATGGCCGTTTTCAAAGGGATGCCTTGACCTCTGACCTCCAGATATCTGAATTAAAATGGGTTCTATGGGCACCCAGGGGTCTCCTCTTTGCAGACATGCCCACCTCATGCTATTCCCATGCAGTTCTTGCATGCACTACCAATGTGTTCTTCTGGCCTGCTGTAAAATGTTGTATTTGTGCATAGTGTGGCCTAAACAGTCTTGGTGTTGCATAAATTGGCTTTGACTGGAAAGCTGAGACTCAGTGAGCCCAATTTTATTCATGTGTGATGATGTTAGCCCCCAAAGGAGCCATTTCATTGCAGTGAGACATTTTTTTGAAACTTGACATCACTGTATAATATGACCTACAGTGACCTCTAAGATAATCACAGCTTCATGAAACTTTACAATCACAAACTAGAGACCGAAGGCATTCAGAGTATGTGTGGTTTTCTTGGTATATTGTCAATAAAGAGGAGTTTCTGAGTAGTTTCCAGACAGAAGTGCCCGCCAGCCAATTGTCAAAAAATGCAATTCTTACAGAATTCTCTAAATGGCTAAACGTTTTGGTCTTGGTGTCTCAATGTGTTTTTTGGGAGTGATTTTTGACCATGTATCTATCAGTTCAAAAATGGTCAAAAGTTTTCACCAAATCTGTGTAACAAGTGGTAGCAACCAAAAAATTGCTGCAACTTATTAGACATAAGGATGTGACATAGGCATGGAAGTAGCTGTCATACACTTCAGTCATAATGCTCTATACCTTTCAAAATTTGAATAGGTGCCTGCAAAAAATAAAATAAAATAAAATAAAAAATAAATAAATAAATATTTATAGATTTATACTGAAAAACCTGACACACAGGGCTTGCCTGCATCTCAAAAAATTCCCAGCTTTCAAATGATGATGAATACCACTTCTATGTGGTATCTACTGATATTGTTTATCTGCCCCTGAAGGTCCCGTGTCCCCTTCACTAAAATGGGTCTAAAAAATGGGGCTGGAGTAGAAGAGCTCAGGCAGAAAGGCAACAGACCGTCACAATTTTATGACCCCATATGAATGTAAAAACATTTAACCCTAAGACACTGACGACTCACAGTGAGTTTACAGCAAATGTCAGCACTTTGGCAGAACAATGTAATGTCAATACTTTAATAAAGCTTGCAGTTATAGGTCTGTGCCTGTATGCGCATGTAGTTTATATCACTGATGCTGTTTTTGTTTTTTTCTTTTTTTGTCCTCCTCTACTTCTTCCATACCTTTTTTTCTGTTTCTTAACTTAAATACACTGATGATGTCTTGAGCAAGTCAACTTTGGAGAAGATAAGTTTGGTTTCAGCATGACCTGGTTAAACAAAGTTTTGGCACATTGAAAATAACAATAATTATTAGAAATGAAAGAATGATTCCTTGTAGGCAGAAAAAGCCAGAGCTTTGACACGTCAGTCTTTGGTCTGTTCACCAGAGCAGCATTGTGCTTAAACTGCTACCAGTATGTAGTGTATACTGTGCATGTCAGTGTTGGCAATCAGTAGCAATTTCCTCCAATGACATTTTCACGTTCAAGACGCCCCATATCCTGCTATATTTAGGACCAAACAAAACCAGGCATTGATCTTAATGAGCATGCAGTTTATATTACTGATGCTGGCTACTAAGTCATTTAATAGGCCACACAGCATGAAATGTGTGTGTGTGTGTATCGGTGCGTTTCTGTATAAAACAGCACTTAATTTGCCAGACAGGCCCTCAGGAATATCCCTATCATAACTTCACCTGAATAAAAGCTGTAAAGCATTAGAGCAATCTCCTTTTAGTACCACTATCAAAGTGAGCGCAACTGTATTGCCATGACTTCACGGTGTAATTGGATTTTTTTATCACCTCCTGTTTGAAAGCAACACCTGGTAGCACTTTCCTCGGAGATGAGAGTGAGCAGGGGACGAATATCTCATGATGCACTATTTTTTGGACTTGAATATAGTCGTTCTTGCATACCAATATGATGACGCTTCACGCTTGTGTTTTTTATTACAATTGTTTACTTGTCTGTTAGTGATAAGATATTGCTGCAATATGTTACCACTGAACTGGTAAGAAGGTTTAACAGATGTGGAAAGTAATAATGTAACAAAAAAGATGCAAAACATGCAAAGAGAGAGAAGTTGTTAAGACTTTTGTTGTTTTGTGTTGGTGTCTTTGAGCCTCCTCCTTTCTCTTGGTCTCTCTCTTTCTCACCTACACACATACACACATGCATGCATACACCGTTTTGGATGAAGGGCAATTCTCAGCGCCATGGCCTTGGTGAAATATTTGTCACAGTAATATTAGAGAAGAGAAGTAGGGCGTAACAGAGGATTTCAGAAACGCCAAGAAGAGACGCACACAGGTATGGTGTAGTGAAGACAAAAGAGAAAATGAGATGATGAAAAAACAGAAAACACGGCAAATGTGAGAGTGAGCCAATAATGACGAATAAAAAAGAGAAATATGCCGGAGAATGGAGAGGAGCCAACGCATTCAGCAGAGTGGGGGAGGTGTAGCTGACTGTAATTCAGTGTCATCAGAGGTGAACCAACATGCCACAACAGGCCAGAGATGGCAATGAGAACCTGGCCTCCACACTCAGCCGGAGCTTGTGTGTGTGTGTGTGTGTGTGTGTGTATGTCTGTGTGTGTCTGTGTCTGTGTATGCAGAGCTCTAACCTGGCAGAAAATTGAAAGAAAATTGTAAAAACAGACCAGCGGAACAGGTCACATAGCGATGGATGGAGTATGACTGGAAACAAGTTCTGCATCTAAGCCCATGGAGATCCCTATTAAGTTGACATATAAAAAAAAAACCATGTTTTAAGGGATGATTATGTGTCTTTTAATAGTGTTTTGGCTGTGTCTTACATGAATGTCCATGTGATCTTTTACAGAAAGAAATGTTGCAAGGGTTTCAAGTTTGTGTTGGGCCAGTGCATTCCTGAAGGTAGGGAAACGGTGCCAAACAGTTTGGACGTCTGTCTGATGCATTTGCTTGTGATATGTCTTGGAATCGTCTCCCGTAACGTCCCATAGGTTTTTAGTCCTTTAATAGATTTCCCCAGACTTTCTCTTATTTTAACCTCTCTGGAAGTGTAACAACCCATGACAGAACATGTTTAGCCAAACATCATCTGCACTTTTGCCTGAAGTTTTGAATCAGAAATATGTGGCAAATATGGGACAAGTTTGCTCCAGCAGCATTATGTTCTGTATAATAATTTAATTTGGCAAGTGGTGTCAGTTTTGCAGCACAAAGAGAGACTATTGTTTTGATGGACAGACAGAGACAGACAGACAGACAGACAGACAGACAGATAGATAGATAGATAGATAGATAGATAGGACATTCTGCTTTGGGTTTTCTTGTGTTTACACAATGCCATGACCTGCACCGTGATGTCTCTGCAGACTATGATGTGTGCGCTGGCGCCCCCTGTGAGCAACAATGCACTGACCACTTTGGGCGTGTGGTGTGCACCTGTTACCCCGGCTACCGCTACGACCGGGAACGCCACAGAAACCGAGAGAAGCCCTACTGTCTGGGTGAGCCTAGGTGCAACACTTTGCACAAATGATGCATTTCTTAAATTGTTTCCCGTATTTTTCAGAACTGTGGTATTTAATATTTTACTACATGCTGACTATTGATCCTGATACACTGCGCCCAGTCAAATTCATGTCAAACTGGTGGGAACATTGTATTGACGGGGAGCCATACCTCCTGTAATACTGCTGTTGAGTTTTATTTAAAATGGATTTTCTATATTGTTATTTTTTTAAATAATGGTCTGTCAATTTTATTGAGTTATTCTAAATGCCATTCAGAGAAAATATGTTTAATAAATGAATAAAATGCACCTTCTTTCTTTCTTTCTTTCTTTCTGTCCTTCCTTCCTTTATTTCCTCCCTCCTTCCTTCCTTCCTCCTTTTTCTGTTTCTTTTTCTTTCTTTTTCTTTCTTTCTGTCCTGCCCTCCCTCCTTCCTTCCCCCTTCTTTCTGTTTCTCCCTTTCTTTCTCTCCCCCATGCGATGCAGACATCGATGAGTGTGCAGACAAAAACATGACCATCTGCTCACAGATCTGCATCAATTTTGCTGGGAGCTACAGGTGTGAGTGTGAGAAAGGTTATTTCCTGGAAGACGATGGGAAAACCTGCACCAAGGGGGAGAGAGGTGAGGGATAGTATTTTTACTCAGACATTTTGATCTTTATTCATCGCTGAAGGGCACGTCTGACTGCGATGTGGAGGTGACCACACATGGTTATTTGATGGATGTTTGAGAGGGAAAGGTAAAAGGGAGTCTGCAGTATAGACACCTGGTAGTCATTACACAGCGCAGCTCCTTGTACATGTCAAAACGGCTCTCTCTCCTGAGTGCTCATACCGCTGCCCTTTTGACTCCTTGTCTATTCTGATTCACCAGAGGCATTTGAGGCAGACATCACAAATGGACTAAGCAATTACAAAAGATGCTTACCGCACATTTGGATGCCAATGGAGCGATCATGAGCGGGAGATTTGCTACTTCCCGCTATGGGATTTCCACTATTACTCAAAAAAGTGGACCCCAGTATTTCACAAGAAACACTACAATGACAAGCTATAGTAGATAGTTGTGCTGTGGTAGAGAAAGGATAGTGGACACTCAGTAGGTCACACTCTGCTCCAGTCTTGAACCAAAGCAGGAGAGCTGCTTGATTGTACTTTTTTCCAGGGTTGTGCAAGTGTCTTGCTTAAATATTAATGTTTTTATGTGGTTTCTGAAAAAAAGAGGCAGAGTGAACGTGTTTGTGAAATCAAGAAAGCAGAGAAGTGGTGTTCGCCACTTCCAAGGGAGTTATCCTTTCTTGTCCTCAAATGGCTGAAGCTGAAATATGGAGATATGTAGTTTTACTGAATTGTTTAACCTCTGACAGAACCCAATCAGGCATGAGGACTGCACCAGCTTGTCATCTAGGCTCTGACACATTTACTAGAAAAGCTTCCTGTCTAAGTCAGGGATGTTAAGTGACTCAGAACATTGGGGTCTCGGTAGTGACAATGGTACAGAGTTTCATTGCACAGTGTAAGTCACTCATCCCCCGAACAGCCAGTTAGCTTGCAGAGATTGCCGCTCCACTAAGCTGGTGATCATAGCAGCCCTGTGTGATTCAGTCATACCAAGCTTCACAGCGTGGTGTATTCAATTACTGAGGCTGACAAACTCTTTGAAACATGCAATGGCAGAAATACTCAAATATGCAAGTCCTCCAACCCATACAACCCACAGGAGGAGGGTCTCTAACACAACCCACAGGAGCGATTCCTAGTATCGTATACGATTCACAGCAGGTCAGCTGAGTGAAAGTTAAGTTGACTGACCCATCTGCCACCATCAGCCTCCTTATGCAGACTTTGTCGCTCCTTTAATACTACACCACACCATCGTTATTTATGGAACCAGTAGAGGGCGCTTGACTTTAAAACGTACTATATGTGATAATGAGATGCTGTGCGAACGCCCCATGGGATCATTTTTTGCCAGAGGACAGTCTCCTACTATGTATCATGGAAACAATAGGGGTTTTGTTCCCATCAGTAGGTGTGCTTTACCACTATGTTGAATAACCTGTTTTATGTAAATGTAGTGGTGACATGGGTTTTTCAGAGAAGACACAATATCTGCAAATAAATCATTTTAACAGACACACTTGTCACAGTCCCCTCCCACACTCTCAACTGTAATATGTCAACAGTGCAAGGTGTTGACTTAATCTGCCCAGATAGTTACTGTGTAAATGCGCTATTTTGGGTGACTATGTGAAGGAAATACATTTGTTTTTGTCAACTCCCAGCAGTGCACCTTTTCGGGAAGTCAGACAACGTGATGAAGGCTGGGACCTGCTCAGCCACCTGCGATGATTTCCACCAGATCAAGATGTCAGTGTTGCAGCTTAAGCAAAAGGTAGCATCGTCCAATGCTGTGAATGTAAAATTTAAGGGCACCTTTAATTACTTATGTCCTGTGGCATATACTTTTTCTTTTTGCTTTTTGTCTCGAGTTCTATCAGCACATTTGCTTGTGCGCCCTGTGGTTACCAGATGGGCCCAGAAAGGCTCCAACACACATTAAACACACCTGCTTGATTCAGTTCAGCATGAATGTGAGCAGGACTATTCAGTTTATTTATCACCATCTAAAGGACTGCCTTCATTGCCCGACGAGTCCATACCTGACAATATTTCAGAAACAGCATTGGGCAGTTATTTTAAAAGTCTCTTGAGACGCATTAGATAACTTTATTTTCTAATAATAATAATAAAAAAGAAATTCAATTAATATTTTTCCTTACTGTAGGCAGTTGCTTTAGTGTTATTTGTCCACCAGTGTGAGTTGGCCAGTGATTTGTGTGAAACTCAGCAGTGGAGTAACATTGCCCCCTGTGTAATCACAGACATCTGAACCTTTTCGAACACTAATCTGTCAGCAGTGGCACTCACCACCTTCCCCTGTAACCAGTGATATATTGCTTCCAGCTGTGTGGTCTAGGTGTTTCTGGAACTATATGCACCTCTTTTTTTTCTTAATGTCAGCGCATTAAGAAAACAGTGATACACATTTACTATATGCTCTACATTGTCCTAGGATCATATTATTAGAAAATTGTATGTGCATGAGAATGATTTGGGCATGTGTCTCTGTGTGCATGTGTGTTTGTGTGTGTGTGTGTTTGTGTGTGTGTGCATTCTTGTGAGCACATGCCAGAATGTCCAGGTGAATGAATTCTGATTTGTAGATCCTTCCAAAATAGTGAGGTCTTTCAAGTGTTACTCTTGGGGACTGCCAGATCCAGATGATGTTATACGGAGATCAAAGATAGTTTTTTCCCAATGATGCCACTTAGTATACAGAGCAGGAGCCGTCCGGTCATGCTGAATAATGCAGAGGGGTTGCCTGGTCCTCCATCTGTCTGGGTTACAGCTTCGAGCCTACTGCAGATGAAAGATCAGCTTTCATCTGTGGCAGGGCTCATAGTTTCAATATAATTTTACTTGAAGTTGGCCCTTGAGCGTGTAATTTTCCAGACCTGTATGACAATACAGAAATTTAGAAATCATTGCATGTTCAGCAGTTTGTAAAGGTGCTATTAGACTAACTGCCAAACGACAAAATGTGTGCAGTTAGCTTTTGCTTTGGATATGACTTCAAAACAGAGAAAATGTGGTACCATTACATAAGAGATTATTAATCTTGGCTATACATTTGGCACATCATTCATTTGTTCGTATTTGCTTTGCCTTTGATCTGTATCTGTAGTCATTCATGCTGTTGCTAATTCATTATTTTTCATCCATTCTCGTTTAAGATGGCCATTCTTCCAAACAACGCTGAGGTCCAAGAGCAGATGACTAGTGAAAAAGTCCTCACATCACATTCTTTCTTACCAGGGCCTCCTGGCCTCCCTGGTCCTCCGGGTAAGGCGCATGAAGCTAAATACAATAAAAACATTTCAACATTTCAGTAAGGTTATAAATCTATGTTACTTCTTTTTGATTTGATTACTTATTGTAGACCTTATCCAGTTGTCTTTCAACCACTGATGTCAGTCTTATTGAATAATTAGGTGACCCAGGACCAGAGGGCCCTCCAGGACACACAGGGCTGTTGGGCCCCCCTGGCCCCCCTGGACCCAGGGGCTTAATGGGACCCATTGGACCCACACCAGATCTGTCCCACATCAAACAGGGTCGTCGAGGACCCGTGGTCAGTCGATATCCCCTTTCCTCACAGCTGTTATAAACAATAATGTTTTAATCCAATCTGCCTTCACACAGGAGAAACTCCATCCATTTAATGTTCATTCCAGATAATACAGAGAGATACCTTTACTCAGCATTTTCATATAGCATTTCATTTCTCTTATTTATCACATTTCACAGCATAGGCTCCTGAGTCAGCAAAAATTAATGCGTGTGCATTTGTGTGTGTGTGTGTGTGTGTGTGTGTGTGTGATTGTGACCTCCCCTGTGGTTAATGGTCTCTCTGGGTCATCCCAGGACACAGCACACCGTCTTGTTGTCTTTCTTTGTTGTTGAATCAGTCCCAGGACAAGGGTGTTTTTTTATCCTTATGAAGAGAGCCTTAGTTGGAAGCAGCCATGTTTCCCCCCTACAGTGCATTTAAAAACTTCAAAAACACATTAATAACCATGGAACCCCCTCCATGCATCACCTTCCATCCACACCAATCCTTCCACTTAAACTCCCACCTCTGCCAAGGTTGTTAAAAAGGAAAGAAATTACACAAGATGACACATGTTAATGATAAAAACAGGAGAGAAGACTGAATCCATTTACAGCTATAGCTGTTTTCTTTGGCCTGGTATATTGTGAGAGACACGTGTATCGCCTAAGTCTTGACTGCTTGAGTGTGAACCTGCCATGTTTAATGTATGAGATCTGAATTCAGGCTGTGATGTGGGGAGTGAGACATATTTGTGTGTAGCAGGTTTGGTTTTTGAAGCTCTAGTATTTATGTGGTTTAGTTATTGAAACATCAGACTATCAACACCTAGACAATTTGTCATCTCATGCTACAACAGTCCAGACGATGACCTCCGGAGCATTGTTTTTATAGTAGAAAAGTAAGCTGTAGCTTGCATGTGTGTGTGTGCGCTTGTGTACATGTGTCCATGCACGTGTATTAATGTATGTACAAGTGTGCTTGTGTATTTGAGGACACATGTGCATGTGTTTGTTACCATTTGGATGTGTCTCAAAAGCCTGTCGATGCATCGTATTAGTGCACATGCTGGTGGAGTCTGACTTAAAGGGAGTTGTCCCTCTGGCTGTGGATCATGATTAGACAGTGAGCACAGAGCTGAGGATTGGTCATCAGGTCACAGGTGTTTAACTGCATGTCAGGGTTGCAAAGATAATTAATGTGGGATAGTGTATGAGTCAGAGCCTTGGTATTGGTCTGAGTATTGGTCCAACTCTCAATATGACGTCCACACACTTTGGTGATGATCTTAGGAAAGAGATCAAGGGGCTCACTGAGCTGATGTCACTTGAAAATGGACTGGACACAAGCCCAAAGTTTGTATAACCTCTAATGGTGGAGCACAGTCAGGCTATCAGTATTACATTTGTCTCTTTGAAAATAAATTAAAGAAATTAGTTATCCCATTAAAATATTAAACATTGTTGTCATTGCCTGATTGTTTATATTCTGGGTTGCATGGTGTTGTGAAGGTTGGAACCTATATGATAATGCATTTGGCAGAATGCCACCCCTGGACGAGTTGTCAGTCCATCACAGGACAAACAATCACATTAGTGTCTCCAGTTCGCCTAGCTTGTACATCTCTGGGAAGCCCATGCAAACCTGGGGGCAAAATGCAAATATGGTTAAATCAATGCATACACAGGTATGAAATAAAATGTAATCACATGTATGTTTTTCACCTTAACAGGGGCCTCCAGGAGCTCCAGGAAAAGATGGCATGAAGGTAACATCAGATCCATTACACAAATTTTAATCATGTATTCATGAGCTAGCTACTTATTTATTTAAATAACAAAAACTAGATCTTGGAACATGGACCATAATCTCTGTGAGAGGAAAGAAGCAGAAGCTGGTGCCTTGGTTTAAGGTTAAAGTCGCACCAGTTAGGTAAAGTTGGGCTCACCTCCACAATCATTGTCAGCTTTGGAACCAAATTCCTTGAACAGGAGCTGTTCATTGTAAAAGAAATCAGGCAGATGTGGGGATACTCATGAGTCCCCATCTGGCGGCTGCACAGTTGGAGTTTGTTGCAGTGGATGAAAATGTCACCTCAAAGTGATTCCAAGTCACATGTGCTTAACATCAATGTAGAGTGTTTGATCCTCTTTGAGATATCAGTTGATCAACTTGCTAACTTTATAGTTTTGCTGGAAGACTTTAATGGTCACATTGGCAACCACAGGAAAACCTGAAGAGGCATGATGATGATGACAGGCCTCCCAAATTGAACACATGCAGATTTTTTTTTTTTTTTAATCTTCTGCACTAGCCATGGATAACAAACACTACGTTCAAACAAGGACTCAAACGAGTTTAGTTGGCAGAGCAGCATCTTTGATCTAAGTTTAATATATGACTTTGTAGTTGTTTCATCAGACCTGTGGTCACAAGTTGTAGACACATAGCTGAAGAAAGGAGTTGGCCTGTCAGCATATTCCCATTTGGTTCTTAGTTCAGTCAGCGGGGCTGCTTGACGGATCCGATGAACCAAAACATGTAGTGAGGTTGTGCTGGAAACACCTGGTGGATCACTCTGTTTGACACGATTTCAATTCCTACCTCCAAAGAGGATTATCCTGTACCCGGAGTTAGAATGGACACATTTCAAAACGGAAGGGGCTGGAAAATGCCTGTCATGGCAGCGACTCATGAACCATCTAGTGGAGATCAGTGGTGAGGTCTCTGTGTATCTTTGGGGTGTTGTGGTTATTGCATGGATTATAGGAATAGTGTGTTTGCACTGGTAGAGGATGTGGTCCCAATATTTCTATACCTGTCTGGGGAGCAAGTGCCAAGGTGTGGAAAATATTTTATAGTTTGTAAATCGTGTCTACATATGTTTTGTGGAGTTGGAAAAGGGATTTGACATTCCCTGACAAACCCAGTGGGAGGTACTGTGTGTTAACTCTTATATACTCAGAATGAAAGCTTTCGATTTTTTCTCGTTAACTTGTTCCTGTTGGATCTCTCCTATTAGGACCTAGGAAATAAAGGGCTAAGGTCTGGTGAGGATCCAGTTCAGTAAATTAGGGTGGCATCACTGTTTGCTGATGATGTTGCCCTCTTGGCCTCATTTTACATCTCTAAGGAGCATTGCAGCAGTTTAGTGCTCAGTTTGATACGATCAAGATAAAGGTCACTGCCTCAAAATGTGACACCGGAGCTCTCTCCTTGAATGGTGGTCAGTCCCATTCAGTGGGGAGTGAGCAGCAACTCTAAATGGATGTGTTCAGGTATCGGATTCATGAATAAGGGTAAAAGAGACCATGAGATTGACCACCAGTGGGTGCAATGGCTACAGTTGTTGTATCAGGCTGTGGTGATACTGAAAGAGTTGATTTATGAAGGGAAGCTCTCAGTTTACCAGATAACTCAATAGTGACGAAAATAACAATCCACCAATCCAAGCTTAGCATCTCCCTCCTCTAACACTGTTGCACCGACAGCATCTGACACCGCACTGGGAATAATTGAGTGGGGATTTTGTTGCAGAGGTTTGATGGTTGACAACATAAAATGAGAAAAAAAAAGGTGTTGCTGCAGAACAACTGATGAAGATAGTATTAGCAATGATAGCAGCCATCTTAAAAATCAGACAAAATACCTAAGGAGAGCCAGAGTAAACAAATAAATTTGTTCCAGCTGTACTTATGGTAATCAGCTTTGGGAAATCACTTAAAAAATAAGACTGTATATATAATTCACTGAAATGTGGTTTCTCTGCAGCGTGACTAGGCTCACATAACTCATTTTACAATATCATTATCTATAATAATGTTAAAATAATGCCCATATGGTTTGATGATAAAATGCCATGCCAGCCTGTCCTCTGTTCCATTCTGCTTATCGTTTTGGCTTATTGGTAAGCCTTTGTGTGCATGAAGAATATGAATTATTGGTGAATATGAATATACCCTGTTGGAAATATTAATAATTAAAACTAAACAAAAACTGAACAAATAGGAAGTATTCTCTGAAAAACCAACTGAAATTAAACTGAAATAGTAATACAGTTTGAAACGAAAGTAAAATGAAATCATAAAAGCTCTTCTTAGAGGGTATGTCTTGCAATCTGTGGTTAGTTATTGCCTCAATTATTATCATTTTGATCAATAGTGATGAATGGATGCTACACCTTTTGTCAAAACTTGTGTCAAAACTACCATAGGAGGTATGATATATGAAAGTTAGAGGGATTCTGCAATAGATCAACAGGAGTGGATCTTGTATATCCCCTTAACACTGTGTTTGCTTAGCTTATGGCTCACGTATGGAACAACTTAGGTACTTCTGCTTTTTATGACACAGTACCTTGCTATCCTCTCTGTACAGCTGGGATGTTTGTGTGGATATATTTGAGGGTGATAGTAATCAGTCTCTCCGAGTTACAAATCCAAACCATCTGCCAAAACACTCACAGCCCCAGTGTGACCCTGAGCCTGGCCAACAACCACAGTAGTTAGGTCAATGTGTGTGAGCTACCTTAGGTCAACAGGCTACCATGATACCCCCACGTCTGGCTACATGTGTGTATGAACGACACAGACTTTTTAGCCATGGCATATACAGAACACAGTTTGACTGACTAATGCAATAATTATTGAAAATATGGGCTTATTTATTCAATTGACTACATTTTTAATGCACCAGGCATTCATTTTCACTCTCAACTGCAACCCAATTTTTTTCTATCCTTTCTAGTTCTTTGAAGAATTCATAATGTTCCCTGACCAGAACATGATGAATTCTTCTCAAGCTTTTTTTTTTCCAGCGTAATTCATCTTAGCTAAATATTTGTTTTGTTTCTCAAGGGGGAGAGAGGAGCTCCTGGGCCTTCTGGACCACCAGTAAGTCTTCAGCTATCCATACAGATTCCACACAATCGTAACTTGTTACCATCGTCCAAAACAGCACACATACTACATCAGACAAAACCATGCACATTGTGAACCATTTCAAAATGTAAAGCAGTGCAGTGAATGATATTGTCCCGACTTTAAAAAAAAAAAAAAACAGTATTCAATGTAAAGAAAGCTCTCCTACAGGCTCTAAATTTCCCATAACTTGCAATAAGAACAAGCGTTCTCAGTAGCCAGTCCCAAGCAGCCCATTGATCAGCAGGCCCCCTGCCGCAATAATCACCTCTGTTTTTCATGTCCACCTGCTTTGAGAGAAATATTTTAGTGGAGAATGTGAGGGGGTTCCAAGCATTTTATGTTACTTGTATCCTGGATGTTTTGAATCACCACCATGACACTGCAGACACACACACACACAAATGCCTACACATAAGAAGTAAGAAGGACAGGTTCATATTTTGTGTGGTGAACTGTAAAAGACAGGGGTCAGTGAACAAATCACTTCCCCCATTTGATTCAGTCAGAAAGCTTGAGACAGATGAGATAAAGTGACCACTGACTAAAGATGGAGGTGAGGAGGAAATTCCAGCAGTCGCCTTTTTCTTGGTCCTCTTCATCCTCTGCGGAACATAAGAACTGTTTGCGTTGCTTATCTGAAAAGGACAATAACATTTCAGTATATTTCCTATACAATATATGTGCTTAATCATTTCACTTTGCTGTACTTTCCACCAAGGGCCCACCAGGCTCCTTTGATTTCCTGCTCCTGCTGATGGCAGACATCCGTAACGACATCGCTGATCTGCAGAGCAAGGTGTACGGTCGACCAATGAATTCACCGGTGGAGGACCTTCCTTCAGTCCCAGACAGCTGGAGGGACAACCAGGACACTCTGGACATGGGCTCAGGAGAGGATTACAAGGATCAAAAACCGAGGGCTGGTGGAGGATCCAAGAGGAACAGGAAGAGGAAACCAGCGCGAGACAGACGACTTTGACTGGACAAGCCGAGAAGCCTATATTTCAATACTTGTTTATGGCAGGTGTAAATATTGAAGTGTGAGTGTGTGTGTGTGTGTGTGTGTATGTGTGTTTCTTTTTTATTTAATTGCTTATGAAACAGAATGTACTGAATGCCTTCACCGAATGTACGTCTTTTGATCACAGATGTTTATTTTTGTATTATATGCAAGATTGCGTGATTTTTTTTATTTTTTTTTTACATAATAAAGAGAATCAGATGTGTTGGTGCACATTTTCAATTTGTTTTCTGGCAGCTCCAGCTCTTTCCCTCACACATCCAACAAGTCTCCTCATGTGGAAGCAGTTGTTACCCCATGACTTGTTGCACCAGCATTGGATATTCCTCTCACTCAAACACTGAAGGAAACTGAGTAGTTTGGTCTACCCAGTGCGTCTATGATAAATGTGTTGACATAAGCATTCTTAAATTCACCAGAGGGATGAAAGGAGTGTATCCAACTTGTTTTGCGTCCCTAACTCTTTTAGTTTCACCTCATTATCACACCAGGCACCAACAGTGTTTGTTACCATGTCTGTTAAATAAGTGAGACATGATCATAACAAGAGGGAAAGAGGGAGATCTTTCTTAAAGATACAGTGAACTTGCTTTAATTCAGCCAGGAGGTCCTTGCCGTGAAATGCAAAGATAGGAGGGACAACATTATACAATACAACATTACAGCTTTTTGTGTTAGAAAATGAGCCACCGGTGAAAATTAGGAAAAATTTTAAATGACACAACTAGAGAGAGAGAGAGAGAGAGAGAGAGAGAGAGAGAGAGAGCACAAGCCAAGGATTATCAATTCACCTTACACACACACCTGCACATACACACACACACAGGCCACATCCCTTGTCCATTTAACTGTGTGAATGTTGACGACAAGGAGAGAAGTAGGTTGTAGGACACAGTGAGTCTAATCTTTCCTCCATTCCTGTGCCGTCCATGGCTTACCAATGTTTATTCACATCTGGTGACGGGTGACATTATTAAAGTGCTTTTACTCTTTTGGCCACCAGAGGGAGACGTTTACAAAGGATAGTAGATTTCCTCAGTAACGCCAACTCTAATCTTTAGATTAACTTTATATTAACAGGCTCTTTGTTGAACTCTACCATGAGACTGACAAATTTGATTTCCATTGTACTGAATCTGTGATAAAGTTATAAAGTGCCAAAAGATTAAAAAAAAAAAAAAAGAAAGAAAGAAAAAAAGAACAAAACAAAACAAACGTTAATCAGTCTGCTATAATAATTTCAGGGCTCCTAACTACAAATTCCTGATCATATTTATCTTCAGTCTAGACTTTGAAATAGTAAAAATATTGCAGTGTTTAATACTCAGAATCATAAAATAAAAATCAACTGGGGAAAAAAACATAATTAAAAAAGATAATAAGAAAATAACCAAGCCACTGTGAAAAACACGGAGGGGCTTTATAGCTGAGGCACCAGTAGATATTCACAATAATGAATACCATGTAAAATAAGGCTGAATCATCTCCATGTCAGGAAAACAAGACTCATTATTGGCCTTGCTGGGTGTAAATACTGAACATAAGTAAAAATAATTTTGAACTGGTTCTCCAAGGTTTAAGACTTAAAAAGCAGTTCATAACAATGTCATCTCAATGTCAGGATCATCTGCATCTGACAAAAGCCAAATTCTTGACACCATAAAAAAATTCAAGCTCCGCCATACCGAGAGATGATTATTGAGCTGCACATTCTAACGCCATGCAATCACAGAAAAAAGAAATTATTTTATTTATTTATTTATTTGAAGGTAAACATGGTTGTTTATTAACCCGATCAATTTCATAACCACTGGGCCATCTGCAAATGTGTATTTTTTAGCATTAAGAACTAAACAATGCAGTCTTTTATTCACTCCTGAAAAAAAAAGTTTGCCTGACAACACAATTAAAAATATACTCTGTTCCTAGCCTTCTCCCATAACTTTATCTCTCTCTTACTCATAACATATATTTGCCTCACTTTGTTTTAACGTAGCATGAGGAGCAGATGTTATCTTGATAGCTCGACCAAAACAAGGTGATGTCATTTTCTCTGTGTTGACTTTTGAGGACAGTGCCCTGTCCAAAGCCCCTCATCCTTGAACATCATGTGAAGATCCAAGTCGGTCATGTTGTGTTTGTTTCGTCAGCAGCCATGGCAGAACTCATCACAGCTGTCATCACAGCTGTCCTGAAACCGCACACTGCTCTTACACTGCGGGCCCCTTAATTAGATAACTTTCACTATCAAGTTTCAGCCCATCCTCTGTTATAAAACTTATCTTTCCAACATGCAAACAAAATAAACTCACTTTCACATACAATTTGTCAGTTGTCAAAACTAATTATTCAACGTACTTTTCCAAACATGTTTTTTCTTTGTTGGATGGTTTTATTCAGAGGATTTAATTTAGTAGACCTCTGGGAGAATGATTAGTTAACACATTCAGTGTTATATTTAATTAGAATTAGCCATGTCTGTAAAGGTCTTTGGATTAGTGCATAATTGTAATTTTTACATCCATCTTTCTTAAAAGTTATGATCATTTATAATCTCACAACTGGAAAAAAGTAATAAAGGTTAAATAAAAGAATAAAAATGATGGAGTATGTTGCTCCCACTCAGAATTGATGTAGCTCCATATTTTCTGGTCTTCTATGATGGTTTTGTTGTTGTTGTTGTTGTTGTTGTTGTTGTTGTTTGTTTTTTTGTTTCTTCTTTTTTGTTCTGTGTTTCATCCACAGCTGCTGGAGCCTTAGAGATACCAGTCTGGGTCAATCAGGTTTAACTAATTAAATTGTTTGTTTGTTTGTAGTTTTTATTTTATTTTGTTTTGTCATTTTTATATCTTTTATTACTTTATTATTATAACTATTGCCAAAAGTATGTAACTATTTTTAACTACTACTTTTACTAATTGCAATTAATGAAATGTCAGAAATCAAAATGAAATTATCTGGATTAATATCATCATCATCATCATCATTACTAAGAGAGAGGGAGGGAGAGAGAGAGAGAGAGAGAGAGAGAGAGAGAGAGAGAGAGAGAGAGAGAGAGGTGATCAAAGGCTCAAAGAGCACAGAAATTAATGTTAAACCGGCTGCAGCCACACAGATATTCAGTTCTTCTCTATTTCCACAAGGTGGCAGTCATCTCCAAATCATATCCACATTTCCTCTCTGTGTATAGTGATGCATGAGGCACTGCTCAATGAAGTTTCATGTAACTTTTTAAGCGTAGCTGAGTTGTTTTGCATGACAGCAATGAAAAGATGTCATTTATTTGTCATGAATAAAGCTCGGTGGAGCTGTTTGCCCGAGCTTGTCTTCCAATCTAATTACAAGTTGTGTGAAGAATGATGGACACTTCATGATAAACATTGATATTATTATAATGGCAGAATTTGCCTGTCTAAAGCTTTACTTTATGATAGCAAGGACTTAATCCTCCTCTCAAATTCATGAATCCTGAACCCATCGACATATTTGGGAGCAACATTAGTGATCATGTGAATTCAAAAGTGTGTTCTTGACTTTGACAAAATCCTTGTTACATTTGATTTTGTTCTTGGAGACAATCATCTTGTTTTTTGCTTTGTTTTGTTTTGTTATTTTACATGTCCGAAAAATCACCTGTACAAATAAAAATAATGTACATTATCTCTTTTGCAAATTAAACTAAATTAAAGGAAATCATCATAGTCATCATCATCATCAGCATTGTCCTCGGCAACAGTCATCAGCAAGAACAACAACAGCAGCAACAACAACAACAACAACAAGCTCATGGGTTTCCTTTTTTCCCAACACAGCCAACAAACTCTACACACAGTCACATGCCAGCTTCATTAAACACTACATCATTGTTTACATGTTGCGCGTTTGTTTCATTATGAGCCCATTTTCACTGACCAGTACATGTCGTAATTTGCATATGATTAAAGAGGGACCGAAATAAAAGGCCTGTGCACATCTCTTTAACAAGCTTGGGGCATCCCGTCCAGGGAAAGACAAGAAACATTTGGCAATCTGTTTCTCCAAAATCCCTTCTGGAAGTAATTAATCACCAGCATACAAGGGCAAGCCTTAAAAGATTTCAAATATTTGCTGAAGTACCCCCTTGTTCCTAATTATATCTCCCTGCCTGTCCCCCTCATTATTTAGAACTGCCCACAAAAAGATGCAAAACTGAATGGGAACCTTCACACACACCCCAGCCCCCTTCCAAAGCAAATGCTTAGTAGCAAATAAAAGAATGAGTTACTGTGCTGGAATAATGGCATTAATGAGGTAATTTTATTAGTAGTGGCTGCCCAGATCTGTTGGAAACAGAGGGAGGAAACAAACAGAGAGAGGCAGCATAGAGGAAATTAGTGTTACCCAATTCATTAATTAATGCATTAGTGCAGGCAGCAAATTAACTGCCCCAAAAATCCTCCATTCATTGAAGATTATGATGGAAAAAAAAATACATTGTTGCCCTCCACCGTAATTAAAAGACAGAGCAAATTCAATTCTAATGAGGCGAAAGGCACCCCCTCAGCATACATCCCCTATTTCCCCCCTCTGAAAAGACCGCTGAAGGCTTGCTCTTGTTGAGGCCTAAGTTTAAGGAAGTATTGAGGCTGAAGGAGACAATAATGAGAGATCGGCCTGGCCCTGAGTGCTTTATACGCTGCAAACAGGTAGAGAGGATTGAATGGTTCTCTTTCTGGGACTCCTGGGGGGCCTGTCTTCCCAGCACAACAACACTTGGCCCTGAGAAAAGGGTCTGCTGAGGAGCCTCGGACGGTGAATGGACCTGCGCTGCAGAGAGTCATACTGAATGGCCAGAAGTTCTTAAATGATTACACTATGTTGTGCCGGCCCAGTCTCCATCACACACATGAACACAAACACATACACACAGACATCCACACATACACGCACACGCACACACATCGACAGCCCTTACCCCTCCACCTCTCCCTCTCATTGAGTTATCTTTACTCAGGCTTTGTCTCCCCTAATTGGAGCTGATGAGGGACTAATTGGTAGCTTTTTTTACAACACCCAGTACTTAAGCAATGGCAAGCTGAGGGAGGCAGCATGAGCAGAGTTAATGAGAGGCTTTGCACAAATAAAGGCTTTAAAAAGGGCCTGTTTCACAGAATGGGAGAAAAGGAAAGTTGAGGATATCTTTTGTGTCCTCCACATCTTTCACTTATGTGCAGGTATCTGAAAAGAAGGGGGGAGCGGTGGAGGGCGCACACTGATTGCTGAAATGTTGAGCACTTCTGCGCATAAAGGGATCTGTTCTGTATTGTTTGGGGTCCCATCGTTTAGTGTGTCTGTTAATAATGAGAAAGGGCTGCTCCTCAAATGAATGTGGCAAAGTCCTTAAAGACAATAAGTGCCCTCTCTTCCCTGGACCACACTGGACCGTGTTGAACCAACCCGAAATAAAGGTTTAGTCCTCTTGCATTGTTAAGAGGGAGTATGTAGCCTGGTGTGCGCAGAACTGAGCCAACAAATAATACAACAGTGAGGCCGGTCTATCGGTTAGAAAGACTTAATGCTTGGTGCAGCGTAATTATGAAATCCTTTGAAGATTATCAAGTTTCCAATGATCATGAATTCAACTCCAACTCTTGCCTTAAATATGGGAAAGTGTGTCTTTGCAGGGGTGCAGCTGCTTCGTTTGCAGAATTCACATGAAGCCGGTTACAGATTTTGCAACATGATAGTAAGCTTTACAGCACAGCAGGTTGCACAGGACATTTTCTCAGCATGCTGTCATCTCAGCTGACATTTTGTTAGCACAATAATGGTTTGTGTGGTCCCTCTGGGGTATGAATGACCAGCACAAGGCAACAGACTTCATTTAGCTAAGCCGTGGCATCACACCAGGAGGGGACAATTCACTCTCCCTTTGCTCCAAATGTGACATGGGTAATGCAAAGTTTCTGTGACCCTCCACAGGCAAGGCTCCCCATGAACAGCACAGATAACATTTGTTTCAACTGATCAAGCTGGCTATCATCTTACAATGCCATAAACTCAAAAAACGGAAGCATTTTTCTTAGAATAATTGAGGTATTAAGAGGGGAAAGTGCATCATGTGAAATACTGGCCTGAGAAATAAACCAAATCAAACTAGCATCAGTCAAGGTTACTGTTGCAGAGCTATCTTTATATTAAAACTATTTCCTATAGAGTAAAACTGATTTTTGCTTAAACACTGTTCTTAAAGGAAGCAGTAAATACAACACAATGCTCAGATCGACTCACCGCTCTGGTGTAATTCACTGGCCAAATATTTGTGCTGACTCATCTGTTATGCCATTCACAGTCTTAGTGACCCATTAACATCCTACGGGTTCCCATTGTCCACTTCTGAAAGATACATTAGCATCGGTATTGTCATTCAAATCCTGCATTTCCTAACAAAGAGTGTGAATTAACTCTCTAATGAGGACTTCCTCAGACAAAGACCCGAGGCCTCTACTTTCTCTGCTCTCTAAAGCCTCTGACCCAATGCTGGGTTTCAGGAGTTTGAAAGTGTTACCGTGATGACTTACGCAAGACTTGGCACACCTTTGCTTCAAATCTGTGTTGCATGGTGTGTATGTATTCTATTGTAACTGTTCTTTTTTCATTGTTTTTTAATAATAAAAATATTGCTATTGCTACATTCTAATTTATAGTCCATTTTCTTTGCTGTATTTCTTGCTATTTGCTGCTGCAGCCTCCCAGTTTCCACAAAGAAATTATTCAAGTTTCTTCTTTTCTTTCAGATTTAATCTTATAGTCAGCCTGAGGAGCCTTTTTAACAGACATATTTCTCTACATTTATTCTTGCGTGGGCAGAATATATCTATTCAAAAGGCTAGAAAAGAATCAGCTTGGCAAGAAACAGTATTCAGCCATAGTTGGCATGAAAGTTGGAATGGATTTTAATTCTGGCTGCTCAGTAAACCTCTTGAAGACAGGGGAGGATGAAGATGCAGCCCACTCCAAGAGTGCTCCAGTCTTCAAGAGACTGTTACACTGGCAGAGGAAAATAATAAAGTTTCTCCACATTCAGATGTACGTTTAATTGTTTCATGCTAGTCTCTGCAGTTCTTTTACACTGAATGCATGCTAATACATGGGAACAGTGCTAATGTATAATATGGAGTCACATGGCATCACAGTGCATGCAATTAGGCTGTGTGTGTGTGTGTGTGTGTGTGTGTGTGTGTGTGTGTGTGTGTGTGTGTGTGTGTGTGTGTGTGTGTGTGCATAAACCCTATAAGTCAAGAACCTCTAATCAAATAAACATTTAGTAATTGAATTTATGAAATATGCTGCAGAAAGCCCTGCTCTTCAGAACAGGAAGTAAACTGAAGCTTTGTGTATGAAGCTACTATAACATCAAGTTGTATCACTTTTGAATGCTGCTGTTCAGTTGCTGCCATTTGCCAGAATTGTCAGAATCCCCAGATTATTGGCATTCAATAGTGTGTTTTGGTCTGGGGTTCAAGCCAAAGCCCCTGCAGACTCTCAGTGATGCTGAACCTCCAGGAGCAATAGAAAATAAACTGATGAAAGTAAACAGAAATTGAGTGACATACAATTGTGCCATGTCCTTGTCTCCCATAGGTCTTCAGACACACTCTTACACCCCCGTCCAGAACAACATACAAGTATACAAGGATACAAGGAAGTTTATTGTTCATTATACAACAGGTTGTATAATGAAATTAAAATGTGGTTCCCTCTTGACTGATTAATTGATTGTATAAAAACTAAAATTATTAAACATGGAGGAGTGCAGATGGTGCATTTAGTAGTCTCACAGCGTGAGGGAAGAAGCTGCTCTGTAGTCTGGTGGTACAGCAGCGGATACTTCTGTATCTTTTGCCTGATGGCAGCAGGGTGAACAGGCTGTGGCTGGGGTGGGTGTTGTCTTTTAGGATCCTTTTGGCTCTGCGCAGGCACCTCACCTCCCCGATATCACTGAGGCTTGGTAGATGGGTAGATGGACATGGACATTACAGCAGCGCAACTGATGCAAAAGATGCTGTGGAGTGGTGCAGTTGGCATGGCTGATATGCTTGTTGCTACACTTTTGATTAATTATTACTAATTAACTCAAGGTCTGGTAATCAGCTCAGGTTTCTGTTTGGGTTTATCACAGAAGTTTTAGATTTATAAAACACAAGTGAAATGCTTAGACACAATCGGACATTGGCAAACACTATATGCAAAGGTGGAAGGTAATGAAGTATATTCACTCCTGTACTGCGTTAAAGTGCAGTTTTGAGGTACTGGCACCTTACTTGGACATGACTTTAAACTTTTACCCCACTGCATCTTCAGAGGGTAATACTGCACCTTGTATATAATGTATGATGCATTATTTGACATTTCATTAGCCAGCACAATGTGGAGCAGATAGAGCTATACTTATTTGTTTGCCCTTCTTTTCCTTGTATTGTTGTTGTATGCATGTCTTTGCTTTTTATTGGATTGTTATGTACTGGTTAGTTAGTTTTTCTGTTCATCTTGTGTACTTCTTGTTGCCATATATTTTTTGATTGTGTTGGCCTATTATGTTAACTTAGTTCTCTCTCTCTCTCTCTCTCTCTCTCTCTCTCTCTCTCTCTCTCTCTCTCTCTCTCTTTTTTTTTTTAATATCATTATTTTTATCTGGATTTATGCAGTCTCAGGTATGTGCAAATAAATAAAAATAAAAAAATAAAATGAAAAACTCCAGCATTGAAATTCCTCTGACAGATGCATCAATAATTTCACTCTTTGAAAGGAAATGTTCTTCGCAGTGACTAGTTCTACTTTTACTTACCGATAAAACTAAAATTTTGAATGTAAGATTTGTACCATTTGAATATATTTTCTAATATGCTATTGCTACTTTCACTTAAGTAAAGGGTTTGAGTACTGTGTCCACTACTGGCTGAATATCAGGCCTCACTGACAACAGCATAGCCCTTTCTATCACTAAAATTGTCATTTGCTTGACAATACTACAGAAAGTACAGAACATATACCGGACAGCATTATGTTTAAATATGATCCCAATTAAACAAAAATAGCTTAAAACTGTTGTGTATACACAGGCCTAACACTGATTTTGTGCACTGACAGCCAATGACTGGTTGACTACATTTGACTGAATTTTTAGCCACGTATACAATTTGGCCACCCACAAGTTTCATTTATAAAGAGCCATCAACGTGCACGCATCTACACATTTAGTCCATTGTTGCAGTGTGTATTTTTGAAACACATCTGTGAAATATCATCTGCAGCATTATGATTGATGCTGTTGTTAATGTTGTTGTTGTTGTTGTTAATACATGGCTGGCGCACAGTTGCTTTTCACACAAATGCAAATGTCCCTAAAGGAACCTAGAACTCTCTAGCAAACCTCAGATGGGGTGAAAAAAACAAAAACGGGGGGGGAGAGAAAACTGTCCAATGAGAAAACGCCCTGTTGGCCCTACAGGCATCCCGTCATGCTCAAGGACTCAGCGCTACGTCAGCAGTGATACCGAAACATGGCGGTGTCCATAGCGAAGCGCCCGGCTGCAAACGCTTGTATAGTGCTATTAACTTTTTCAGTAACGTTATTATTTGGCCGCTGTGACGCCGACGCTGCCACGGGCGCCTCGGCGTCAGAAGAAGCGCCTCACCGCCGGTTCGAGTACAAATACAGCTTCAAAGGACCGCACCTGTCTCAGCCCGACGGCAGCATTCCCTTCTGGGTGCACACTGGAAGTAAGTTTGTAGCGGGCTGTCAACACAGAGGCAGCGGGCTAATGTTGGGGAGACCCCGCTTATTCAACTCCCACTGCTCTCACAAGACGGCGCAAACACAGCCCAAGTGCTCGGTGTTAGCTTTTCACCTGTTTGCGGCTGCTCATTTGTCGCCTGCCATCCTCCTTAAGACGCGTTTAAGTGAGAGTGTTTCTTGATAAATTGTGGCTAATGTTCATTCAGAAATGCGTCTGGAGGTGCGCAGAGAGGAGCAGCCTGGCCCTCTGAACCCCCAGTGGCATCAGAGTGGGCGACAGGCTGCTCCCCAGTACAGGCCCTGTGACATCCTGTGGAGACACATGCACCTCCTGCTGTATTGAACTTTCCTCTATCTTGCCCGTCTGGGCCTTTGGCTTGTTGCAACACAACGAGCTATGCAAGTGCTGATATGGGCATTCAATAAGTCTGCGTTAGATTACAGTATTCGTTACTTGGCTTGAAAGCTGCGTTGGCCTTTGTGTGGCAAGATGAGGCTGCATCATGTGTTTGAAAAATGTAAATGAGAATTTGCAGTGACGCTGAAATGCCCAAGACAACATACTAATGCACTTTAGTCTGTGCAAACTCGAGAGACTGAGGTTAAGCAAGTTAAAGAGGAAACAGCACATAATGCGTACGGTAATTGTTGGCCTCTTGACTCAGAATAAAATGACAAGTCATCAGTAAGTTGGTTCCCCAATAGTTTTTGATTCATTTGCATACCATAAGCTGCACTGGTGAATGTAGCCCACAGCCACACACACGTGGTTTATGGCTGTTGGCTACTTTGGCATGAACGCTTTATGCTGTTACTTCACAATATAATGAACTTTGTGACATTGGCATCGTACAAAGAAATGTTTGACTGGATGTTTTTATCAACAGATGTTCTTAGAGGATGTAGCATTAGCATGATTGCCTATCCAGGAGCAACTTTATGAACACTCTGCCTTACCCTCTCCCTCTCCATCCCAGATGCCATTCCTAGTGCGGACCAGGTGCGCATTACACCATCCCTCAGGAGTCAGAGGGGCTCGGTGTGGACCAAAAACACAGTCGGTTTTGAACACTGGGAGGCTGAGGTGACGTTCAGAGTGTCTGGAAGAGGAAGAATGGGAGCGGATGGTCTGGTAAGGAGGAGGGAAACTTTGGGATGGCTTAATTGCACAGTCAGAGAGCCCAGTTTTCCACAGTAGGTTGCGTAACACTACATCTACAATTTACCAAAATACAGTCTCATGTCCACTTCCTATGACAGTTCCTTTGTAAAGCTCTTCTGTTAAACCACTTCCCCTCAACACACTCTCTCTGACACAACACTGGGTGATATGTTTACAGTAGACATACAGCACTGTGCGTTTCGAGCCAAATTTAACAATATCAAGCGGTAAAGGAATGGTTAAACATTGGTAAAGGCCACATCAGCAGTATGCAAAGTCCACGTGTCCAAGTATACTGTTTTGTATACTTTTAAAGGAGCACTGCTCACAAATGTGAGGGCCGAGAAGTGCTCTTTGGAATTGGGATACACACTGAAGTAAAAAAAAAGAGAAGAATTCATCACACTCTCTGAAGGTAAAAATTTCAAAAGCCTTTAGTAAAGAGGCTGATCCATGGCAAGATCAAAATGCAAATTCACAGGCCTAATTTTTTCACTTAAGAGTGTGCCTTGGAGTGTTTTGGGGGTTTGTTTTGTACTTTCAGTGCCTGCCACCATAAGATATATAGGCAAAATCTCCTGTCTTAGTCTTGAGATACTCTACACAATATTAAGATCAGTTATAAACATGGTTTGTCAGGCTAAAGGTATTTTTCCGTGTGGAGGAAAGTTTGTTTATCACAAATAGCATCCTTAGTAAGGTGCTGGTTAAAAACTGGTTGATTGGTTGTTGAAACTGAACCAGTTTCAACAATCAATCAGAGATGTTGCAGGACACACCGCTCAAATTATAGCTAGCAGCGGTGTGTCAGGGGCTAAGAGCTACTGTTTTCTTGAGTTTAAGGGGCTGTAATGGCACAGGAAGTCAGGTAGTATGTGATCCCAGCTTTTAAATCATCATGAACTTGATTAACCCCAAATACAGCTTGTCAAGAGTATGCCTCTTAAACATAGGAGTGAGCCAAAAAAGGCTGTAAATGTCAGTAATTAAATGTGTAATGTCCAGTATTTTTAGTTTCTTTAAGTCCTGCTAAGGGGGAAAAATGACAAAAGTAGTTTCTTTCTGAAATGTCCTGTCTTCTATGAAAATAACTTATGATAGCTTAGCTTATGATGTAAAGAACACAAGTGAACTTTTTTTTCCTAAAAAAAAAAAAATAGTTCAGGTGAACTAATAGGTATCTAAACCAAGGTTAAAAATTAAGATCTTGTAAAAAGAAATTTTCATTGAAGGTTTAACAGTGATTGTGTTGTGCGCATAAAATCTGCACTGAGGACTGCTGCCCTCAGTTGAGTTTGCAGTTCTTGTCAGGGAAACCAGCAAGTCCACATTCTCAGCAGAGAGCATTTGTGTTGTGAAAATGTCCCCTGCACCAGAGAGCACCTTCTCACAGAGGACAGTTGGCAACATTTAGCCGACTTGGCCAAAGGGACATTGGTTTTAATGGTCCTTGCACCATTTCAGTGCCTTTGACTCCACTGGGACGTAAAGCTACACCTCCTCTTCTACCGCTGTAGGCCTTGGTGGTTGCAGTTTAGGAACTGATGCTCTTTTAGCTGGAGGACCACTGCCTGTTGTGCCTCATGCCATTTTAGGCTGCTCCTCTGTGCCTTGCCCTGAGGTTTAGACATAGTGAAGAAAAGTTTGTTGTAGTATTATTGGCTGATATTTAAAATCTTGCATTTAAATACAAAGTAAACAAGAAAGTGACAAAACATGAAACTAATCAAACACCAAACTAATGTCTGTTCAGCAGAGAAAGTATGTGCATCTTATATGCGTTTTGCTGCAAAGTCTTGTGGGAATTACAATAATTTGGTCTCCTCTTCCTTCACAAGTCTGTGGCATTGCCACTATACCAAACTCACTGCAGATATGATGGCCAAGTAGGGAGAGGCAAGTATTAGAAAAGCTGCAACATTCTATTAACTTCAGAAATTTCATCCATTTACTGTAGTGCAGCCTTTAAAACCAGGAAAAGACAGCACTTCACATATTATGATATATTATCCAAAATCCTAGAAAATATCTTTTTTTTTTTTATATATATATATATACAAATCAATAAAATATAGGCAAGCTAAGTCACCCAGCCCTACCACCAACATATCTTACAATTTTGTTCCTCATTTTACTCCTTTTCTTCTGCAAGGTGAAGATTTTTCCATCTTTTTTGAGCTGTGACCTCGCCTATTGGGGCTGCTTGAGTCTTTCTCAAAGGATCATTGAGCTTGAGAGTCGGATCACTACATCGTACAGAATTAAAGAGAATAAGGATTTGTTGGTGTCACTCGCTGCAGCTGCCTCTCCAAACGAGGCTGCTGGCTTGGAGGCCACCTCTCTCTGGACTGATTCCACCACCGCTGACACAGGAGAACGTCTCCCTCTGCCTCGTGCAGCACCAGTGGGCTCAGAGGACCCCTGGATAGGGCTTGGAGCCAGCCCTAAAGACGTGGCATTACTTGTCCCTGTGCTATGATTCTCTGTCGATGGGTTAAGGCAGTGGAGTGGTTTCCTCTCCCATCTCCCCCGTCAGGTTCATCTCTCGTAATCCGCCCCACCAGATGATCATCTGTTCCTCCCAGAACTCTGTGAAGCTTGTCCCTCCTCAGTGCCAAAGTCTTGTGTGGTTTCCCATCAGTCATCTTCTCTTCTTCTTGGCTCTCCGTCCGGTCACGTCATTGGCTCCTCTATGGTCCACTTCCCTAAGACAGCTACTGTCTGTTACCCTTGTACTCAGGATATCAACTCAAAACTGCTACATGAACACACCATCAGACATCTCACTGTGCACATTAGATCAGATGGCATTAAGCTGCCACAGTCATGAGTGCTAAAGATGGATAATTTTAAAACATTTGTCAATAAAACCAATTCTGGCAGATGATGCATCATTTCAGGCTCATTAGCTGCACTCCATTTTTGGAAATGTGAAGTTCAGCGGTTTGTCAGGTACTGGCGTCAAGCCTGCTGCTGATGTCCTTGCATGTAACAAGGAGCGAAAGTGCTCATGCATTTTTTTAATGTTTTTATTTTTCTGCCCAAATTCAAGTGCTTCTTTCATTTGTCCAAAAAATGATCTACTTATAAATTTGAATTTCTCTGTTCTGCCACATAGAAGTGTCTAAGAATGCCCTGCTCCATGCACTGCTAAGATATCAAGGGAACTGCACTTTATGAAGATATTTTATTAGGTCCTGTTTTAATCATTGAATCACCTTGTTGTCTTGATGATTTTCATTAATCACCATCTTCCTAAACGTACTTATGTGTCTTCAGTTTCTTTCTAAGTGTCACACAGAGAACAATATTTTTGTAATTGAACTGTGTAGATGCACAGCAAAAGATTTGGTAATATTCCCATTTTCAAAAAAAAAAAAAAAAAAATACATAATGCATTTATGGGCCAGAAGTCACAGCACAGTGAAGGCTTTTTGTTTTATCGTTTATCCGAAAAAAAAGAAAAAAAAAACAATGAAAAAAATGTATCCAGAGGATATTCAGGTTTCATATTTTTTATTCAATCATAGTCAAAAAGTTAAAAAAAAAAAAAAAAAGTTGATTATTATTTACTGAAAGTCAAATTTCATACCAAATTTATTTGGTATGTCAACCATCTTCATCGCAGTTTGTTTTGTCTGGCATCAGTTCCCACAGTGAATGCAGACTTTGAGAATCCATGTTTTTCCAACTCGCTTTAAGAGCATCCCAGAGAGTGTCTTGTGATGTTAAAGGATGTTTTGCCGTTTACCTTTTCAAGTGTTTCCAAAGATCTTGATTGGTGTTAAGGTCTGGTGACTGTGGAAGGAAAAGCCATGCTAATCAGCACTGTGGAACTCAAACAGGCTTGCTACCGCTTTGATGTATGTATGGGCTCATTGTCCTGCAGGAAAATGAATCCTCTTTAACACATCTTTGAGTCCGGATGGATGGCATGACTCTGCAGAACAGAGTGGCACTTCTCCATGGTCAGTGTGGAGTTGTTCCTGTGCAAGGCACCGACTCCGTAAGAGGTGAAACGCTGCCACGCCTGAATGTTTTCACTGTCATGTTTTACTGTAGTCTCTATCAAGAAGCTGATTGATAAAGTTCAAACTTTGATTCACCTGTAAATAGGACTTTGCTCGTTTGTTTGGCACGTACTAAATGTTTATTTAGTATGGCCTTAGCCTTATTTTGTCACTGAATAAGTGGTGTGGAAGTTGCTTCTCTCCCATTAAGGACGCAATTTGCAGATTGTCTTTTGAAATTTTACCAAATGAACTGGTGGTTTGTAGAGGAATTCATTTAGCTTGTATTGCGGATGCAGATTCTGTTCTGTTTTTAAAGATGTTTGATATTACTGGTCCCCTGTGCTGAATCTCTGTGCTGAATTTCTAAATTATTGTAACTATAATCACATAAACTTTATACAATTTAGGTGTTTACAGTGGGTGGTCCTACAGCTGGGGTGCCTGGGCTCAACATCATGTTAACGATATCTACTTAAAATCCATATTTATTACATTAATATTTTACCAAAGGACAGTCATGTACGTACTAGAAGCATATACACAACTAATATCATTAGAGTGTGAGTTAGATTTAAGGTATTACTACTTATAAAAAAAAAAAAAAAAAAAGTGGCAGTCCTGTAATAACCCTATTAAGTTTGTTTTCTGTCAGAATCTGATGTGGCTGTTGAGGGATGTAAGATGTTGTGTACTGTAACTATTGCTGCTATTAATGAGACTGGTGGTTTTTTTTTTTTTTTTTTTTTTTTTTCAGGGGTTATGGGTGATCAGCATCTTTAAACAGTATCCAGCAGCAAAGCAGCTGATATATTTTTTTTTAATCTATTTTTTCTGATTGCAGGCTGTGTGGTTCACGGCTTCACAAGGTCTCGATGGTCCAGTCTACGGTGCTGCTGACAAGTGGAATGGAGTTGGAGTTTTCTTCGATTCTTTTGACAACGATGGGAAGGTTGGTGTGAAGTTCCTGTTCCCACGATTTAATGTACCTTAACTTTCTTGGAAACAAGTGTTCCTCAGAGTTAGGAAATGATATGTGCAAGAAGACAACTAATGACTTTATCGGAGTGTGCCACATTTAAAGTGTTAGATTTGAGAATTGTACGTCTAACATTATTTGAATATCCATAATACGTCATTACCAGTAGTTCTGTAGAATTATGTTGCAATGTAACAGCTGATGTTCTGCTTTTATTAAAAGCTAAATTGACAATCGGTCAATTTAGCTCACATTGTCACATTGCTCACATTGTTTACATGTCATACTTGTTTATCCCTGTCTTTTTTTAACATGTTCAATAAAGTATAATAATAATAATAATAGTAACTTTTTGGGAGAAACATTTTTAGGAAAACAAAATGTATTCTCAAATGTTTTTGTAAAGGTTGTTATACCTATTAATATGATATTTCAGGACAAATTTATTTGTGGATTGTAAAATAATAATAACAATACATTTTATTTATAAGCGCCTTTCTCGACACTCAAGGA
The DNA here is from genome assembly GCF_902150065.1 of Myripristis murdjan. Taxonomy (NCBI): domain Eukaryota; kingdom Metazoa; phylum Chordata; class Actinopteri; order Holocentriformes; family Holocentridae; genus Myripristis; species Myripristis murdjan. Next base: position 23,805,459 of record NC_043991.1, read on the forward strand.
CACTTTACAATAATAAAACAACAGATAAAAGCCATACACGGTAGAAAGAAAAGAAATTGAGAAATGGAACAAAGTAGTTACAGTTACAGAGAATAGGCTATCTTGAACAGGTGTGTTTTGAGTCTGGAAGACTTGTGAAGACAAGTGTTCTTTTTTTTTGCCCTCAACATTCATAATTCATGTCTGTGTATTGTATGTTTTTGCATTTATATTTCTGTTGTAAAAGGTACAACTTGGCATGACCAAGACACATGTGCCTATTGTAGAATAAAATGACAGAAAATTAATGCCACTTCTGACCTTCAGATGAGATAAGTATGGATTAACATGTGCTCTTATTTTCTCAACTTCATTCTAGAAAAATAACCCAGCTATAATTGTTGTGGGAAACAATGGCAACCTTGTTTATGACCACCAAAAGTAAGTAAACATTTCTCTACTGTGCTCCGATATTATCTCCAACTCAGAATTTAACAACTTAAAGAAGATTAGGAAATATGATTATATTTGCTTGGAAAGTAAATAATCCTCTGTCTTTACTAATCTCCCCTGGGCCAGTGAAAGCTTTAAATCACTTTTTCAATGCCATTCCACTATATCTTTCAAGTCGCACTGTTTTCTGTGTCACTTGAAGTGTTTACAAAAACATGCACAAATACATGGTATTAAAGTGATTAATCACCTCATGAACTTCCTTCAGATTTGTGCCCTCTGTTCAATACAGTGTGTTTATTTACAGTATAGTACATGGCTGCAAATAAGTGCAATATTTGTGTTTTGTCTGAAAACCCTGTTTTGACTCAGCGATGGCACAACGCAAGCCCTTGGAACATGTTTGAGAGACTTCCGCAACAAACCATACCCTGTCAGAGCCAAAATAACCTACTACAAGAAGACTTTGACGGTAGGGGACACTGTGAACACGTACATACGCACTCACATTTTGGACATCAAATAGATTAGTCTCTGTCTGTCTTTATGTGTGTGTAGGTTTGCTGTAGGGATGCACTGATCCCCTTTTTTCACTTCCAATCCAATTCCAATACCTTTGGGCTTTGGTTATCATCATTATCATTATCTTTTTCTTGTCATCGTTTTATTACATGCAAGGTTACAGGAACTATAAGTTAAGTAGACTGCACATACAAACACACGTAGGACTGCCAATTGTTATCGCACCTTCTCTAATATCATGAAAAACCTGAACAAATCAAGTTTACACCAATGCATTATCAACTACCTGTAAGTAAATTTCACTGATAGTAATGATCACTACAGTAGAATTTCATAATTTGACTGCAGTACTGACACATTCAGCTGTGGAGTCAGCACAGTGCATCCAGGAAGGCACTATCAAGGCACTACCTCTGCATTCACTAGCCACAGCTAGGTTAACAGACCTTTATGGAGGCATTAGCAGTAGATTAACTACAGAAGTATTATAGTAATACTACAGGTGGCAGTGTGTGTCCGCATCTGTCGCTGTAGTGAGGATTCTTCATTATTGACGAGGCATCTTGTTAGTTTTCTTTTGCTGCTTTATTTACAATATTTACATAAACTTTTGGTTTTCAAAGAGGGCAAACATTTCATTAGTGCATGGGAGACTCCAGGTAAGACTGCAGGCCTCTCTCCTTCATCAGTCTTAATATTCCCAGCTGTGTTCAATTCCCATTTTTCCCACAGACTCCTCCTATCAGGGTGGAGCCAGTGTAGCACAGGTCAGCTCAGGTAGATGGCGACAAGATAGTACTGCTGTTCACTGTGCAGAAACCTATTAACAGGATGAGTTACAGCAGTCGCATAGTGGTACTTGGATTGGTAACATCAGTCCTATATTTGACCTATCAATTACGTCTAGTTGGGCATAATAGTATGCCACACAATGCCACCTGTGGTATTTCTGTAATATTTCTGTAGTTAATGTACCGCTGCTGCCTCCATGACAGACTAACTGGCCAATGAAGGCCGGGGTTTTCTTCTTTGGCAGTGCCTTCCCAGGTGCATTGTGCTGATTATGGGATAGGGCCACCGTGGAGTGTGCCGGTACTGCAGTCAAATTAGAAAATTATATTATATCAGTATACCGATACTGATACAGGTATCCATTCATTCCTAGCTTGCTGATGAGGGGACTGTACAATTTAATATCAAGAGCCAAAAGGCAGTGCTGCACTTAAAGAGGACACTGCTCAGTTAGTGGTTGCTTCGCCTCCAGACCTCTTTTGCAGACAAAATACTTCTCGTACATCCCATAACTTTTGATGATCAGCACATTGAACGGCATTGTGTTGAACTGTAGCACCTGTTTTCTCTCTCCTTTCAGGTCATGATCAATAACGGGTTCACTCCAGACAAAGACGATTATGAGTTCTGCACAAAAGTAGACAACATGATCATTCCCAAAGAGGGCTTCTTTGGCATTTCAGCTGCTACTGGTGGTTTAGCAGGTATTTTTCCTTTCCTAAAAAAAAAAAGAAAAAAGAAAGAAAACTCTTAAAATCTTTTTGTTTCCTAGGTACATTTCTAGAGTAATAGTAGTGATAGAAGTCACCCAAATCCCTTGTGAAGCACCTGGATATAAGCCTAGATGTCTTGGCTAAGCTCAAATGGATGTCACACAAATTAGTAACCAAAAATTGTTAAGTACTCATTAACACATGAGCATAATTTATGAAAACATCCACATGATTCATTTATAGAATCATCATAAAACAGTTCTATTTTCTCTAATTTTCTAATGTGAAATTTCGTCTCTCCATCAGATGACCATGATGTTTTGTCATTCTTGCTATTCAGACTAACAGAGCCAGGCCAGCAACCGGTAACTACAATTCCCTTAAGTTCCTAATAATTCCAAATCCTGTGTGTGTCATTCATTTTTCTATAGCTGTGTGTCTTTGTGTGTGTATGCATGCATGTGCACAATATAGCCTAAGCAGGGCCTCTATTGAGTTCAGAGTGGCTGTTTTGTCTCCCCCATTGAAGCCCCCACCTGAAGCCGAGATTCCCAGAGAAGAGAAGGACAAGTACCAGGAGGAATTTGAGAACTTCCAGCAAGAGCTCGACAAAAAGAAAGAGGAGTTCCAGAAAGAGCACCCAGACGTCCAAGGAGAACCAAGTTAGTTTTCTGAGAGCAAATACACCCAACAGATTGTGTGGAAGAATTAATCTTAGATATTTAGTTAGCACTTCGTTTTGATGCTATGTTGGCTGACCAAAATGAACTATTTTGAAAGTGCAAGTGATGTGAGAAGTGTTTGTATTCAGAAGTGTTTTACTGATGTGTGTATTCGCAACAGTTGAGGACCTGTTTGAGAGCGTGAATGACCGGGAGATCCGCCAGGTGTTTGAGGGCCAGAATCGAATCCATCTGGAGATCAAACAGCTCCACCGGCAGCTCGCCATGATTCTGGACGAACAACGCCGATATGTCTCTGTTATCACAGACGAGGTTGCTAAGAAAGGGACCCATGCTGAGTCAGGACAGGTAGGGCACATGACATCACCAGGAAGTGGGTATAGAGTCACATCATGCTCATTTTAACTCTGAATGGTCACTCTGTGAATTGCAAGACTTTAGAGATGCACCTTTCCTACACAAACATAAATATAGGTATCTTAATAGATGGTGCTCCATTTTGCTCCCAGAGGTTTTGGATAAATTTGTGACCAGTTTATTGATTTTTGTCCGGCTGTTAGACCACTGGCAGGGTAAAGACAGACAATACAATTTCAAATGGGAGGGCACTCCAATTTGTTTACTAATGTTAAGGACGAGGCGGAGGAAAGAGAAAACCCCTCAGGTTCATGCCAAGACTAATAACCCATAGAATTAATGTAACACCTTGAAATGTCTGTCTTGAATCTGATGTTTTAATGTCAAATGTACACAAAAACATAGATCAAAATGCTCTCATATTTTGGGTTATGATGGGGTGAAAAAGTTGTCCTGAGCTCCTGAGGCATTTCTTAGCTCTATTCTTTAGAGAATTCAGTGGCATTTATCTTTCTTTACCACATCATAAGAGGGTGGGACACACTTACTTCGAAAATGCATGGTCTTTGAATAAAATGTTATTTTACTAATATTAGTACTGAAGCTCATAGCCTGAAGTTAACTGTCTTTCATTTCTCTTTTAGCAGGATACTGGCAGCTCACAGTTGAGCGCAGTCATCGCCCACCAGCAGGAGGTCCTCAGAAACCTGAATGACTTGAAGTAAGTAACATCAGGCTCAGTTGTTTTTGGTGTTTTGTTGTTCTTAAAAAAACTAGCTGATGTTTTTGCCATAAACATAAAAAGAGATCTGTGATACTCGAGAAAAACAAGGGAAATCCTGGCTGTTAAATCCGCCAAATCATATTTAATCTGCCGAAACAGTGCTCCTAACATCACAGGTTTCTGACAGCCTGATAATCCAGCTGCTGTAACAGCTTCCTGTGACCCCCACCCCCCACTCCCAGCCAACACACACACACACACACACACACACACACACACACACACACACACACACTACTAAATGACATAATCATCAGCTTCAGTTCAATGCCATTTTTACTCACAACTCCTCTACTCAAACTCTAGTTTGTTGGTTCAGTGTAGTGGTGTCATAAATAAAAAAGATTAATTACATTTCAGAAGTTGCACAAGGCAGATCTGGTGGGGAAAAAGTCTTTCCTGAATTCTCAGACAGTTTAATCAGCAGACATATCTCCCTGTAGATTTCACAGAACTGTTTTTGCCGAGTAAGAAATCGAAATAAAATGAAATACTCATTGAAAATGTTTCCTCTTGCAAAAATAATGTCACCTATAAGGCAGCATATGTGAGAATAAGGATTCTTTTGTTCTTGATACATGTTTATTATATGATAGGTATAGTACTATCCAGTTGTAATCTGCTTTTAAATGTTAACTTTCTTCACCTATCTCGGTTGACAAGCTGTGCAGATTTTTATGCCACATAATTTTCAGATAATACATCTTAAAAGATTGTGTGGTGTGTGTGCCTCACGTGGCGAAGAATCAAATGTACGTCTGATTTTGGTACTTAAGTAAGCCTGATTAGGTTATGATGTTTAGATCCTGTGGTTTTTTTTTTTCATCCGCTGTCAATAACATCTTTGTACTTTTGTATTACTTTGCCTAAGGTGCTTGTGGGCTTAGCAATTTTGATCACACAAAAGACAGATTTTTTTTTTTTTTTTTTTTTTTTTTTTTTTTTTTTTTTAAAGGGCCTCTTCAAGACTGTTCTTATAGGGCATCACTATTTTTTTTTTTCACTCTCCAACAGCGTGTGTCAGTATTAATGCTTTTCAGCATTTCTGACTTATGTATTTAGCTCAGTGTCTCATAAGCACCATTGATGTAAAGAAGAGGAAAGTCTCCACTTTAACCGTTTTGAACCTCAGCTTTACTAGAGACAAAGAAAGCAAATTTATTATTTGATAACTACATATTTATTCAATCTCTATAATTTGATTGTGTCCTTAAAATAATTTTTGACATACCATCTGCAGAAAGAATTAAGCAGAATCATAAGATATTAAAGATTTTATTTTATGTAACATTAATCTCTTAGTCTTGTGTATCATAAAATAATTCCAGCAGGGCAGTCATCCTCCAATGATTTTGCATATATGTTTTGTTTTTTTTTATTATTATTATGCTGTTGACTCACAGCCTACATTGATATAAACTGTCAAATGCAAAAGTCTCATTCACTCATTTTACACAAACTCTCATGAGACTTGTGCGGCTAAGTTATATCCCATAGCGGGCAGGGAAAGGCAACATTTCTACAATAATTCAATTTGAAGAAAGCACATTACCAGAATGGCAATTTTAAGATGACTGGATCCAGGGGAGTAAGCTGATTGACCCAATAAATAAGTTCAGATCCAGCACAGGGCTGCAGCTGCTGTCTCTAATGTGCTAATGTGACGGACTGATCTGTATTATTTTGCAGATTAAGTGCTCAGTTTATCATGACCCTTCTTTTAAGCACATAGTTTCTGATAGGACTTCATCTAAGAGTCAGAGAAATTACTCTATCCAAGGAGGGCTTTCTACCCATAAATGGGTCACTTGTAGTGGATGAAGATTAGATGTAGGGTTTAATAAATGCTCACTTACTTTCTCAAGAGAGATTTTTTTTTCCTTCTCTGAGAAACAAATTAGATTTTGTTTATATGCCGTCCCTGCCCATCTCTCAGACCCTGACCATGTGGCCAAACAAGAAAAGGCAACATCTTATCACCATTTTGTCCTTATCAGATTAGTCGTCCTTAAATACATCTGTCATACACAAGCGGAACATGTTTTTTCTCTGATTGCTTTCTTGTCACAATTCCTCCCCACGGACTTTCTACTTATGGCCGTCGAATTCCTTTCATTTGTCCATTTGTCAAGTCACTCTTTTTCCTCTTGATAATCGTCTTATATGTGGTTAAGATGATAAGGAGAAAATTTGTTGCCCCTCCGCATCAGTAATAATACATTTTAAGAAATTATAATTTCATAAGAAATATGATACAACATGATTGATAAAAATAGCTTAATACTTTTATTCTGTCGAGAGTTGTGTACACCATCTTGACTTACATTTGTCCCTAGAGATGCTATAATTGAAAAATGTCTTTTCTTATGTTTGCACTGAACTTCTAGTTCACTGAACTCACATATTTCTGAACATCTGCCACAGAGACTCAAGGCTGTGATCCCCATTAGGCGTGAATAAAGTCTTTATATGAGACCATTATGAGTAACTCAGAAATAGCAAAGATGAGAAGATAGTTTTTTTTTTTTTTTAAGATCATCTTTTTGGCATTTCTGCTTTATTTGATAGTCACAGTGGAGATAGACAGGAAAGGCAGGGGAGAGAGAGAGGGGACGACATGCCACAAAGAACCTGAGGTCGGATTCGAACCCCAGTCGCTGCGATTGGGACTAAACCCTGGTACGCGCTCTTAACCGGTGAGCCACCGGGCGCCCGAAAAGATAGATGTTAAGTGAAGCTCAGACTTTTTTCTCCTCTGCCTCCCACCACCTGAGTCGATTGATGTGTGATGATGTGTTTGGAAACTTCTTCCTGTCTGAACAATTCATTTGTCATCAGCTGCAACCAGCTTGGTGACTTTTTATGGGTTTGACCTGCAATGGCACATGTGCAGTAAGTTTCTTGAAATTTTTGGACTTGACCAGCCAACTGACAACAATAGTGACTCATTCTCACTGCTGGTTGCAACAAAAAACAACACGTCTGTCCCAGTTTCAGGCAGTAGGGCCAACAGTGTGACGTAAACTGCTTGTTCTTTGTTTAAATGTATGATTAATTGATTTCACCATCTGTTACTAATGTGAAATTGTCAGTACTATATGACATGGCTTGCTGAATTTTGACATTTGTTTGTTTTGCACCTTTTTAAATTGAAAGTGAAAATTGTGCAGATTGGAGTTGGCTAGACTTGTGCTGATCAAAGGGTAAAGGTGACGGCAAATGTTGGTCCCACTTTGATGCAACCTCTTGTTACCTGCAAGAAAGTACAAAAAAAACATCATTTTATCTACTGTATCATTGTTCCCCATTCCAGCATTCATTGATCACAGTGCCTTTTACACATGGATTAGAAAAAAAAACAAAAAGAAATGCTGTTAAATATATCCTACATTAAATGACCCTTAATAGGCTTAATGACCCTAAATTATGGTCATTAAGTCTGCCAGGGATTGTTTGTGGTCCATTTATAGTTTTAAATTCTGGATTTGAAAGTCGTTTATGACCAGATTATCTCTGGATTATGGCATTTAAATGTTATTAGCCTGTGTCATTTACACAGTTGTCGATGTTGGTTAATCAAGCAGTGTGCTATGAACAGATCTGCACAGAGAGGAGGCCTGAACAACCCAAGTCAGATTGTTTATTGGACCATCTGACTTAACCTCCATCTGACGCATTACCCTCTGTTTTACTGCTAACACTTTCTGGGAATCTAATTAACATAAAACGTTCTCCATTCACCCCAAGTATCAATGGTATTGCTTCCATACCTGGAAAAGGAACTGGGTGGAAGAGGTGTATTCAGGGATTTTAAAATATTGAAATGACTCAAACAGAATGTATTAGACATCTACCTTTTGTTAAAAGTTTTGGCAATTATATTCAAGTTTGAAAAACATGAAGCATATTGAATCCATACTGTCAAAATAACTAATATCTATACATACTGTACTGTATATACTGTTGTCTTTAGTGTCCTGACTAAGTGGAACGCATGTTCCACTTAGCAAGCTTCTTTGGTCTATTTCTTAGGTTTTATTCATAATCTGTAGTAAGAAGATGTTTTCAGGGGAGATTAATTTAGCAGTCATGATCAATTTTATCAGATGTTCATTTTCTGTTTTTCAAAGTTTGGGAATATATAGCCTCTAGTGAATAGGGATTAAAAGATTAATTTTGGACAGTTTACAGTACTTGCGGAAAACAGCACTACACAGAAAATGTACATATTTCTCAATATAGATTCGGTCATGAAATTTACTGACTAGTAAGAAAAAAAAAAAAAAACTGAGATATTGCTGAGCTATTGACATGATGTGAACATACTATTGCTGTAAAAAAGATTAAAAAAAAAAAAAAAAAAAATTTCAATCATTTAATAATGCCAGATCCACTCTCCTTTTTTTATGTTTTTGTGCTTCACTACCGTTGGCTCTTCTGTCTGTAAATGTTGTATATCTGACTGCCCTTTGGCTCCGTCGTGTCTCCGCAGGAACTCCTTCCACGATTCCCTGAAACAGATCGGCTCAGCCCAGCACCAGGGCAGCGCAGTGGGTATGGGGACGTATGAGACAGTCCAGCATTTCAACGACATCAAGGAGCACCTGCACCTGGTCAAAAGGGACGTGGAGCACCTGGTCCAGCGTTCGGCCCAGGTGTGAATCAGACAAAAATCCTGCTCACAGACACTGGAGGTTTTCCACCGTGCTTAACCAAGGAATCTTTGAAAAAAATGCTGTTTTATTGTCACTGAATGTTCTGCTCTCCTGTGTGTTTCACACGCAGAACCCTGCTGAGAAAGTGATGAAGTGCCCTGAGCTGCCGCCGATGCCTTCCTGTTTGTCTACGGTCCATTTCGCAGTCTTCGTGGTCGTCCAGTCAGTCCTGTTCTTCTGCTACATCATGTACAAGTAAGACACGGTTGTTCCTTGTATTTGGCCACGCTTGCACTTTTTGTAAAATTCAAATCACCCTTTGTAACTTTTTCTTTTTCTTTTTCTGTTTCTTTGTCTCTCTTCCCTCCCTCGTTCAGAAGTCAACAAGAAGCAGCAGCAAAGAAGTTCTTTTGATGAAACGCTTTTAGAAAAATTAAAGTGTGTAAATGAGGGAATGTCCATTTTGGTAATTGTTTTTGTTCGTTTTGTTTGATTATTTTGTTTTCAAATTGTAAATTATTGTACTTGAAGAATTAGATTTGTGTAAGACGATTTTTAATTAATTTCAGAGTTTTTAAATTTGATCTGTTATACAGGGTGTGTGTGAGTGCTCGTCCAAAGTGTGAGGCATATTGTTCTCAATTTTCCGACATGATGTAAAATGTTCCATACAGTATTTTTTTTTTTTTTTTTTTTTTTTTTTTGTCAGACTTTTTTGATTTTGTGTTTTCAACAGGTGAATTATAGCACAGTCCCATTCCATAAGACACACCACTAGAGTTTGAAAGAAAAAAAAAAAAAAAACAGCAAACAGCAACAACTGTGGTTTGAAATGTGCAATTTTGTACCGATGCTGAGGTGTGACGACGACGACTCAGAGAGCAGCTGCCTGGTGCGTGTATCTGTCTGGAATGATTGAAACATGTCAGAATCTGACAGGTTTTCTTTGTTCCTAAGCAATTTACATAAACAGGAAAAAAAAACATACAAATTACTTGGTATTGTCTGCTTATTGTTTTCTGTCAAACATGACGTTTCCCGCGGTAAAAACATCCACTGCTTAGCATTCTGGTCATGTCAGCGTGCTCACAGGATCAGATGAATTCACCAAGCATCTCCAGCACCTCAGGGCAAATTTGTGTCTCCAGCTACAAGTGACAGGTTATGGACTTGAAACTGACAAATGGAGGAAAGTTGTGGACAGAATTAAATATTAGGAAAACTGACAGTGGGGTTAACATCAGCCAAAGAGGCTGTTGTATAGTAAAATATGTCCTAGAGTATGTGAAACCCACTTCTCTCATTATCACTCTGTACAGATGTCTGTTTTGACACTGTTGTGGGGTTCTTTTTGTTAAGAGTATTTTGGATTAGCAGGGAATCTGTAATTTATTCTATGAGTTCTTAAAAGATTTTGAGGATCTGACCTTTTAATTCCTGAAAATTGATGTTCTGACAGCAGCTTTACCCTGTGATCTGAATATCTCTCTCCAGAGTTGTGACGTTTGACCCCCTATACTTATAGATCCAACCCCCATCACAAACCTAATCCTGCCGTAATGTGCACAGATACTGACATTGTCTCCACTGAGACTGCTAGCATAGATTATTTATGGTCACACAAACTGCTGACAAAAAAAGATGTGTGGGCTCTTGTCTGGCCATTATTTGGATGAAAGTGTGCTACATTTTTTTTATGCTCTGGCAACAAGCCCCCATTGCACTCAGCCACCCATGTAATCTGCTATACACTGAACTGTACTTAATGCCTTTCTCTCTGTGTGCCTCTCTGAACTATTCCCTTCTCGCTGACCTCGCTGCATGAACCTCACTGTGAGGAAGAGCATGCTGCATATCAAGCAACGCTGCCATCCTCATGAATGAAGCAGTTTGAGACACAGTGATGTAACTTGAGAGTGTTATCACTCCCTCCCACTTTTCAAAGTATGCAAACAAGACAAAGCTGCACTAAATAGCACTCTATACACAACTCTGCATCAGTCATTTCAGCCCAAATCACAAGTGGAGGAGGGGAGGGAGTGGGGAGTAGTGGACGTCGGGACAGTGGGAGACATGTCCCCTCTGTCCAGCTACAAATTGATCGAGTTTCTCCTGTTACTAAATTTTTCATCCAGTGACTCAGATCGGCTGTCCCACCTCATCCTTATTGCATCTGTTTTGGCTTTTAAGTTGTTTTTGTTTGTTTGTTTGTTTGTTTGTTTTTTGTAGACAACACTTGCAAGCACTTAACCAAAAATTTGCAAGGAACCAGTACAGAGTTACAAAAAAATTACCATAAAATTCTCCAAAAATTAGATTAAAATTATAATATATATACATTAAAATAGATTTAAAGATTAAAAAGAAAATGCTTGAAAAGTTGCAAAAAACAAATAAAAATACCTACAAGAAATACATAGTATATTTATAATTCAGTTACAAGAAATTTACCACATTACCACAAGTTGTTTTTTTTTTAACCACAAATTTGTTCTTAAAAAGGAGAACAAATATTTAAAAAAAAAAAAAGACAAGAAAAAATCCCTCAAAAAAAAAGAAAGAAAGGAAATTAATTTTTCTTCAGAAGGTCCACCCGCAGTCTCCTGGGTTTCTAAGGGTTAATATATACATAATGAAAGTGACACAAACTTGTTGATTTAATTTAATGCTAAAAAATAATAATGATAAGTTCTGGCTATTCCTCCTTCCTCATTTTTGAAATGATGGCTAGGCCCTTGTGTCTTCCTCAGTGGAGATGCCATAGATTTGCTTTGTTCTGATGTCAGGTACGGTCACTGGAGATAAAAACATGTCTGCCTAAAAATGTCTTGTGTGCTCAATCAAAGCCTGTCTCCGAAACAGCAACGAGTGATCACTCCACCCAGAGAAAGCTGGACCCATTGAGTGTGGCTGCTGTGTGTAGCCAACTCATGTCACCACACAGTGACTCCTGGGTTCTGAAGTTCAACCAGTTACCGCTGAGCACAATTTGGAGCTGTCAACATGTGATGCTGCCCCATGTTACGGCCTTTTCACAGAGGCTACTCGCTGCAGTGCTTCCCTGGACATTCAGTTTTATTTATTCAGCTCCAGAAATTCTTGTGTTGGGCTGAGCTGGTCTGCATGGCACATTTCACATCACATGAATTTGAATCAGCAGCATAGGAAGTTCACAACCTATGTTTTTGTCCCACTGTAGAATTTCACAAAAAAACTCAAAGTAGATTTCTTCTAAGGTTGTCACCATTAAAGTGAAGTAGATCTGAACCTAATAATTCAGGTAGCACTTTATATTTGACTAATGAGAAGTGTACTTATGTGGCTACTTCATAATCTGTTACTAACTGATAGAAAATACCTCTTAATCATTATGTCACAGTTGATACACTCATCACCTCTCTGATGGTAATTTAAACACTAACTACAATGGCTACGTTTGGTCCTCCATTGTGCAGCACCTTGAGGAAGACCTGTGGCCTACCTCCTCATTATGTAAATATTAATCATTAATCTGTACTTATTGTTACTTCATTACAGTAAACTCAGTGAAGTAGAGCATTTTTACATCGTGTAATTCCTGATTAAGAGATGGATGGTTGCTGTTGTCACAACATATCACATACTGGCATAATCTGGCATGAACACTTTTTTTTATTTTTGAAGATGGAAAAAGAAGCTATCTTGCAGTATATACAGCAAAATATTTCATATTTCAGAAAGCTTAATTCCATAGTGCATTTCATTGTATACCTTTAATTTGTGAATGGGATCGCTGATGAATCTCAATGAAAGGGCAGAAGCTCAAGCCTTTTACATTTTGCCCCTTGACAGGGTACATACGTACATGCCACTGTACAAAATTAATATATATATATATATATACACACATATGTTTTTCAAGGCAGATATTGAAAACATTCTCAGCAGGGCAGCATCATGCCCTGGATGACCCTTGCATTTTTTTTTTTTTAATACTACCCTTTTGAGATTCATTGCTTCAGGATTTCTGCTCTGTTATACAGATCATAACAAAAAGAGAAAGAAAAGATAAGATAAAGTGCTCTTTGGATTTGATCTCAAGATGGTGCACTTACATGGGAGCCACCTCCAGACTGAACCACAAGACAGGCTACATCCTAGATTGTCTCTGGATTTGCTGGTAAAGGGCATCTTCTAGATTCTAGAGGATGCCCTCTAAGGGAAAATGTGTCCCCGTCTCTTTCAGAGTCTGTGCACACCACTGCCGTGAATAAGATCATCTGAAGGAGTTTAACCTTGCCGCAGTATTGTCTGGGCTCTTTGTCACGTTCACACTCCTATTTGGGCCATTGTTGCCCACTGAAAACACTTAACCTGGCTGTGCTCCTCAACTCCTCTGTCTGTGAAAGAAAAAAAAATGAGAGCAGTGTTCAGCTCAGCAGACAATCGCATTCACTGCTGTTTGTCATGATCGAGTGGTGATACAGACTTGTGGCAATAACAAAAATTCAATTACAGTTTCTACCCTCAAGTCTTACCAGGGATTATTTAGATAAAAGAAACAGAGGTAAACAAAAAACTGTTTACCTCACTTGAGAATATGAAGTTTAATATGGAGTTACAGATATAATACATTCCATAATCTACAGTATATGTGGCAGGGTTTTTTTTTTTTTTTTTTTGGACTGTTTTACTGTTTTTACCCAGGAATGCATAAAACAGTGGCTCAGGAGGCAAAACATGATGAAATACTTAAGTCTTGTCAGTGTAGGTGTATCGCTCTGTATAACCTTTGCCCAAAAACATACAAAATTGAATATTAACAGAAAGAGACTCACACAGCATAACTGCTTAAAATGACAAATTTGTGAGGACACACATTTAAGCGTTCAGTCAAGTTGCAAGAGATGTTGGTCAAGTTGCAACTGCATCTGGGCATTTTTGAAATATGCTTGAGAATAATGAGGTAATCTGCAAGCCCTTCATCAAGCTTGCAGATAGTGGAGGGTTGAAATGAAATGAAATGAAACTGGAGTCGTCCCCTCCCTGTCTGTCATATTCCTGTCAGTCATTCACCCACTGAACAATAGCATGGCAGAATGAAGGATGGCTCCACAGTGGGGATAAACAAGCCTGTAATCCCGCTCTCCTCCCTGCTCTGCCTCGTCTCTGCAGTATAAATGGAAATCTGCGGGCGAAGCTGCACACGGGCCGGCCCCTACTTAACTAATATGATTAAGCACCAGTGGGCGGAAGCAGCGTCTGTGTCGTCACAGGCCGAGGAAACAAACTCATCTTCAAAACCGTTTTTTATGGTGAACTTTGAAAGTGATGCACCCAGTATTGCAAAACAATGCACAATGTCACACATTTAATCAAAAAAATACATCAGCAAAAGTCTCCACGTTTTAAAAATAGAGAGAAAACAGGCCATCTGCCTCTTAGCATGGTGGAGCAGGGAGGATTTAATCCAGATTATAGCTGAGGCAAAACTCTCTGTGTGTGTGTGTTGTTGTTTTTTTTTTTTTTTTTCATCTCATGCTTATCGTCAGTGTGTCCTTGGCTACACAGGCAAGCAGCAGGTTAGCTAGAGAGCTACCACTGGATTTGACAGCCTTAGGGACCCAAACCGGAGGGTGCCATAATTGGAGCAACTTCACTTTTGTGTGTAAAAGTATTTTCCCGTAAGGAAGGATGGCTTTCTTGCTCAAGAGTATGATCGGTAACCCACTGTCAGGAATGGGCCTTGGTGGTGGAGGTGACAAGGAAGAGGAGGCCACCCCCTCAGACCCAGCCAAAGCAGCAGGGATGACACGCGAGGAGTATGAGGAGTACCAAAAACAGTTGGTAGAGGAGAAGTAAGTAGTAACCCGGACAGCACTCCATTTTGTTTTGGTGCCATTTGCCAGTGGAGGCTGGCTGAGCTGCAGAATGTGCAGTGTACCAATCTGACCTTGACCAGCCAATACCCATTTCACCACAACCTTTAACTATGTTAAAATTGATCTTGTATTTTACTTAAAAAATTTTAATTATATTTTTTTCTTTTTTCATCTGCATTTAACTTTTTTTTGCATCGCAGCTAGGCTTGATTTAAATTTTCATTTGTATTTTGTTGAAGTTTCACTGAGAATGCAATATTTTCTGTTGCTCAAGGTCAGAGCAGATATACCACCACAACACATCATTTTCCAGAATGTTCTGTGTAATTTAGGAAACATCCAGCCAAGCCAACGCTCACGCAAACTGATCAGTCTGATATATTATTTTCCCATCAATCCTCTGTTGTTGCAATATGTTGCAATATTTACCCCAAGATAATAAAAAACAATCTAGCCTCCCAGATCCTTGGTAATGTGATAGAAAACAATTAATTAAAGATTATATTTCAGTGTTTGCACATTCTTGCATGATAAAATCTAATACTTAAGTTTTCACTGTTCAAAAATATTTTGAAAAATATATCATTGCTGCTGTAGTTTTTTGACATCCATGCAGGATCCAGCAGAGCCAGATAGTGAAGTCCTTTAACATGAACAGCAGGTCATTTTGTCTCATCCACCACACCAGTGCTGCTGCAAAAGGGTGTGGTCACTTTTTCCTGTGCAGAGTGCCTTTCACTGCGATACAAGTTCAAGTGACGAAATGTACACCGTGCAACATGAATTATAGTGCTATTTTATATAAAAATATATTTAGATTTGGCTGGAAAATACAACATCATCATCAAATCGCATTGTCCACCTTTCTTTGATTATGTTTTGAGAATTGTGGGGAAAGCATTCCTTTCCGAATGTGAATTTTAACATTTATAATCCACAGAAGATTGCTTTCCGCCAAGCAGACTCAGTCAGCATGAATTGCATAACAAGATTTGTCCAGCCTCGACTCTGCTGTTTGTGGAATGAATTCATTTGTTGGCAAAATGACAATGTCCTGCAAAAACTGTAATTTCCAGCTGCAAGTATTCAGATGTGCAACTGTAGCTTGTGCTGCACACAGAATTTGTGCTGGAAAATAAACTGAGTAGGAGGTGAGGTACTACATGCTGGAAGTTCAAAAATGTACACAAGTACACAATCAGTCTGTTTGGATATACTGTTGTCAGCTCTACTGTCTCACTACTGAGCAAGCTGTGGTGTCTTGGCCTGGTCTCAAATCTACCTCACTCAATCCGGCCTAATAATCCCAGTCTTTAATTGGCTAAGGGGAAAATGCATTAAGTCTCTCCTTGAAAATAAGTCAAAATACAGTCTTTCATACTGAAAAAAAGTGACTGGATTACAGACATGTTTATTAAATAGGATTTGAAGCAGGTTTAAAAGGGAAAAAAGAATCCCAGTTTGAGATTAGAGATTTAAAAAAAAAATATTTGACATGTATTGAAATAATGATTTGTCATAGGTGTTGCGATGTCGACATTTCTAATAATTATATCATGATCATTTGTTTGTGTAACTCAGAATACAGTCACAGAGTAACTTTCATATTTTATAAATCAAAAGGAGGTAAAGTAATAAGGAATGTTGTGTATTACATAACAGTTTACTGCTACAGATTACAGTTTTAAGTAAATAAAAGGCCTAAATAATGGATTATATTTAGTGTCCTCTGCAACTCTGTGAAATAACCCTGTTAAAAATTAAATCCTTCGACCCGCCCAAACCCATGAAACTCATTTCAGAGGTAACAAGACACTTCCAACACACCCACAAACAGCTCTGCAAAATATATTTCAGATTCCAAGAAACGTGACCGAGTCCCATGGCTTTACTTCCAAAATATCTCAGCCTGACGATGTGACATGGTTCTCTGCTTTAATGACGCCAAGTGTCACAGAGTTATTGATGCCTTTGTGATGAAAATACATTGTTGAATGATGACCATGTTGTTTATTCAGTTTCACTGCTTATAAGCCTTCTATGTCTGTAAAAATGTTTATTATATATTCCAAGGTTGGTGTGGAGAGAAGCAAATTGTAAGAAGTCACAAGGACACAATATTTTTATAGCTGATAATGAACAGAAGCCGCTGATAAACTGATGCTCCACTGATGATCCAACACAATCGAGCATCTGTCCACATCTGTACCAAGTTTCAAATTACATGATATGAAATGTGGATTACCATGTAACTCCATTTCCATGACATGTACTAACTTTGCACTCACTTATAGTCTAGCATGATTCACGAGGATATATAATATTAATGTTGGTTATGATATGTGGAATATGACCATGTCTGTGACATGCACTATACACATGCATGCATGGACAAATAAAATAACAAACTTTGACAAACAAGAGCTCAAGAGCTGATCTTTTAAATTGCTGCTTACCAAAAATGTACACTTTTCAGCCCCATATAGATAAATACAGAACTAAGAATGTAACGCACATAATAACTCCAATGAAAAAACATTGAGATTTAATTGTGTAGACATGGCTGGCTTGTGTTTACCCAAATGTCATTAACATCCAGATCACTGCTCTCTCTTGTATTTTCTTGTTCCTTTGTATTCTTTAGCAAAAGCATTAAAAGCAGTAATTTTCATTGTGTATTTAGTTGGGAAGTTCTCATGACTTACAGCAAATATCACTGTGCTAATAATGTTTATTATTTCTGTATTTCAGGATGGAAAGAGATGCAGATTTCTTGCACAAGAAGGCAGAGAGGGCCACACTCAGGGTGTGCCTTAGAGAAAAGTACAGGCTCCCAAAGGTAAATATATGGACACATTTAAACATTTGTATAGCTACATTTTTCAGTGACTTTAATGGCATGAGTATCATGACAGACACTTTGACACTGAAACACAGCAGCAGTGTGGTTTAGAGAATCTGATTCTTAATCCTAACTCCAAAGTCAGCTGCAGAACAAACAGCTGAAATGCAGATGATGTGTTGAAATTTGCCTTCTGTGTACTCCCCTCTTCGCTGATCAGCAGCACATTCAAGATCTGATCACTGACCTAAGTGTCTTTTAAACCTCGCCGTGCCTGAGCAGGCAGGGAGAGGAACAACAAATAGCTTCTTCACGCTTAGTTGAAGTCAGCTTGATCCGTTCAGCAGGAAAACTTGGCAGGTCTCACTGGACAGCAGGATGTGGAAAGCATGCCAGCAGATTAGGGAGCAAGATGTTCAATAAAGGTCCTGAAGACTTCACGTGTCCCATATTGCACCTTGAGTCTTAACAAAGCCAAATGCCACTGAGCAGGTGTCCAAGGCTCATTAGGGAATGTGAGGCCGGGTGAACTGGGTTTGAGAAGGGACCGCATTGACTCTAGTGGACGTAAACTGGTCGATTCCAGGATTTTTACGGATTCTTACATTGTGGAAAAGTATAATTAGCTGCAATGGAAGAAGCAAAAAAGGTATGTTTGGAGTTTTAAACCTTTCTGGGGTCTCTCATGAGAGTGATCCTTTAAATCCCATAAATCAGTCTAACGGTGGAGCTCGTCATGAATAAGAAGTTTTTTTTTCTTCTTACTGTAAAAGGACAAAAGCCTGTGAATAGTGAGATGTCTAATACCATGACTTTAATTAAAGTGAATGCTGTGGTAACCATGGTTGCTGCAGGTATTTCTCGCGGTCGCATTCGACCGACACTCAGTTGTTTTCTCCTGGAGACAATGGGCGCACTTCCTTTTTTCTAATTGCCTTTTAAAATGAAACCACACATTTTTCCTTGAGGACAATGGCAATGGAACATATGAATAAATCTAATTACTTTCCTTAATTGGTGTTTTGCACTGAATGCCAGCTTGAAAAGATATATGACAAAGGATACCGTGTGGGTGTTTGTGTGTTTTCATCACGGCAACCTTGAGTGCCAAAAGAAAAATAAAGATATAAGAAGTCTTAAGTTACCTGGCTCTGCTCTGACTGATCTATATGACCCGTGGTGGAGGTCGAGAACATGAATACACTTATTAAGGGTGATTCGAACAGAATGTTTCCAACGTGGCAGGTATTTCTGTAGAAAAGAGAAGTTGATGCTGGTAGTCTAATGGCATTAGGGTCTCGTGCAACGTTACAGAAGATTCAGAGCGGAGAGGCTAAGGCTGGTCTAAGATAATCCCATGGATTTAAATAGTCACAGTAAAGGCTGTTTTTCAGAGGTTTACTGATTAGTTTACGGTCAAAAGTCATTGAAGGAAATGAAGACGCAGAGTCAGACAAAGACTCTTCCCTGCTTGACAAAAACCTAGAAAATGCAATGAAGAATATTCAGTACAATTAAAATCACTTGAACATGGATTAAACTAGATTCTGGAGTCTATAATTATCTGGCTGTTTGCTTGTTTGTTTATTTAGTTGATTGGTTGATTGGTTGATTAGTTGTTTAGTTGTTGTTGTTGTTGTTTTTCTCCAAAGTTCAGCCATGCCTGATGTGAGGAAAATGATTAGACCATGTTACAACAACAGCAAAATGAAAGTGAAGTGGTGATATGGCCGCAACAGTCGGAAAGTCTGTCAAATGTGAGACCAGCGCTGACATGAGAATTTTTTTTTTTTTTTTATCACCAAGCAGGCAGACAGCACAATAATCCCATCAAAAGCTTTCATGCCAGACTTTCAAGTTGTTCACTTCAGGAAATTGATCATTCAGGTTATCCATAATAAACAACCCATGTGATAAACAGGGGGAACAAAAGTCTGTCCTTGATGTCAGCATGCAGCAGCGTTTGAATTTAACTCTTTAAATGTGAAGGCAAGGCAAGCGGCAAATCACATAACTCTTGAAACTGTGACTTTTTTTTGATTAAAAACTCTCTTTAAACATAAGATCTTACTTACAGATGTTAAAAACACCACCCTAACCCACGATGCAAACCAAGAAACTGCATTTTCATTTTTTAAACACACATCATTCTTTTCTTTGACCTAGACAAGAGTGATCTAAGTAACAAACTCACTGCAATAGTCCAGCTGTAAGAATCACAAAAACTGTTCTATATTCTGCACATATTTGTTATGATTTTGGTGCAAATTCAAATTCATATATATAAATGCAGATGATGCAGAGATTGAATGATTAGAAATTCTCTTTCTCTGTTCGCGTCTAAAAAATGGATTTGATGTCTTTTCTAGCTATCCGGGAGAGGTGATAGTTGTATTTGTTGCTGCCACTACTGTACTGCAAGTAACATTATAGTAATATTGCAGTGGCAATAAAATTATAATAATAACATAGTAAAAAAGTAACATTATCAGTCAAAGAAAACATTACACAGTGAGGCCAGACTTTCAATAAAAAAAATCGACGCTATATCTTTCTATCTAAATTTTCTTTCCTGCTGTCATCCGCAGAGCGAACAGGATGAGAACATGATTGAGATGGCCGGGGATGACGTGGACGTGCCGGAGGAGCTCCTCAAGATGGTGGACGAAGACGCCACAGAGGAGGAGGGCAAGGACTCCATCATGGGCCAGATACAGAACTTGCAGAACATGGACATGGACCAGCTCAAGGAGAAGGCCTCAGCCACCGTCACCGAGCTGAAGAGCAAGGCGGAGGAGAAGTGCAGCGTCATGTGAGCGGGCAGAGGCGGTGTCCAGCTAATGCAGAAGGAAAAGAAAGGAAAGGGGATGTAACACAAAGAAAACACACAATTCCAACCCTTTCTGGGAACGTACAGGCCACGATGTGTTAAAATAAAAATAAAATAAAAAAAAAAAAAGGCTGGGATTCAGATAGCATGCCTACCAAGGTATTTACTTTCATCATAAACACTTAAAAAGGCAAATAATCATCCTGCTGCAAAACCTTTAGCACTGCTGCACTAAAGCATTATAAGATTATTGCTGACACATTGCATCTACTCCCACAGAGGGTGCGGCTGCTTCTCTGTTACTGTATTTGGAAAGTAATTTACAGCTTATCATGGCAATCTTCTAACAGTTTCACAAGTGAATCACATCCTGGGTGCCCCGTCACTCCCTCATGGCCATTTCTGTTAGAGAAGTGATCCCGTTCACAGAGCGCCAGGCCTGATTTTCCCGGGACATTCCTAGCCGAGGCATATTGTTGATTTCTCTCCACAGCTCTCTCATACGGTCAGAATGCACAAAATGTATATTTGCTTTTTTCTTTTCTTTTTCTTTTTTTTTTTTTGAAAGTGAGACAGTTCAGTCTTGTAAAAGTGAGTCGCTCATTCAGAAACAATAAACACGGTTTTTAAAAGCAAGCCCCGGTAAAAGAGAAAAAAAAACAAAAAACACATGATCCCGTCTAAGTTACTTGTTTCAATAGCCCTCTCTCCTCTCTCCTTTTGATTTGTTGATGTTATTCTAGGGTTTTTGTATGTCGTGTCTGAAAAAAATGATGATATTTATTAGATGTTTTTTTTTCTTTCTATGTTATTACAAGACTGACAGTCCACACATGGTTTCACTTCCAGCAATTGTCAATAAAATGTGTACATGTTTTGCAGACGACTCCACACATCTTTTACACGACAGTTGACTCAGACAGAGATTACGTATTTGCAGATTTGCACAAATGAGAATTTGGAAATACTGGACACCCATATTCCATAAAGAAAAAATAAACAGGACATAAATACTGATAAAATAAATGGAAGTACTTCAAACTGAGAATATAAATGGATTGTTAAAATAAAGTTGTCTACTGAATACATTCAGTTTGTCAGTTTGTGTTATGATGTTGCTATTAATCATATGTGTCTTCTCCACAAACATGTTGCTTCAGGCTTTTATTTGTCTTTAGTAAGCTTAACGTGCAACTCTGTTATCATTACTTATATTCATATGTGTGTGTGTGTGTGTGTGTGTGTGAGTGTGTGTGTGTGTGCAATCATGTTCAGAAAATAGGAGGAGGTAACAAACAGGCCACACTCAAGGTATTTACCTCTTGACATATATCATCAGACGTTTTTCAGCCGTAAAAACCTTCATCAGTGTTTATTATGAACAACATCCTGGATAACGCACTTATCTGTCAATCTTACACAATTACACAATTATTGGTGACATTTGAGTGAAAACTTCACCTGAACTGAAAATTCAGAGAAACTTGTGTTGCACAGCCATCACACATAAAGCTTATTGGCAGCTGAAGTCCTGCACAGAGGGCTGGTAAAGTGAACAAAGAAATGGGTGTTAATTTAATTGGGCATTATTCAAACACATGTTAGAGATGATTAAGCAGAAGGGGGGAAGGAAGGATCTTCAGTGTTTGGAGTTTCAGTTCAACCCAAGTTTAAAGGGCTGTGGATTTGTAAGATTTGGAGATTACTGGCTAATAGGATCAGCACAGCCAAGGTTGTCAGCCTGTGCCCTCTCTCTCTCTCTCTCTCTCTCTCTCTCTCTCTGAGTGTGTGTGTGTGTGTGTGTGTGTGTCTCCCTGCAAATGAGGGTATCACAGCACAAATTTAAATCTAACTCAATATCTGAAATCTCATAAACCAATATACTGCTCTTGCATAATTCGTAGTTTTTCTTCTGCATTCCTTTTGTGACTGTTCCATAGGAGCTGTGGTGCCGAGCAAGGTTACTGTCACTGCCTTACAATGTCCCTCTTCACTTCAGGAACAAAGGAATCAAAAAATCACCACGCAAGACGTATTTGAAAAGTCTGAGAAAAACACTCGGCTGTTTCTTTTTTGATTTTTCAAAAATGAATGTGAGACAGTTTAACTTGGAATTAAAGGGTCAATAATTCAGCTTTGAACTGGCCCATTGCAGAAAATAATGCCGATATGATATAGCTGTGGGATGCTGATCACTTCCAGTGAGTCAGTGATGACTTTGCCAGCGCTCAGCACTGAGACCACTAACACACAGAGGACGCTCTCCTTATTGTTGCACTTCCTACAGGTCACCAATAGAGGGCGATAATAATGTAAAGGCCCTTACCAGTGTTTTTGTATGTTTTATCCTGCTGTTTTATCACATTTTCTATACTGCACACATATCCTACATTACCACAAGCCAGATTGTTAACCTTGTTCCTAGGTTTACAGGCAATGAAACAGTATTTTTTAGGAACTATTTCCTGACAGAGACGTACATTATGTTGTCTAGGCTTCTGAGTGCCACAGACAGTAATAGTGTATTTGCATGCACCTGAAAAATGAATGTCCTATTTGTTAGTTAGCAACACTAAATACTATAACAAATAGCAAATAGCAACAAACAAATGAAGCAGGGTTGATTTTCGCACCAAATAGCTTTGAATGCAGTGTTTTTTGGCAGTGAACCAGAAGACATGCAAATCATTGTGGCCGTTCAACTACATTACCATGCAGTGATAACTTTGACAGAAGTAAACCCATGCAGGATGTTCATTGCTTATGAATCTGTCTTATGAATCTGTCTCAAGCCAGTTTGATGTCTCTGCAAGTTTTGCAGAGCACTGGAATGAATGGCAATAAATGGCTGCCAGGAAGGTTAAAAAAAAAAAAAAAAAAAAAAAAATCAAAGATCCAAAACAGCGAGTTATTCTTTGGAGAAATGGTCAGTTGTAATGTAAAGTATTTGGAATTGTCGTTTATCAGCTAAAATGTGCAAACCTGATACGTTAAGGCACCAATCTGTAATGTCAATATGGCACCCTCTGTGAAAACGATAGTAAGGGTTTCATTCAAACGGACTCGATTCAAGACATTATGTCACTCTCTGGATAAGTGACTGAGCTGTCCCACACACATTCACACACACAGATTCAGCTGACAGCTTGCTTAGTTGCTCTCACAGATGTTCGCACATCCCTAGAGGACTCTGACTTTACAAAGTATGTGAGAGCAAAAAATGGTTTTACATTATCTCAAGAAATCTGCACGACATGTCTTCTTGCAGCTTGTATGCTGTTTATTAGAACTGCGGGCACAATCCTTTACAAGGCACACCATAGCTGCCGAGGCTTCAGCCTATAGAGACGACTCTCAAGGCCAACTGGCAGCTGAGCATGGAGCTTATGAGAAAGAAAACCTGTGTTCAGCTATTTCCACAGGACTTTGGATTCAGCCAAAACATAACTGACATTTTAACAATCAAATGAAATCGATTCTTATTCTGGTGAGACAGATCGAGCCAAGAACCTTTTAAGATGTGCCGTCTAGAAGAGCCACTGCACCCAACGCTCAACATATTATGAGTCTTGTACTTCCTCCAGTCCTCTCTCTCTATATATATGTATATTTATTTGTCTATCTATTAATTTACCTATCAGATATTATCTATCAAATGTTAGCGTTGCTTTTTAAAACAAGCACCCTCCATATGCAGAAAAAAAGTGTCCAAACAGCTTGAAGTTTGCCTCTCTCTCTCTCTCTCTCTCTCTCTCTCTTTCTGTGTGTGTGTGTGTGTGTGTGTGTGTTAGACAAACAAAGGAGAATGTCACCTTCTGTAATTAGGAAAAGCTAAATAGTTTTAGGGGTTTTAACTCCTTTGAGTAAAATAATGTAATCCCCTTAAGCAGTTGGTGGACAAAGGATTACCAAACTGCAGTCAGTGTGGTAATTGTTAAGTGTTAGATATTCATGTTTATTCAGTGTTTGGGTGTTTTGGATCTTATTTGAGTCTTATTTGAGTTCCTCAAGCAGTCAAATAAATTCTGTCCTCATAGTTTTAAAGACAAGTGTCTCTGCTACCTGTCTAATCTTAATACAAAATAATTTATTTAATGGGACAGTGTTGGTGGGCATATTTTATGTCTGTGTCAATTTATTTGATAAAATATGTGAAAATGTCTGTACTATAAAGTTTTTCAATACTTCATGAACTTAAAAACTTTAAGTTTTTTTTTTTATGTTTTATTTCTTTATTTTTATCATGTTTTCTGTCAAAAGCATTGACACAATACTTGCTCCAGTGAGGAATCTGAGCGAGTCCGTGAAGTCTGTGCTACATTCACAATGTGATCTCACAGGAATACAAATAATATCAATATTCAAATAAAGGCGAAATTCTCATCGTTTCGGCAATAATGTCTTGACGCTTTGATTAAATATTAAGCTGTCATCTTGCAATCCCTGTCCTGACCAGAAATCTTGTAATTATGATTTTGTTCTACCTTAATCTGTAGGCCTAATCTTCAGCCCGTTCCTCTTTTTTTCCACAGGCTAACACGAACATGACATCTGGAGGAGGGGAAAGATGGTTTTAAGATTTATGTAAGTAGGTTTAGAGCCAGCACTGACTGTTGTTCGGCGGTGCACTTGAGATGGGGAAGAGTTAGGGAGGGTCTGCACCAGTGCCTCGGCGCACAGCTCCACAAAGTAGAGTTACCCCTAAATCCAGGGCAAATCCCCGGGACGTCCCCTCTCTGACGTGCAGTGGGGGTGCCACAGGAGTGGGGGGTCTTACACCAGGGTCTACTTTAAAAGCCCCTTGTGAAGATGCGGCGTGATCACTGAGGAAGAAGAGTCTGGGAGGCTGACACTGGTCTTTTTTTCTTCTTCTTGCAATCAGTTGTTGCAGATGTTTTGCGCAAGTTTTGGCAAGAGGCAAAAATCGCGCTTATTGGGATTTCAAAGTCTTTAGTAAACTTCAGCAAACGCGGGGACTGAGATCAGCGGCTTGAAAGCTCCACCTGAGAAGAAGTTGCTCTGTGTAATTGCAGCAGTCCTCTGACTTCACCGATCAATGTGGCTTCTTGGATCATCCTCCCAAGGTGTGATGGACGAGTCCCCCTCTGCACGGTTCGTTCAGAGTCCGGGGAACCAGTCCAGAGTCCACAGTATAGAGGCGATACTGGGATTTAAAGATGACAGCGTCTTCCACAGAGCAGCCTCCTACAGCGTGGCCGACAAGGCGCTGGGCAAAGAGACCGAGCGCAACGGGAACGTCATTGTAACCCCCATGAAGAAAGGCCATCACTCAGAAAGTTTTGACAGTGAGTAAAAAAAAATCAGCAGCTTATTTTATTTTTCTTAATCTCATCATCAGTGTCCTCTTTGACACAAGCCTTCCTCACTGCGGTTTTATTTGAAATGACCTTGGTGTCAGTTTGCCCACTTGTTTCATGGACACACTGCAAAACAAACAAACAAACAAAAAACACTGCTGTCTATATCGTTTGTATTCATGCATTTTCAATAGTTTCTTATACACGAGAAAAAAATAATTCATTCATTTTATTTCATTCCGAATCATCTTGCAATGAGAAATTTCTTAAGTAATTATTTTCCTGATAATGAGTGATCTGCCTTATTCTGCCATGTTTCAAGTTAAGCTGCTGATTGGAATCCAGTGGAATTATTTTACCTTGCTGGCTGAATTTTTTTTACTACTTGTTTTAAGAAAATATGCTTATTCGGTGTATGGAACGAAGTGATTTATTAATTAAAATGTTCATTTGTGCTGTGCCGGCTTCACGCACTTCACCCACAGACTCCAAATTGTAGTCTAATTCAACATTTTCACTTTTTTTCTTGTTCTTTTTTTTCCCTCGGTGATTCTCAGGTCTGTGTTGTTCCAGCTCCTCTGAGGGTCCCGTCTGTCCCGACTCACCTGACGGAGACGGCAAACTGTCTGATGACGAGAACCCGAAGAAGAAGCACCGCCGGAACCGGACCACGTTCACCACCTTCCAGCTGCACGAGCTGGAGAGAGCTTTTGAGAAGTCGCATTACCCAGATGTGTACAGCCGAGAGGAGCTGGCCCTGAAGGTCAGCCTGCCGGAGGTCCGTGTGCAGGTAAGGCTGTGCAGGCCCATTCCCGAAACAAGAAAACTCTTATTTTTATCTGCCCCAAAAGAGAAACGTCATTTTCCCCGCTCGGTGCCGAGGATTCCGCCTCTTTATCATGTCCAGGTCTGTGCAGGCTGAGTGTAGGCCTCTAGTTAGTGATGTGCTGGTGAGAAAATAAAGTAAAATTAAATAAAATATGATCTGCATTCTGTCGTAAACCATCACTTGCACCAGCAGGCCTGGCTGCAAACAAAAATAAATTATAGGCCCATTTTCCTAAATATACAAATTTGCTGTGTGTCCCTTTTCAACACATTTCTTAATATAAGTTAACTTTAATACGTTTGATGCTACTGAGTAGCCCATACCGTTTGGTCTAATTAAACCGCGTACACACAAGTGAAGAGCTTCATCAATTTAATTATATTAATTTAGACATATTTCATCTGGCCCTGGACGCACATTTTCAAGTTCAAGTTCATTGCAGCCTGTAACCACTTTTAGAGGTTTTTAGAACATAAAAATCACAATGACACCCCCGACTCAAACCCTGAGTTCCTGGTGAGGGGGAAAAAATGCTACTATTTATTTATTTATTTATTTATTTATTTATTTATGTATAGGCAAGCCTCTAATAGCCAACCCCAAATTCTTAAATTCACTGTCATAGTGGAATTTTTAATTTATAATCTTATTTATTTGTCTGTATTTTAATCAAGAGAATCAGAGAGAGAAATCAAATTCAATTTAAATAATTTTTGACATTTTATTTGATCAAAGTCCAAGAGAATTATCATGTGAAAAACACACTCAATACAACAATTATTCTTCTACTATTGTGTTTATTGAACAAGTCATGATTAATAATAAAAAAAAATTACTCAGTAATATAGTAATAACACAAGTAAATGCATAGTGATTAGTTTGATTGCAGTCATCACTGACCCAATGCTTGTCATCCCCATGTCTTCCACATTTCTAAACATTTCAATACTTTCACACAATAATGAAGTTTAGATGGTACACTAAAATATATGTATGTATGTGTTCTGCTCTGTGATTTCAGGTGTGGTTTCAAAACCGACGGGCCAAGTGGCGACGGCAGGAGAAGCTGGAGGTGAGTTCCATCAAGCTCCAGGACACCCCCTCCTCTTTGCTGTCCTTCAGCCGGTCCCCCACCAGCTCCCTGGGCTCCGGGCTGCCGCTGGACCCCTGGCTCACCACACCGATCACCACCTCCACCTCCCTGCAGTCACTCCCTGGCTTCATCGGTGCTTCGCAGGGCCTCCCGGGCAGCTACACCCCTCCTCCCCCTCCAGCCATGCCCCCTTCCTTGCCGGCCTCCTTCCTCAACGCCCCTGCCCTGGGACACGGCGCTCATCTGCCCCATATAGGCTCTATGTGCCCCCCGCCTTCAGCATACCCGTGTTCAACCGATCCAAGGAACTCCAGTATCGCCTCACTGAGGATGAAGGCCAAGGAACATATCCAGTCTATTGGGAAGACTTGGTGAAGTGTGGAAGTGTTTGAGGACGACCAGACACACAGACAGTGACTTCATCCTCATGCTGATGGGATCATAACATTTTCTGGAATCTTTTTTTTTACTGTGATTTTTTTTTTGTTGTTGTTCTTGTTGTTTTTTTGCTGAACTTTCAAAGAGTGAGAACCACTTCTGACAGCCAGGATCAGAGGGATCATGTCCACGTTTATGGCGGCTATCTGAAGACTGAAACGCATGTGAAATCACTGTGAAGTGTGAAAGCTCTGTTTGTTGATAGATTGTTGTCTTTTGGTGGCTTTTCCTCTTTGCTCATCTCTGCAAGCTGTTTTTCATTCCATCATTTCAAATCCATTCAGCCCAATCACATTTTGTATCCACGCTGTCTTGTACTGCCAACATAACAAATGCAAAGTATCTATTTATTTTACTCCTGTAAACTCTCCTCATTTGAGTAATTGTTGATTCATTATTCTTCCCTGCTGGTTTTGACCCATTTATATGTTCTTCATCATGAAAAATTCATCGCCTGTGATTATTTTCTCTTTTTACTGTATGTAAATTTCATACAAATAACATAAAAATCTGATCAAATTACATTGCAGCTTTCTCTCAACTGGCTTTAAAACTCAGCTTCACTGGAAACAGTTCCTCAACTGAGGCCATTGTGTGTCACCATTTAAACTATTGCTCACATCTGAAAGGTATACATGGGAGTAATTTGGGTGAATATTAAAGTAACTTTCAGCTTTGTGAATGTTGTTGGTGGCAAAAATGGGAATATGTTAATATCAGAAACTGAACATACAAAAATACAATAGCAGTCATGACCTGGGGTTGATCCACCAACCTTAAATTTACATAAAACTCTTTAAATCATCATTATTAATCATGATGAAGTACAAATACACATACAGCAGTGCATGCCTGACAGTAATAAAGAAAACAGGAACACAGCACCCCTCAGTGGTAGATTATGCAGCATTACACAACTGTCATGCTGTTGATTGTATAAGTAGGCTATATATACAGTTTATATTTTTTAAAAATTACTGATATGTCTGTCGCCATCACAAATCTCAAAAGATTTCACATTTGAATTAATTTAAAATTATGTCAGAACAGTCATGACGAACAGCTGTGCATGCTTGCTGATGATCTCAAAATGGATTTATCAGGTTTTTCTCACATTTAATGTAACAGAAAAAAAATGTAAGAATACATTGTGTTCCTCTTTACT
The DNA here is from genome assembly GCF_902150065.1 of Myripristis murdjan. NCBI lineage: Eukaryota > Metazoa > Chordata > Actinopteri > Holocentriformes > Holocentridae > Myripristis > Myripristis murdjan. The sequence continues at coordinate 23,834,773 of NC_043991.1, forward strand.
TCAACAGGTAGAGCATGGCATTAAAGACAGAGACAGAGTTAAGGGGTTGAGTCCCACTGAGCCCACAAACTCTTGAAATGAATGCTGAATAAAACATCCACCCATTATATAGATTCTACAGTATTTTCATACTACATAAATACCCAAATAATGCAAGAGTGTTCTCTCATTTTAAAGGACATGTTTGCTTATTTCCTCCTCATTAACTCGTGTAAACTTTATCCTGTTTGCTGCTCGGGTCAGGTCTACAATGGCAGGGTGAAAGTGGTTTGTTCCTCTATTATTCACTGTTCATCTGTGACAAATGGGGGTGGGGAACACAAGAGAGAACTGTCCAGGGGTTTGTTATAAAATAAGATAAAATGAAATAACATAACACCAAATTAAACTCTTTCAGTTAGCATTTCTCATAGTTTGCAACCCTTGATGGCTTATTATCAGAGACCAGGGGTGTACTTATAGTACAATTATGAGGCACTAGCATTTAACTTGAGTATTTCCATTGTGTGACACTTCATACTTTTTAGAATAAGCAAAATATGATCCATTGTTAGGGGTAACACTAACCAATAGAGCAGTTACACCTGCAAAAAAAAAAAAAAAAAATCTTCTTATTTCCTTAAATTATTTCTGAGTGCACCAACTATTTAACACTCTGTAAGGAATCACTCATTAAAATGAGTACTTTTACTTACTTTACAATTTGCTGCTAGTATTTCTATACTTTTACTGAGCTAAGACTTTCTATTTTCCATTATGGTATTGCAACATTTAAGTAAGAAAATTTGAGTACTTTTTCCACAGATGATAAAGTATGCTCTCCATGCTTTATGCCAACCTTAAATAACTCAATACTCAAAAGTATTACTGTGAGTACCAGTGGATCTTAACCTAAGTTTTTCACGCCATCTTGTGGACTGAATTGGCTACTGCAAATTTAAAGCGACATCCAAAAGGAGAGAATTAGCGTTTATTTTCCAAAGAAAATCAGCTGTGCAGTTGGATTGGAAAGTTCTGCGTCGCAGAGCACACGAGAAAGTGCTCTGGCACAAAAGCACAGTCAGACATCCATAATGCAAGTTATCACAAATTCCCAATTTATTCAGCATTCACAAACATATTCTGGTTGACCTGTAACCCAACAAAGTACATGAAAAGTGAAAAACAAGTACTGATATTTTAAATTATTGATAAAATAACAAGCAATCAAATACTGGGTTTCCAAAGGATTCCAAAGATTTCAGTGTCAATAAATAAAATATAAAATGTGAGCATTGTGATTAGACAGCAAAGATAACGGTGTGCCAAATGAAAAGGCCGATGTTGCTGCAGGGTGTGAAGTTTCTTGCACTCAGCTGGAGCCAGAGTCTCGCAGGTTCAAAACCAGCAGGAGGAGCTCTGACATCTATAGCACAATGGAAGGAAACAGACAAATATCACAAACCTATTTAAGCATTCTCAAGAGAAATGTACAATAAAGTACCAGGGTACAAGAGCTTCAAATCAATATTTTCAAGGATCTCTAGCAACAAATGGAAAAAAAAAAAATGAAATCAGATCTACACTGATCCATATATCCTCCTTTATGATTTGCCTTAACACAATAAAATATCACTGACAGAAATAGTGGCACAGATAAAGTGAAGAGAGGCAGGAAGACGCGCAGGTACACTTTAATCAGATTACACACCTCTCTGAGACATTTGTCCCTGTCCTCCTCCACTCCCCTGCTCCTGAGCACGTGCAGCCTGTCCGCAGTGTGCAGCGTCCGGCTGTGGCTCCTCAGGTGGGACAGTGCCCTGAAAACAGCTGGCATCAACTCATATCGGTGCAGCACGTCGTTGCCCCCTCTTTCCAAAGGTGGTAGGTAGTCCCGATTGCTGTCATGTAGTCCGGGCAAGCTCTCAATGCTCTTCTTCCCCATCAAATGGCCTGGTAATTTGCACAGAGGGGGCGTGTGAGTAAGTACTGTTGTTCAAGGATCGATAATCAGCTGCAATCGATCTCCATCAAGTGTCACATTTGGCTTCAGCCAATGGGAGGCAATAATGAATCCGTAGCCTATAATTTGCAAATCCATTTAAATTGTAACAGCGCTGACATCATTTCTTGTTAAAGGTTGGATGGTTAAATAGCCTATATCACCATGATAAATCTTTCTTCTACACAGAGGAAAGGAACTTCAGTAAGTTATTTGGGTCTGTCCAACAAATGCTAAATAAATAAATAAATGGACCCACAATTACATCAGTGCCTCATTATTATTATTATTATTATTATTATTATTATTATTATTAGGCTGTTGTTGAGGTTATATGTTTTCAAATCAGCAAGGATCCTGTAGCTTAACGCTGTTGTTCCATTACTTTCCACTATAACAAGGATTTCTAAAAAAAAAAAAAAAAAAAAATTCCCCTTGCTCTGATAAAATCTAATAATTTTTTATGATCATCCAACATTAATGAATTAATGCATGCATGCATGCGTGAATGTGTGAGTGGGTGCATGATCCGGTCTGATGCACAACTTTTTTGTTTTGTTTTTTCAAGTTTGACTTACCTACTGCCCAGTGATTGCCGCGTGGATACATTTTCCCACCAACTGCCGCAGGACTGTCCGAGCAGCGCACCGCACCTGCCACCGCAGCCAGAATCAGAACAGCTGGTAACACCTGCCTGCAGATCCACGAGCTGCAGGTGCAAACTTCGCCCATGTTCTCGGAGAAAGCCTGTCTGAAGAGCGGCTAAATCGGTCGTGGTGAATCTGCTTAAAACAACTTCAAACAACTACAAACGCTGCGCCATAGTCGATTTTATTTATAGGCGATCAGTCTGCATCGCGGAAAAAAACAGCCTCAGTTTGGTGATGGCGAGCTGCTGGAGAAGTTACACTCCTGTCACGCTGGGAGCTGTCTTGGATGGAAAACACTGGTGATGAAAGTTAAATGCCCCTCGTGATAGGCTGGGTCGTACGTCAGCAGTGTTTTTAAAAATACACCGCGGTGCAAGTACCAACATTAAAAAAAAAAAAAAAAAAGGTATGGCGACAAATTATGATCAATAGCAGCTGATTATTGTTGCTCCACTTGGTATTGTTTGCCCAGAGATTACACAGTTATCACAGCGAGTGTCAACGTCATTTCATTATGGTGCGCATGATTTTAGAATAATTGCTTCCCTCTCTTCAAGCAGGTGGCAATATGGGTACAATTATTCCTCATGTGATTTATGTGTGGTATTCAGAATAGAATAGATCAGACTTTTATGGATGCAGATTATTCCGATACTGTGAATGGTTTCTCTGCATGCTCCAGGCTCACATCCCAGAGGTTTGACCTGTTCAGACTACCAGCTGCACCGCTGTTTGTTTTTGTGCAGCTCAGTCTCACACTGCTGTCAAGCAGGCAGCTTGTCCTTGCTGTATTGTGAAGCTCACATTGTCTTCGGAATCAAGGAAATGGTGCAGGGGTCAAATTCAATAGGGACTGACAAGATACACAAATGAAAGAAAATGCTATGAATGTTTTTCTTTTCTTTCCTTGCAGACACTACCTGTTTTGTCCTATGTGCAGAGAATTTGGCAATCCACTGTGCTTCAGTGTTTTGCATTGCAGAGTCCTTGTCTTTTGTCAGTGCAACTGATTATTGACTTGTTCCTCTGGAAAGATCAACAACATAAATTAAGCAAGCTTTAAATACAATCTGTCACTTACGTATATATGACTGTGTCAAATTCTCATACTTGAATGATCCCATTCATCAGTTTATTGACATTACAGATTGTCAGAGAAGAAGAATAGGCGAAGACAGATAAAGAATCTACCCACTTGTTATTGCAGGTAGGTAACATTTTCTGTTGAAAGGATTGTTCCATCTAAAGCATATTGATGGGCCCAACTCATAATTTACCACATCTTCATTCACTGATGACGTTAATGAAACAAGAGTGAGTCTTATTAGTCACCTGTGGTTAAAGGACAGTGACAGATGGGCTACACAATGGAGCGGCAGCTGGAGCGTTTTCTAGATAATTCTGCATGCAAGCAGTTCAAGCACATATGATTATGTGTCATGGAAATGTCCTGACAAGTTACAAAATCAGAGGTACATTTAGATTCTCTTCATAAATATTGTTATAAAGACCACTTTTTTCAAAAAGTCACAACGTTGGTACTGTGACAAAATCATTCTAATGATGAGAATAAAAGCCAGTATTGAATGTTATTGAAGTTAATCGAGTCCTTTTCTTAAAGAAACAAGGACGTAATAATCACCAGTTTTTCAAAATATAAAGTAAGGATCAATAAATCACTAAAATGGATATATGGCATTTTGGAATGCAACCCTTCTAATAGCAAAGTCTTTGAGTCATCACAGTTGGTTATCTCATTAAGTATGTAACATTGGACAGCTGGTAATTACAAGTTTTGGATGAAAAATGTGAAACAGATAGTCTTGTAGCCTTTATTCTATTAGTGCTGAATGACACCCACACAAGGAAAATTTAATTATTTATTATTTTCAGGGGATTATTAGTCTGAAATGTAACGCACTCTTGACAGATTTCCATCAAAGAGAAGTGAGGCCTATCTTAACTCCAGCTTGGAAATCCTGGTTCATTCAAGCAGAGAACCAGCAGGTGGCACTGTAGGGTGAATTTCAGAAGCACACCAGCCAACAGGTTTAAACAACAGTTCTGCTGAAGGTTGTTACTGCAGGAATAATTTCAAACCTTTAAACTTTCCATAGGCATATTTATCTGTGTCATTATATTATGTGAAAAGACTATAAGCCTAACTGTTGAGTCCATAACGATACAAAGACACACTCACAACAAACTAAAAAATAATAGATAGATAGATAGATAGATAGATAGATAGATAGATAGATAGATGGATAGATAGATAGATAGATAGATAGATAGATAGATAGATAGATAGATAGATAGATAGATAGATAGATAGACAAATGAATAATTTACTGACTGATTGGACATTTGCTCATGCTCATTTCACATCCTTTATATAAAGCTACCCATGCAAAAATATCTATCTATATCTATGTGAGCAGTGATAATGATATTCTGTCTACCATTTTTCCATCCTATTTACGACAAATGACGCATCAAAATGAAGATCAAAAATGATGCAGTGACTGACCAGGTGATGGTGTCATAACTGAGAAAGCACAGGGTTTCTGAAAAGTAAAATTGGACCATTTAAGTGTCTCAGCAGTGAGTATCAATAAAAGAGAACAAGTGTTTATTATGTTTCCTTTTATATAACTAAACACCTAGCAGATTCAGTGACCTCAAAGGTAAACAACAGATTAAATACAATATCAGTGTTCTTGCTCTCATTCAAGCACAACCCGTGTCACTCAAGCCATGACGGACTCACTGAAAACAACAAAAGTGACATGGGCACCGACTGCATAACAACATATCAGAACACTTGTAAATCAACTCTGTTGTTTTGATACAGCATGTGTCTCTAATCCAGCAGTCTATCAACCACTTGTTTTTCAGTATATGTTTCACCAAGGTCATTTAAGAGTAAATAAGAGCAAATTCCTTTTTTGGTCATGCCTGCACAACAGGTCTGAATGAGGTCTAAATCCAATTTAACAGAAAGAAAAACACAGAGAGAATGAAAAAAAACTTATAAATGGGAAGGCAGTGCCCTAGTGAAGTTGTGATACAACCCATCTTGGAATGACAATGCGGGTAGAGGATATTTCTGTGACTGAGACACTGGGATGAATTCACACTTGTAGATCCAACCCAAGGCTTTACATTTCTACAAAAAAGGAATATGTCATATACTTTACACCATAATGTAACTGAATCATATCCATTATTTAATTTAAAAAAAAAATGTGAGCATGAAATGCATGTGATGGCATAACACCAGCCTCTGAGTGAGATTTTCTTGCAGGTGAATATGATGGTTTAGTACAGAAAATTCTGTCTACTTGATGATTAAGGTTTCGGCAGCTCCTGTTTGTGGTTTACTGCCGACCAAAATGGAGGCAGCATGTGACATCACGTGACTCTGGGACTATGTTAGGGGTGGGGAGCACAGCAACCTCAGCCTCCTCCTCTACTGCACTGAATCTATCACACGGCAGGAGTCACAATGAAGGCCTTTAACAATATATATATATCTATATATGCACATTTTCAACTGCCAGTAGTATTGCAGTGTATGAAATGCAGTGGTGTTGTCTGACAAATAAATCTGGCATGTTCCTTTCCATATGCTGCAGTATTCATGGCTGCCTTTGACAGGGCTATTTTTCATGTCTGCCAGATCTATCAAGAACTGGTGGCAGGCCACAGAGAGACAGCCTGCTGAAAGCCTCTCTCTGCAGGCTCCCAGGTAGGTTATGGAATATTTGATTTGTTTGTGTTTTGTTTACCGAGGCAGGGAATGGTGAAAATGTCTAACAGAGCCTTACAGGACTAAATCTCTTCCAGACAATGTGATGCCATCCTCGCACTTTTTGCTTACCTTGCTGTTGCTGGGTTATTCATCTTTGTGTGGATATAGTGCTATGTGGGACACATAAATAATGGAAATAAGCACAAGCATGGTCATGTTTGCAAATATGGACTAGATTAGATATACATTTCATATGTGCACATGTGCAGCCTAAAATTATGTCAATGTGTAATGACAGATCTTCTTACAGCAAAAAATGTCTCTGTGCTTGCATTGCTTTTGTTCTGTTAGATGGATGCATGTTGCTACTTGTCTTGTACTGCTGGATTGATATGAATGTATATAACACACATAACGAGTTTTAAGCTACAATCAATGGAAAAGACCCAATGACCTTGGCATATGAAGTCTGCAGTTGCTAAGCTGGGCCTCAACAGAGGCCTAGGCTATTTAATAACAATAGAATAATGCAATGTATCATTAATCCTTGCAGAAATATTAACAGGATCAGCACTACTTTATCAACACAATCCTACATCAGCAACATTTGCTTGATCATATACCGCACCATAAACAAAGGCCTAAATATGTACATATTGTAAATATTCATGCCCTTATTATTCTCTTCTCTTGTTCATTTCCTTTTCTTCCTCTATATCTCCCCCACCTCTCTGTTGCTCTCGCTCTCTCTTCTCCCTGCAGCAGCTGCTGCTGCTCCAGAGCCAGAGTGGAGAGTCCCCTCACCCCCCTGCACAGACATAGACAAAAGGCCTGATTCGCCTGCTGAACACTGCCCCCTTTCTCTATCCGTCCCTCCATGCACGGCCGTGGTGGCAGGGATACGGGAGAAACGAGGCCTGGACTGGGACTAAATCTAGGACTGACCCACAGAAAGGAGTGGGAAGAGGGGGAGGGGAGGAGGAGGAATGGGGCTGGAATGGTTGGGGCTGAGTAGGGCAGGTGCTGAGGCCTCAACAGGAAGATTTCACATTGAATATCTCTGAGTGGAAAAAATCTGACAAGGGTATGCCACATTTCCTACTCCCTCTGTATATGCATGTGTTTATGTTTACTGTCTGTGTGTCTACATAGTGGCATATGTGGGCTGGGGCTGCATGTGTTTGAAGAAAGTTTGGGGGGGGGGGGGTGCATGCACGTGTGCATGACCTGCGCCTACCCAAGAGAAAGTCTGAAGTGTCTGTGATGAGATTTTGTGTTGCTTGCCTTTATACCACAGTGCTGTATGCAGCGTTGCTAGGGGTGCATGAATTATAGGAAAGGCAGTTTTCACTTGGCAGAAATCATCTGGAGTCAGGACTAGGCAGAGCAGTGATGCCCCTTAAATCAGCACAGCACAGAGGGGGAAAAGCACTGAGGGATCTGGTCGAGAAAAAAGGCCCAGGTACAGATCTGGATTTCTCCGACCCTCTCCTTCGCAGTGAGAGCTGTAATGTAAGTTGGATATCAGCTGTCAGTCAGCATTTTGCATGTCATCTCACCTTTTATGTGTTTTAATTTACCTTAAATAACTGCTTTTGTTTAAATTGTGTACATGTATCTTCTCCTTTTCCTCTGCCTGTTCTACTGTTCTTGATTTTTGATGATGTCAGTGTATCTGTCCTCAATCTCAAGCTCAGTGTGTGTGTTTTTCCCCCATTCTGCCAGGGTTGCTGTTGTTGTTTGCATTATCCAGGCCTAATTTTATGGCAGGGGAAATGGCCTGAACACCAGATTAGCTTAGAATGGCTATGTCCCTTGACCCTGTCTCCACATGTGTGCAAAATATCTTGTGTTAGGCTGTCACCAAATCGTTTATACCTATATTTTAGTGTAAAATGTTGCAGTGTTTCCTGGGAGGTGGGCACACTGTTTCTGTCTCTGTGTTTCTGAGGCCGTATTGCAGCAGGGCGCTTTATGCTGGGTGACCGGAACCAGTTGAAACCGGTTTGAGGCAGACGGAGAGCTCACAGGAACAATGCCGCCTCTGTGCTCCACTGAGGGATAGAGATAGCCCAGGCTACTCCATGGCAGCCCTTCACAACTCAGCCACTGGCTGCTATGGCAAAGGCACAGATCCTGCCGCTGCTGACTGCTGGCTGGATGTCGGTGTGCTATGCAGCATGGCTCACTGCAAGGGGAGCAGGGAGATTTGGGAAGGGACGAGGGCAGGGGGACGTGGCTGGCTGGGAGTCTGTGAATCTGCAGCCTAGAGCCTACCTCACAGGACTATTATCTATCTGTCTGTTTGTGTGTCTGTATGCTGCTAGTGGTGCAGAGAATGATTAAGGAGGATCCTTACCAACACCAGCACCACTCACCAGCTCCCTGGATGTAACCTGACCCTGTATTCTGGGCCTTTGCCTGGTTGGAAAGAAACAGGATTTTTTTCCATGCAGGGTGGGGTGGATGGCTTTTTGTGGGTTAGTGGTGTTGTGACTGTGTTTGTTACAGGATGGAAGGAAGGAAGGAAAGAAGGTTTGGCTAGTGGCTGGAGAGGGACGGAGGCAAGAGGGTGAGGAGTGGCTGATTCAATTGCATGTTTCCACTATTGTTATTTTACCTTCACTTTACTGAGAGACTGAGTTGCACAGTATGTGGATTTGAGGTTGTAATGGTGCATGCTTATTAAACTGGTGCTTTGGAGAGGAGGTCTGTGTTGTGTATTTTTCACATTTGTCTGTGTTTAACATTCATTTACTTCCTACGTCAGGCTACTTTGCTGTCATGGCCGTGACTCGCAGTTCTCTTTCCACCAGGCCCTTTTCTGCTGCAGCTTCTCACAGCTCAGCAGCCATTTTTTTCCCCTCGTTTCATCTCTCCTGCCCTCTCTCTCTCCATGCCATTTAACTCTCGCCCTCTTATTTTGCTTATGTTTGCCTCATCATTGACGCTAGGCCGGCGCCTGGAATGAAAATGGTCACCAAAGTGGCATTTTGCACCAAAAGATGATGTTAGGAGGAGGGATTCTGTGTGTGTACAGAAATAGGTGCCATACATTTGGATGAAACAGCAGCAGTGGTTTGGCTGCACGTACAAGCAGAGGAGCTCAATGGCTGTGCCTTTTGTCCCTCACACCCATAACATACCATACAGACACACTGCATTTCATTCCCACCACAATCTATTTAAAGTGTTCACTATCAGACTTTTTAAGTAATGCAATCTGATGAAAGTAAAGTTTTTCATTGTTACATAATGACAAGACATTTTCCATACAGGATTTAGTGCAAATGTGTTTGTCATAAATAAAAACAATGTGTGTTCTTATGTCCATTTTTAGATAATCTCATTTCCCGATATAGTCTAATCTTAAATTTTACTCCTTAAGCATTTGCTCATGTCATCACATTCATATAGTTGCACATAACATTTGCATACAGCAGAAGTATCATGTTAACCATATCATATTCACCTGATAGAGCCCATTGATAGTTGTACACTGATAGTGTAAAAATCTCCTGTATTGCATTAGTTATCTTGATCAGACCCATCTTCCTACTGTCACAAAAAAAGATATCCAAAAATAGGAATTGCTTGATGTAGGGATGACATCATGTGGGTCCATCAGCAGCTTTGTAGTAAAATGGAATCAGGTGGTAGCCTGTTATACTATTTTTACCCCTTTTAATTAATTATAGCAATGGTAAGCATGAGGTGATTGAAGCTGAAATCAGTTTCACTAAGTGCCCTGATTAAATGTCATTAAATGTCACCCCCTGTGTGTGGAGTGGACAAGCCTGTTATTCCCTTTTGTTTTTTCCCCCTGAAAGGTTTTAATAATGTCACTGGATTGAAGGAGAAATGTGGTAGATAGATTTTTATTGCACACGCTTTAGAGATCGAGTAGAGCTTCAACATGCCAGTGGCACTAACAGCTCTGTGCATCAGTGTGTTGGACATGTTATGCTGCACATTTTAAGTTTTTACCATAACCAGACATGTGCTTCATTTAAAGATGAAGAGCAGGAGCATTCAGCCTAGAGTCTGCTACTGCCTAAATGACACATCAAGCCCGAGAATGCAGTTCGTGGTTTACATGCTGACTCCTACGCTGTGCGTGGATAGAGGCGCACCACATGGCAACAATGAAGCTGCAATTAAACCCTTAATTCAATTATGCTGAGAGCCTTGGACCTAAGGCAACCCCAAAACATAACTTATATGTAGTGTGCCATTGCAACTGGAAACTTCAAAAAGCTTTAAAGGTTATGATCAACTCCTTCCCAAACATAGAGAATGAGAAAATGTGCCTGTATCTGTTTAATGTTAGTTTAGCTTTAAATGTCAGTGTCCAATGTTGATCTTCTATTCAATGTGAAGTTATGCAGTATACTTGAAAAGCGAGTTACAATGAATTATCATATTTTTATAGTCTACAGCATCTCCATCAGTATTATTATTATGAACATCTCCACCTGAGATGGAAATCAGACAAATATGAGTTTGTGATAGCACAAGAGTATATATATACCTATTTACCCATTTTTTGGGCCCCTGTCAGGCAAGGGCCATTGGAATTGTCCTAACTTTTCCCCCATATACGGCACCCCTGATTATTATTATTACTATTACTATTTCTTTTAGCTTTACCTCCGGTGCTTATGTTTGCTCTTTTTGTGTATCTCGTTATATGTTGTGACATATTCTGATCAGTTTTGAAGCTACAATGGAAAAAGTGAAAAATTGCGAGCCATTATTTAATTTAACATACCAGCATCATGAAACACTGAGATAAAATATTTCTGTATATATAATATAAGCTAATACAATGAGCTTTCCAATCACAGGAAGAATGTGTATTCTGTTTAATTTTATGCAAACCTAGAGTAATTATAATCTAATTCAGTCAGGTATTGCTTTTGATATTGTATGTAGGCCTATTTGTCTTTGACCAACCTTGGCAGTGTTGACAAAGCATTTAGCAGAAGGGAACTAAGTTAGCCAACAATACAGAACATTATTCTTCACAGAACTGTAGATCAGTTTAGTTTTTTGTAGTTGTCTAATGTGCAACTTTGAGAATGAAAGTGATTAATGGTGCAGATGTTATCCCTTACCTTTTCTATAACATCTCGAGTAATAGAGGGTGGAGGGTGCTATTAATAATTTATGTTGACCGAGAGATGCCCCGACTGCTACAACCCTCCACCAAATCACCTCCTAAATCCAAACAATTTCTCCTTTAATGAATCAGTCTGCTTTCTTCACCTCCCTTTACCGCATCTGGTCTAGACAAACTGATTCCCACTTTTACATTTCCCAGAATTAATGATTTCAGCACTTCATTACTCTTTGGATAGCTCAACTACACACCCCAACTTTGTCAGAAAATCAGCATACTCAAACATAACAGAAAACATGATCACACGTCATGGCAGCCATTCTCTACCGCCCTGTGAATACTAACTGGAATGTCCACTCATGAATTTTCCAAGAATGTTAAACCCACAATATTTCACAAACTTGTACCTGATAAACCTCAGCTCTATAAACTGTCTGTTCACAAAGATGAAGATTTATTTGTCTTAATAAAAGAGAAAGCACCCCCCCTTTGGAACAAACTTCCAGCCAATATAAAATGAAACACTGTTTGTGTCCTGAAGAGGTTGCTAAGGTTTCTTATGTACACACACACACACACACACACACACACACACACACACACACACACACACACAAAACCTATCTCTTGTTTGTATCTGTGTAGTTGTTCCTTGATCTTTGTACAGCAGTGAAAAAGCCTAAAAAATACAAAAGATTTTATTAATTTGGACTGACTGTATTTTCTCCAAATCAGAGTTATCTAATAAGGCTATATCAGTACAGTGTACTTTATAGCTTTAATGTCAGAGATGTTGATCTATGAAAAATAAGCAGTTCGTATAACTGCAAGACAATAAACAAGGCTTCCATTACTCAATATTATACTGTATATCTTCTATGTTATTCAGGTAATCTCCTCCTCAGATCAGGAGCAGGACCATGGGAGATATGAAGACGCCAGACTTCGATGACCTGCTGGCGGCCTTCGACATCCCTGACATGGTGGATCCCAAAGCCGCTATTGAGTCTGGCCACCATGATGACCACGAGGGCCAGGTCAAACAAGGCAGCGGTGTGTTGGCTGCCAACGAGGACGAGGCCCACAATCCCTCTGCAGGGCACGACGTTGGAGTTAGCGTCATTGTCAAAAACATCCGAAATATGGACACTGGTGAGAATGGTAGAACCATATCAGAGAAAGACGGCCATTTCCACTCTCATCCCCACACCCATTCTGTTGCCATAAGCAATGGACTTCATAATGGCTTCTTACCAGCCATGCCTGGTAATCATTACAACAAGAATGGATGGAAAGCTCCTCGGGAAGAAGGTGCCCCAGTTAATAACCCATCATCTACCTTCAATCAGTTCAGCCCTATCTCCAGTGCTGAAGAGTTTGATGATGATGATAAGATTGAAGTAGATGACCCTATGGACAAGCAGGGTAGCCAATCATTTTTCAGGCCCACTCCAAACTCCTTGACTGGGCGGTCTTCCTGTCCTAAGAGAGAGGAGCAAAATCCAAAAATGTCTACATCAGCAGACAGCGTTTCTAAGCCTAGAGCCAGTGGAGATTCAGGTCAGCCTAAATCTGATCAAAACAATAATAGCAATGGCACTTTGGATTATTCCAAGTTTAAGGACCCCCTTCATTCAAGGAAGCCTGAAGAGGAATCCAAAGAAACTGTCCTAAAGCCTCAAGGGCAGGAGAGCCAGGAGGCAGGAGAGCCCTCAGGGGTTGGCTCTGTTAGTGTTTCCAGTCTCGTGCAGGCCAAAGCCAAGTCCTCTGCAAAACTCTCCTCTTGTATAGCAGCCATTGCAGCCTTGAGTGCCAAAAAGGCCAGTGTTGTTGACTCGGGTGTCCTGGATTCCCCTACTACCCAGAAAGAATCTGTACATATATCACCAGACAGAGAGTCCCTGAAAGAAGCCAGTGAAAGTCCCAGAGCTTCAGAGAAGCCACATGAACAGGAGTCAGCACTGGATGTTGCAAAGAGGGTCCTGTCGACAGAGCCAAACAGCCCTTCTAGTGTCATCAGTGAGGGTAGCAGTAAAGGCTCCCCTGGCTCACCCACAGGCACCACTCCTGTCATCCCAAAGGTAAGAATCAAAACCATCAAGACCTCCTCAGGCCAGATCAAACGTACCGTCACCCGAATACTTCCAGATTTTGATCCCGAAGGCCTGAAGAAAGGAGAAAATTCCAGTATCCCATCTGTCATGGCTTCCTCTATGCTGTCCTCCCCAGCCTCCAGTGCAATCTTCTCATCTCCCACACGACCCTCTCTTCCCACCACTGTAGTAGCCACTGCTACAGGTCCCTCCATGGAGATTACCAAGCAAATGACTATCAAACCTGTGGCAACAGCCTTCCTGCCAGTCTCAGCAGTCAAGACAGCAGGTTCACAAGTTATCAACCTCAAGCTGGCTAACAACACCACGGTCAAAGCAACAGTCATCCCTGCTGCCTCAGTGCAGAGTGCCAGCAGTGCCATCCTAAAAGCTGCTAATGCCATCCAGCAACAAACTGTCATGGTACCTGCCTCCAGTTTGGCTAATGCCAAACTTGTGCCAAAGACAGTCCATCTTAGCAACCTTAATCTTTTGCCTCAGACAGTATCTTCTGCTGCCTGTGATCTCCACCAGGCTCTGTCCTCCTCCAAGCAGCCTCAGCATCAACAACCACAGCATCAAGTCAAGCAACAGACAATACTGGCTGGCCAGGCCCCAAAGAAAGTCTCCAGAGTTCAAGTGTTCACCAGCTCTCAAAGTTCTGTGGTGGATGCCTTCAATAAAGTCCTGAGTAGCATAAACCCTGTCCCAGTGTACGTGCCCAACCTCTCTCCCCCAACTTCAGCCTGTATCTCACTACCCTCTCGTGGCTACAAGTGCCTGGAGTGTGGAGATTCCTTTGCTCTCGAGAAGAGCCTGACTCAGCACTATGAACGTCGCAGTGTGCGGATCGAGGTCACTTGCAACCACTGTGCCAAAAGCCTCGTGTTCTATAACAAGTGCAGCCTGTTGTCTCATGCCAGGGGCCACAAAGACAAAGGAGTGGTCATGCAGTGTTCACACCTAATCCTTAAACCCATCCCTGCAGATCAGATGTTGGCCGCACCATCTGGCCCATCCAACGTTACATCCACCACTTCCACCACCCAAGCCCAGGGCTCTGCAGGTCAAATCCCAGGGAAGGCTGGTGGCGGTGGGGCCCAAACTGCAGTGATCTCAGCCCCATGCAGTGTTCCTCTAGTTGCAGCCATGCCTTTGGAGGATGATGCATCAAAACTCTGCAGGCACAGCCTCAAGTGCTTGGAGTGCAATGCCATGTTCCAGGATGAAAGCTCCCTAGCCATGCACTATCAACAGGCACTGGAAACCAGTGGGCAGGTGTGTGTGTGTGTGTGTGTGTGTGTGTGTGTGTGTGTGTGTGTGTTAAGTATATATGTTTCCATTTTATCTACAAAACTTTGAATGGGAAAAAGCATTGTCTTGACTGCTAAAGTTGTTTTGACTAATACGATGCATATTGTACTGCTATATATGTTAGTAAACAATCTTTATGTTATTGTGAAATATACCTAATCCTTCTTATTCTGGTTTACAATAATCCCAGTGCCATGATAAATTATGATGACACCATTCTTTTTATCTCTTCTTTCTCATGTCCATAGAAAACATGCACTATCTGCCAAATGCTTCTTCCCAATCAGTGCAGCTTTCTGTCGCACCAGCGAATCCACCAGCACAAGTCTCCTTATATCTGCCCTGAGTGTGGTGCCAGCTGTCGCTCTGTCCACTTCCAGTCCCACGTCACCAGGAACTGCCTGCATTACACACGAAGAGTCGGCTACCGGTCAGTATGGGAGAATAAGCCACACTACTTCATAGATTTAATATAATCTAATACATTATATAGTTGCAAAGGCTACCTAAGTTATTTTTGTAAGTTATTTTCAAATTTCATAACATCATTTTTCAATGAGAAGCTCCATGTTCATAAACAACTCTGATAAGGAACATGTGAAAATTATTTCTGCCTAACAAGAGTTCACCTTTGAAAATCTAATACAAGTGGCCATGCGATTTCAAAGTGCCACTTATTCAGTCATGTCTAATTACAGTTATTATCCCATAATATCTGCCATGGCTTGACAATCAAAAATCATTTGAAGTGGCATGTTAGTCAGAGTGAAATAGGCAAAGGAAATCATAATTCTCAAAGTGTGACAAAATGTCAAATTTTGTCACACTATTAAGTGAAGTCTTGCAAGATTTTGGGAAAACTGTGAAATTTAAGTTAGCTCTTGGTGGATGTGGTAAAACAAATGTGCAATGTGGTGATGCACAGGTGTCCTGATAAGAGTCAGCTCCACTCCCTTCAAAACTCCTTCATTCTGACTAAAACGTGATACAGTTAGTCCCACAATGCCAGCTGAAATGAGGCAATGGCTTAGTGTTGCAAATTGCTGTTCCAATTGTTGTTCAATTAATTTTCAAATTTTAGAAAAGTAGCCCAAAAATGATCCTGTTAGTATCACACATCGTGTAATAGACATAGCAACCTTATCCCTCCTCTTCTTGGTGTTTTGTATTCATTATTATCAGATGCCGTAATTTAATGTCACCACATGGTGGCACAATAGTTTTGCAGTAAGTGCAGTAACAGGATGCCTGTAGCAGAAAGGATAATTATCATTACACTGAATTGTAGTAAGCATATAAACGGCTTTTGCTCAATTATAGCGTAATTCAGCAAAATACCATGTTTATTTACCAAATAAACATGAGCTGGCATAAACTTTAGTGCTTGAACTGTAACAGTTGGGAAGAATGATGTATAAACTGCACTTTGCCTGTCATCAGAGAGCTGTGCCTCATGGTAAACACTCAAATAATGATAATGCCTTGCACTACACACCTCGGTTAACTCCACCCATCTCTGCTCTCCATCCCAATAAAAGGTGACGGATGAATGGGGACATGTTCTGCCAGAAAATGCAAGACACAAATTTGCCCAAAAACACTTACTGGAATTCCTACTTCATCATACATGCTTTTTACATGCTATGGTGGCAAAAAAAAATAAAAATAAAAAAAAGATAAAATTATCTGTATGACCCACATAATTAGGGTCACAATGTCTTATGGGTCAGATGACTGCAGTAGCATTGGGCAGCTCCCAGGTGTAGGTGCTCGAATCCTCACTTCACCCCTGCAACCACCACGCGAGGCTGTTTTGGTACACACTAATATGATGTTAGCCCCCTTGCCCGATTAAGTAATAATTTGTGACATTTTCACATAAGTTCATGTCCCTTGTGTCAGCCTACTCTCTATTGTTCGTTGATACACAAAAGTGACTCATCCATTCCCCCGTTCATTAAAGCTTCTGCATTTGTTGTTGTAAACACTTAGGCTTGGAAACCAATTTCCCGGGAAAAATCACAGTCACAGTTACAGGATTTTGATGTGTTTTATATTTACAGCAGCAACAACAGCTGGTTGTTTGGGCTAAAACTAAGACATACTCAACATTTCCAACAGACTTGCCACCATGGCTGAATGAAGAAATGAACTGTGCCTACCAAAACTGGAAATGCATCAACATAAAATTCAAGGAAAAAGAAATATACTGAATTACTCAGAGGAGGGCAAGTGTGGTAAAAAGGAAAGGGACTCTCTCAAAAACAGAATTAAACTCAATTTAATAAAGTCAGTTTGCAAAGACAATCCTTAATCTGACACTCAGTAGTGTGTATGTAAATGGAGCAAGTTTCCTGTATAAGTACGAAATGGTTGTTAAAGTCTAATGATAACTTTCTCTCCGCCTCTCCCTCCAGATGTGTCCACTGCAGTGTGATCTTCGCTGATGTTTCTACTCTGAAGTCCCACATCCAAAGTACCCACTGTGAGATCTTCTATAAATGTCCCATCTGCCCAATGGCCTTCAAGTCAGCGCCAGGAACACACTCTCATGCGTACACGCAACATCCCGGAGTAAAGATAGGGGAACCCAAGTAGGTCTTTGAATATCTACACCATCAGAAATGACTTTCTGATTTATATCAATTACTTTTCTCTGGCTGCCTTAATTGATTTTCTGTTCTACTTGGCATGATGACTTAATCTTATTCTTTGTCATTCTGGTTATTAAAAGCATATACTTTAAAATATGTGTTTCCACGAAAATGAACTGAACTTAGATATGTATCTTGATAAATTTGCTTAAATGAAGAATAGAATGCAACACACACACTTAATACACAAGCTTCAAACCTTTTTTCCCCACAGTTGTCTCTGTTCCACACACACACACACACACACACGTATGTTTTTTAGCCAGTAATGTTACCCAATATCCATGTCCAACTAATCTTGGTTAGAAAACTCCACCTGGATGTTTCATCAATAGCAGCTTTTGGGGGTTTTAGACATGGTGGCTTTACCAGGGTTTGTTTTTTTTTTTTTTTTCCACATGGCAACCTTTCACTGACCTGCACGCTGTCCATCATCAAGCCTGTAATGAATTTGGGTTAGGAGCAGGTGTTCTTGCCTGCGGTGTGTTTTTGACCCTGAGCTTGTCACTGACTTGAAGCTGAATTAACTTTTGTCCTACAGATTTTGTGAAAATGTTAATGACCATGGAGCATTCTAAACAATATATAATAAACCTTAACACAAAAATAATTGTCAGTTTTAGGTTTTCAAATGGGTAATGCTTTTGTGGCAAAACATATTTCAGTGGTGTCTTTAGAGTTACAGACATTAGAAGTTGTGCATTTTCAGGTGCTGCCAAATGTGTATTTTCTGAAATGATTTATATGCTTATTATAGGCTTACATATGTTATAGTGGGAAGCAAAACAACATTTCTTTGCTGACAATTGTCATTAACACTCACTTTAGTTTTCTTTTTGAATTCCAGTTATTTTCTTTGTAAATCTTGTACAGTGCATGAAAACTTCTCACAGATCATTTTTTCAGTTCAGTTTTTTTTCTGTTTTTCAGGTTGATCTATAAGTGCTCCATGTGTGACACGGTATTCACTCTGCAGTCCCTGCTCTACACACACTTCGACCAGCATGTAGTCAATCATAAAGTTTCAGTGTTCAAATGCCCAGACTGCTCTATGCACTATGCACAGAAACAGCTCATGTTGGACCACATCAAGGTAAGCCTGGAAATCAAATTATTCTCGAGAACCAAAGGGGCATGTGATTCTTTTGTGTGTGTATGTGTGTGTGATAGATAAATATATATGTTTCCTACTGTCTGTTAATGAATAGGTGCATGTTGTGTAAAGGGTTGGATGCAGAATATGTGACAGAGCAAAATCATGGTTAATAGGCAGGTTTAGGAATAATAGATGAGATAATGATATATAAATGGCTGCGCACACTGTCACTCCAATGCTTAATAAAAACATAAATGTGAAAATGAAACACTTTTCTACAGTGCTTCCTCAGCATGTGTTATTGTTGTGCACCTGTGGATCCTTTCTAGACCATCCACGGGACCCTGAAGACCATTGAGGGGCCACCTAATCTGGGCATCAACCTGCCTCTCAGCACCAAGCCCACCAACTCCAACAGTAATAATGGAAACAGTCCCAGCAGTAATAATAACACCAGGGATGGAGGGAATGTCAACGGTCAAGACAAGGGCGACAAGAAGCCTCCCCCGTCGCCGCTGAAGAAAACCAACAGTAATCACTCAGCAGACCTCAGGAACCCCCCTGGCCCCGGGTACACATGTGGAGACTGCGACTGCCTCTTCACCTCCAGGGAGGTCTTCGTGTCTCATATGAGGCGTGAACACGGCAAGGTGAGTGATTTTACGTATTTTTTGTGGGTTACATCTTACATGTAGGGCGCACAAATTGATCCAGCAAAGCCAATAAATCTTAATCTTTCCATCAGATAAGATTACACCTCTCTGTGTCATGTGTTACATAAAATGCTGGAGACGCAAGCCATACTTTCAAGTTGTTGAGTTACATTATATCTTCTCCTTCTCTGATTGTAGACATTGAAGAAGCATCCATGTCGACAGTGTGACAAATCCTTCAGCTCCTCGCACAGCCTCTGCCGGCACAACCGACTCAAACACAAGGGGCTGCGCAAGGTCTACACCTGCCCGTGAGTGCAACGCCTTATTTTTACTGTCCAACTATTTTAGAATCTTCAAGTTACATACTCAGAATCAAAGTGCATGCAAATTGTCAAAAATCAGAGGTGTCAGAGGTTTTGCTTCACAGTTTGTTGTATTTTCACAGACACTGTCCAGCGCTCAGTCAGCCGTTCACTAAGAGAGTGCTGCTGGACCAGCACATTCAGCTGATGCATGGGAAGATAAATGACCCTGATAATATGGACACAATAACAGACAAGGAGCACTCTCAGGTACACTCAACAAAATATATTTAGAGACTTGTTTTTAAGGGAAACTGTGCTAAATGCTCTTTGAAGGTTGGTCATCCCATGACTGTGAGCCAACTGGGACGATTTGCTCATCTCCTGATTTGATGCCAAAAAAAAATAAAAAATAAAACCTGCATAATTTTTGCCCCAAATTGCATGGGTGGGCATGTCTGCAAAGGGGAGACACATAGTAACCCATATAACCAGTTTTCATTGAGATATCTTGAGGTCAGAGGTCAAGGGACCCCTCTGAAAATGGCCATGCCAGTTTCTCCCACGCTAAGATTTAGACTAATTTTGGAACCATTTTTAGCCCCCTTGCCGACAACCCAGCATGACGTACTTCATCAATATCTTTGCTCTAAATCAATTAAGGAAACACGACTCTTCACTCACAAACTCATCTATCCTCCCTGTCCCTTTCGCAGACTCTCAGCCCCAAGAGAAAGCAGGAAGATGACGAGGCGACTCCCGGCTTGCACCTCAGGAGCTCGGACTCACAGCCGCTGAAGAAGCTCAAGGTGAACATCCTCAAAATTCACAAGTGTGCCGTCTGCGGCTTCACCACCGAGGACATTACCGCCTTCCACAAGCACATCCCCCAGCACAAGTCTGACGGGTCGTCCTACCAGTGTCAGGAGTGCGGCCTCTGCTACACCTCCCACCACTCCCTGGCCAGACACCTCTTCATTGTCCATCGGCTGAAGGAGCCGCAGGGTCTCGCCCGATGCAACGGACGGGGCGGTGGCGACAGCGATAGCCAAAGGGAGAACCAGATGGACGTCACAGATGAGAACGATGACGGGACACCGAATACCAAATGCAAAGTGTGTGGGAAGATGTTTGAAACGGAGGGAAACCTGAATACACACATGAGGACGCACGGGATGGCCTTCATTAAGTCCAAGAGACTGAGCACGGCCGAGAAGTGAGAGGACCCTGGTTTTGAGCCGCTGTTGTCGTACCATTCCATCTGAGAGACGATATCGCTGTTTTAAAATTTATACCGTTTATTAACCAGCTTGCAGACAAGTGCGACGATGACACTTCTTCTATCTCCGTTGACTGTTGTGCCCACATATATGAAGTATAACATATATGTACTAAAATATGTACACAGTATACAAATCTCATGTGTTTAAAGAATATGTAATATATGTCAAAGTCACTTTATGTGTATTTAATTAAACTGAACAATAAGATAAAACATTTTTGTACACTTTATGGCATAGATGTTTCTATAGGCCTTGAATAGATCTTTTTATAGAAGAGCTTTTTATTTTAAACAGTTTCCATTGTGGTCTTCTCACTAGGATTGTGGATAGATCATGTATGAATATATTGTTGTAACGGGATGAATCCTCATACAGTTGGCAGTGTTCTGAATTTTCTATATGCTGCTAACGTCCAACGAATGTCTGAAAAACACTTTGGGAACTTAGAGTTTCCTAAATTTCCTAGCTGGTCTTCCACTTGAACGTGGTGGTTGGGTGGAAGACTGGAATCATACATTTTGTTGTGTTTGTTTTTAATTTGTTTTTTCAATTCGTTGATAATAAAATTTCTCAGCCCCTCTGAGTTCCGCTCCCAAAACACTGTCTGACAGAGCTAAAGCTAAATGATCATGAGAAGGACTAATAAAAAAATCTAAAGAGTGATATGCCAGATTCGTGTTTGCAAAGGGGAAAGGTGTAAAATGAGTTTTACAACTTTCTCCCAAAAATCATGAAACAGCATATGTTTGCGAGCGTATGTCCAGATCGTCCCATCAGATAACTGATGACTTCAGGACAATCAGTCAAAGAGGAACAGCCTGTCGCTCCTGTTCATTGGTCAGCGGTGTTTTCTGTTGCTGTTGTTTACACATCCAGGATGAAAGCACCTAAATTTGTACACTACATCCTTATGTGCTGCTTCCACCTCTATGTCACCTCTTCAACATGAAAACCCCTAAAATAATGAGTTTGAAATAGCATTGAAGAGTTCACCACTTTGTGTATGACTGTGGTAATATATCATGAGTCTGCGTCAGTCAGATGTTGATTGAAGACGTACCATATGGGCCAAATCTGAATTTCTTTGAGATATGTGTTTTTATATGCAGAGGGCAATGTTTTGTTTTGTGTTTTAATATCTGTTTCATGGTATCTCCTGCCCTTTCTTTTTTTTTTTTTTTCTTTATTTCTGTGGCAGCTCTTTTTGATCATGACTGACTTACAAATAAGGTGACTTTATTTCCATGAATATTTAAGATATAAGATACAGAGCACTTGCCTTTCTTTTGATGGCAGCCTTATTTACACAAGCATATTACATCCTTCTTTTTGGCCTAATAAAAATTCAAAAACCAGAGATAAATATTGCAATGTCCCTGTATATTATCACTAATGACAGCAACATCCTTCTATCTGTTTCTAGCTGTTACACATTTCTCTGTGGTTCTTTAATTTAACACAAGATCATAGCTGATACTGGCTGAATTTTTCAGCGTAAGGAAGACGAGGGAAGATTTTGCAGGCCAGAAATCACATTGGAATAAATCCAACAGAACTGACTTGCCTTCAAGGAATGTAAATGTTGCTGTAAAACTGGAGTGAGAAAACATACATATTATACATATTATATTGAAGACAGCTATTTAAATAAAATGAACAATCCATTTTAAGAGACGTGTGAGAAAGCCGTGACGAGATTATTTTCAGTTGGTCTCTTTGCTCCATGTATTTCATAAAATAGCATTCTGTTTTGGACATTAGTTTTTGTTTTTTGTTTTTTTCTACTCTGACAATAGGACTATAATTGTCTGGCACTGTAAAACTGCATGTGAGAAGCAGTCTGTGAATTGTTTGTTGATTAGAATGTGTTTTTGCTGCTGCTGCTGTTTTTAGACCTGTTCAATGCTTGTGTACAAAACTGTTCTTGATGTCAATAAATGATGAAACCTGCAAGGGGCAAGATCCGATGTCCACTGCACATGAGGCATCAGCTCCTTCTATGGAAACACATGAGACTGACTGTGGTGCTCATTCATACTCTACAGTGCAGGTCATAGACTGTTAATATTGCTCTCTGTGAAGGTCAAAGCTCACAGGGCATCCTCACCGTGTTGCTGAAAGCTGATTTCTGTCAATGCCACAGTGATAGATTTGATAGACTTGGGAAGTAACAAGGGCAGGAGACTTTTGTTGTACTGCATGTAACAGCGTATTCCTTTTGTTTAATACGTTATGCTGATTTTTTCTATTTATTAGATAAGACATTTCCATAATCTAAAAAATAGATATGCACAGAATAATAAGCCATTCTAGAAAAAAAAGCAAAACCAATATCCATATCTGAAATAGACAGATCACATCATACACACACACACACACACACACACACACACACACACACAAAAAAAAAAAAAAAAAAACATGCATCATGGTGTATTTAAACATGGGACAGACGAGCCTTACAAATATGTGTTCACAGTTCCAGGCAGGGTTGACTATTCACATAATTTATGAATAGGATGCCAGCCTTTGTAAAATCTCTTAATGGAGCTGTTGATGGTGCATCTGATTTTTTCTAGCTTGATATTCTGCATAACACATGGTGGGGTTACATCAATCCATCGAAATATAACTAAGCATCTAGCAATGACCTTCTGTAAGTGAGCAGCGAGAGGGTTACGGTTATCTTTTTGTGAGAACACGTGCACAAAGGAAGACACAGACCAGAAGGTCTTTTACTTTTTTCCCCGTCCTTTTTCTTAATTTACTCTGCAAATTCTCACACTTATTTTTGAACCTATCCACAGCACCACTTAAGCTTTTTTTTTCAGCAAAATCAGTACAAATACAGAAGCTTAAGATATCTCACAATGCCATTTAAAACAAAATGCAGGAATATGTTTTGTCTTATTAACAGGAGGAGCTATATCGAACACATGGTGGCTCAGGAGTTCAAATACATAAACATTTATTTGTATACTGTAAGAGAGGGCTGTTATATGGGTGGTAAACTTGGTTACATTTTAACAATAATGCAACTTTTCCTTCATTCCTTCCTTGGCCATATAGACCTTTTTGTATAGAATAATGAAAGTTTAAAAATGTCCAGTGTCTAGTAAAGTGATTCACCTATGACTCTACACTAATGAGTGGAAGTGGGCTCATATTAGTAAATCATTTATTTGCATCGTTAGTTAGTTAGTATTATTTGGAGATTTTTAATTCAAGACGATCTCCCCCTCTAGTGGCAGGTCTTAGGTCTTTGATTCCCTCCTGCAGGGTAAAGTGTGCTGTTTGCTGTGATGGCAGACTATTGATTTAGGTGCTACTTTTGGACAACATGAAAAACACCCTCAAGGACAACTGACACTATGTACTGTAAAAGTTGTGTGGCTGTTGCTCACATTTCTGCCCTGCTTAGGTTTTTTTTTTTTTTTCATGTGTGAATTCTGAGCTGTGTGAGCTCTTGTGCCCTGGCTACCTGTGGCTTTTGCAGCTGATTTTGAACTCAGGGATTTTCTTTCGTTTCATGATGCAGCCTCATCACCGAGTTTCTACACAGCTTATCTTTTAAATGTTCATCATGTGTCCCATAAAAGCACTGATCAGGCTGCCTTCTCTTTTCTTATGAGCCCCAAACTGCGGAGCACACCGCCCCGGATATCAGAATGGCAAGCTGGCTTGGTATTTTTAAAAGAAAATGAAAGCCCTGGCTTTTATTTTGAAATGTCATAGCCATAGCTTTTCAGTTTAATCATTGGTTTTCATATTTATTTTATCCTTTTATCTGTGTTTATTTTATCTCACTGACTATTTATTAATTTATTATTTAATATTTATTTATTTATTATTATTTATTATGTATCAATTTGTTTGTAACACTTTACAATAAGAGTACAACAATTAACGTTAGTTAATGCCGTAATAAACATTATAGTCCAGTAATTTGAGGCCAAAATTGGAGTCAACCTAGGACAAATTGCAAGAGAAGCAAACTCAACTGATTTTGTATCCTCAGTTTGTCCTGAGTGAGGCAAAAAAAGTCCCAAGAAATCCCATTGGTGGAAAGTTTTGAAAATCACCTATTTATGACCACATATTACCAAAAACACTGTTTTTAACACACAGGGAAAGGGGTTCAAAATTTTACTTTCAGATATCTCTATAAAAATTCACAAGTTGATTACACACACAAAGACAAGAAAAAAAGTCAATTACAAGTTCTTTGAATTATTCTGTTTACACATGCATATCACACATTATCTGATTTGATATGCGCTAATAAGGAATATAAGGAATAAATGACAGAAGAGACATTTAAACAGTGAATTAAGACATTTAAACAGTGAATTAAAAGGTTACTATATCTATATCTATCTATATATCTATCTATATATATATATATAGATAGATAGATAGATAGATAGATAGATAGATAGATAGATAGATAGATAGATAGATATAGATATATATAGATATATATATATATAGTAACCTTGAATTAAAAGGTTACTATATAACAGTGAATTAAAAGGTTACTATATACATAGTAATACTATATATATATATATATATATATAGATATATAGATAGATAGATAGATAGATAGATAGATAGATAGATAGATAGATAGATATAGATAGATATAGATATAGTAACCTTTTAATTCACTGTTTAAATGTCTTAATTCACTGTTTAAATATCTGTTCTGGCATTTATTCCTTATATTCCTTATTAGCGCATATCAAATCAGATAATGTGTGATATGCATGTGTAAACAGAATAATTCCAAGAACTTGTAATTGACGTTATTTCTTGTCTTTGTGTGTGTAATCAACTTGTGAATTTTTATAGTGATATCTGAAAGTCAAATTTTGAACCCCTTTCCCCTGTGTGTTAAAAACAGTGTTTTTTTTTGGTAATATGTGGTCATAAATAGGTGATTTTCAAAACTTTCCACCAATGGGATTTCTTGGGACTTTTTTTTGCCTCACTCAGGACAAACTGGGGATACAAAATCAGTTGAGTTTTTTTCTCTCGCAATTTGTCCTAGGTTTTTTCATAAAATGACTGGAGTATTAAGTAACAGTTAACTAACCGTTAACTAATGTGCCTAAGAATCGTGTACTAATGCTGTTCATGCTAAGGTATTAATTTATATGTTATTTAAGGGTTATTGTAGATATTATTAACATTAGTAAATGCCATAATAATCATTAACTAACACTTAATTAACCATTACGCTTTAACTAACGTTAAGTAACGTTAATTGTTGTACTCTTGTTGTAAAGTGTTACCAATTTGTTTTTAACATTATATGGTTTTGATTTTTGATTTTTGATTTTTTATTTTTGATTTTTTTTTTTTCAGTCTAGCATGATTTGAATTGTTGACTTTCTTTTTTTGTCGGGTCGGGGGTATGTTCCTGTGCTCCACTGTTTTGCTTCAGGCCGCTGCCATGACTTAATTTCCCGAGGATGACCAACAGTGTCACCTACGCGTGCCGCCTGACCTCCCCTCACAGGACAGTTGGCCTATCCGGGATTGCC
This sequence comes from Myripristis murdjan, assembly GCF_902150065.1. Classification (NCBI taxonomy): domain Eukaryota; kingdom Metazoa; phylum Chordata; class Actinopteri; order Holocentriformes; family Holocentridae; genus Myripristis; species Myripristis murdjan. The sequence continues at coordinate 23,861,224 of NC_043991.1, forward strand.
ACCGCTGGCTTTTGTTTTACCAGCAATTTGCAAGCCGTTTGTTGTGTGCCACTTGTTTTGTGATGCAGGCTCAGGTCGGGAATGTAAATATTGACACAAAGCATCTTGTTTACAAGTGAGCCGCAGGACCGTCTAAGCCCAAATCCCACTCCCACTGTATGTAGAAAGACAGGTGTGGCGACAATTTCTCAGATCTAGGCCGTGGAAATCCGAATTTCACCCAGCCTGGCTGCTGACGCGCCCTTCCCCTTGTTATATAAAGAGCCTTGGAGCGAGGAGGATGCTCACCTGGTTACAATGCCGCTGGACTTTGTGTGTGTCCTGCTGCTGGCAGGCTGCGGCGTGGCGCTGGGCGGAGGCCAGGCGCTCAGTGTGTCTGACAGATGCATGCAGGACACAGACGCCTTCCTGTGGGAGATCAACCAGGACACACCAAAACAATATGCAGCTCTGAGTGAGTACAGCTGACTCTTCAAGGTGGATGTGCTGCTGCTGCATAGGTGGAGCACAGTGATTCATTATGTCTGTGAGCTTTAAGTTTGATATGTTTTGTCCTTAAAAATATCATAACACAAATGATAGTAGCAACCCCTGCTTCTCTGGAAATTTACATGTGTAGCAGAAAAAAGTAACACTTAATAAGATTACCATTACAGAGGGTTTATGAATGAAATATATAGGTTATTGATTAGGTTAAATAAATCATTAATAAACAATTATAAAGAAGTTCTAACACGGTTTTCATACACTGATGCAGCCTCACTATTTGGTAAAAAATGTTCTGCTACATCTGAGGTCTTGCAAGTTGCTTAACTTCATTTACTTGAGCGTGCCAAAAAGTGAGCCTGCATCAATATATGGATATTGTGTCAAAATGATTCTCACTGTTCATTACTAATTCAAAACCTAGTTATAAACCCTTCATAAGGGTAGTCTTAGTACAAAGTGGTGAGGCACATTTTGCATGATGTGCTTTTGACATTTCCCTGTGTGTGTGTGTGTGTGTGTGTGTGTGTGTGTGTGTGTGTGTGTGTGTGTGTGTGTGTGTTAACAGTGTATGATGCATTTGGGAAGATTGGTAGTGATGTTCATGGGGGTAACATCAACAGGCTTGGCTCCAGGACAGAGTGTCAGTCTGTCCAGGGCCCTTCCTTTTCTGGACAGTACTGCCGGGTGCTCCTGCAGCAGGTGAGGAAATGAACAACAACAACAATAATAATAATAATAATTTATGACAATGGTAGTAGTAGCAGTCACAGTGGTAGTAATCGCGACCAGGAAGAGCAAGAGGGCTTTTATAAATGTACGTAAACAGCGACTGCACATTGGAACATACAGCATACAGTAAGAATGTATGGATGAATGTATGAAAAGAAGGCTTGATTACAGGATGAAGAGCGTGTGCAAATAGCAGACTGGAGTTAAAACTTATCAAGAAAAAAGGGAAATATATGCAGTAAAAAAAAATAGGAAAAAGTAGGAATATCATCACTGTAATCCTAATATTTTCATATTGCAAAAAAAGCAGAGTTTAACAACTGATTCAGAGAAATACATGTAAACACAAGTAACACAGATAGATAGATAAATAGATAGATAGATAGATAGATAGATAGATAGATAGATAGATAGATAGATAGATAGATACAGTGAGATTAAGAAAAGAAATTGTGCGATGTTGAAATGAGCCTGACAAAAAAAAAAAAAAAAAAAAAAAAAAAAAAAATCTATTGAAAGGCTAATTTTTTCCCTCTGTTTACAACTATGGCCATAAAAACACACAGTTGCTTTCCACAGTCACTCCTCATTTTCATGCGTTGTAAATTACTTATGACGTATTTCATATCTATAAGTTATTGCAGGCTCAACCCAATCATATCAGTTCAGGCTCAGTTTATTTAGTTATGCATGCAGGTTGTAGAGGGTGGGTTCTCCGCTGCTGTGTGTTGCCTAAATCAACCTGAACCTGATGCTGAACTTGAATGTTTGAATATGGATGTCGGTGGGGCCTCTTCCGCTGTCATGGCTCTTATGGGGGTCAGAAATTACAGATGAGATTTAAAAAAAAAAAAAAAAAAAAACTAAATTTAACCCAGCAGATAGTGAAACAAGTATCAGGTAGACAGCCTCTGTTCTTATCCATTAACCAGCTGCTTTATAGCCAACCTGTACTTCAGTTTGCATTTGGCCCGTCAGCTGACAGTTCTGCTGTGCTGGGAGTCAGACTCAGACAGAATAGTTTTTTCTATGGACAAAGTTCTGGTCTGGCTGGTGTCGGGATCAGTGCTAAAGACAGAGGACATCAGGTGAGTAGGCGGTTCTTCAATCCGTCCTGGGTCACGCCTGTTTACACTTCTAATGTGATGTGGACAAAAGCCTCAGGCCACCTCCGAATGTGGCCTGAGTGATCAGATGTCTAGTTGCTTTGGGAGGCACACTGGGTGCTGTTTACACCTTAGTGGGGCACCCAGGTCGGATGCTAATGCAAGGTGAAAACAGGGCCTTTGATTCATCAAATCTTGAGGATTGGGCCACAGCAGACTCACACTAGAGGTTCTGCACGTGTCAGCCGAGAACAAGACAGTGACGCCTCAAGCTGCAGTGGGCATGTGAGCACCAAATCTGACAAATGAACGTGAAGACTAGAAAAAATGCCCCCTTGTTCAACACATCACAACACGCAGCTTGTGGATATTTCCAGTGCCTTGCTGAATTTCTGCCTCAAAGAATTTAGGCAATTCCTCACCCAAATGCTCATGTTTTAGTCATTTTGTAGGTGCCTTCTTGATGCTTTTTAACCATGAAACAAAGCTCCGGGTAGCTCACAGATGTCACGGCAGGTTTAGAAACCTCAGACAGGGACTAACAAAGCACAAATCCATCCTACCAAAAACAGCATATTACATTGAATGTATTGAACCCTAAACAAATAACATACCCAAAGACATTTTTATCTGTTTACTTATAATTCTACCTCGTCCAAAAAAGTATAACCATATGCAACAGGCCATGCTTCGTGGATAACATTACCTCTTCACAGGTGAGAGGCTAATGATCATGTCTGCTGGTTGGAAAAGTCCTAAAAATAAAAATAAATACATTTTTAAAAAGTAAAAAGATGGCTTAAGAGCCAGTGGACGCTAGCTTGCCTGACGTGGTCCTTGACATTGTCAGCTTAGACACGATGCCCGGGCTGAATACAACAACAAAACATTCTCCTCTGCATCTGCAGTTTCATATGCTAAATCAGGGGTCACCAATCATGTGCCATGGAGGGCCGAGAGGCTGCAGGTTTTCATTCCAACTAAGACCTCCACCAGGTGATTTCACTGATTAGCTCCTCCTTTCTGATACAAGGTGAGGTGATCAGTGAAGTCACCTGGTGGAGGTCTTGGTTGGAATGAAAACCTGCAGCCTCTCGGCCCTCCATGGCACATGATTGGTGACCCCTGTGCTAAATTTTCGCCCATGTTTATGTTAAGATGATCAAGTTATCTTTTGAAATAATGATGCTTTTACCAGGACACGATCAACTACTTTGTGGGCGTCTGTGTTCCAGACTCCTGTGGGGAAGAGGACGTGCAAACCCTGATTTTACATGGTCAGTGAATTCCAGTATCTTCTTTCAGGCTCCAATTTCAGGATCAAATTGATCCATTGCAGTATCATCTGATTACACCAATTTTATTTTTTTTTTTACTCATTTATTTTAACTGACTTGTTTCATAGAGAGATTCCAGTTGGGTCAGACGTCTTTGATTCCTCCTTTGCCTCCCATCCTCGTCCATAATTCCACTCAAGCGATCGCCACAACCGAATGTTTTTCCGCCACCAAAACCCCTGACGCTTCAGCTATCATATGCCTGTGAGTATGATTAGGTGTCAGTACTCTCTGTCATGTCTTAGATAAGTGACGAGCACAGTACATGTCATTGTAGAAGTGCCTCTTCTCAAGTTCAGGCTGAACCTGCGGCCCTCATATTTTCTTAAAAAAAAAAAAAAATCAGCAGCAAATCTTCATCTAGACATCTCCTTTTTCCTCAGGACTGTGTGTGCTGTAATGCTGGCATTACCTCTTGCTGCTACCTTATTTACGGCTATTAAAAGGTGGCAACGCAATAGGGAGATCAGTCCAAGAGAAGAGTCTTCTTTAAACAAGGGAATGAACCTTTATGGGACCTTATCTAACGCCTCCTCTAGTGGAGGGAATACCAACCATGATGTCCAGCAGAGTGAAAAGGGCCAAAGCAACTCAGAGGAAGACAACAGTAAGTACTGTTTGAGCACTTTGCACTTTCTGTGCACACATACCTGCATGCACAAGTGAGTGCATTTACTTTTGCTATTGCTTCATACTGATAGGATATAGTCAGGGACAGGGATCCAGTTTTTCAAGAGTACTGACTTTGCCAATATGGAGAGAAACACAAACTGGAGACAGGTACAAACAGTATTCATCAAACAATCAATCATCAGTCAAATATATTTCCAAATAATCAGTTAAAACATCCACCTAACAACAAAACGTTCATATTTAAAACAACTGATTGATTGACTGATTGATTGGAAATACTGCCGTATATTTACCAAGTATTCAAGTATTTAGCCAACTAGGGCCATTCAGAGATTGGACAATAATGAATGTGATCACTAGAATCTAAAATTTGTCCATAAAAGCACACTTAAGAAAGAGCGCGTATTCTTAGAGATCTCATAAACAGGAAAAACAGCGGTGCCTTTGCTTTGAGTCAAATGTAAACTTTGTTTCTAAGGAAACATGAGCTAGTAATAAAATGAATATAGTGTTCTCATTTTGCTTGCCTCATATTTGCATGCATGCTTGTGTGCACTTGGATGTGATTATCTGTCAACACGTTTTTGTCTGGCAGAACATATGTATAAGTTGAAGTCTGACCTTTCATTGATTACTGTCTCATTGTCTCGCCTGTCACAGGCGTTGTATTTATTGTTGTAACATTGTTTATGCTGCCCTCGTGGCCAGGTCACTCTTGAAAAAGAGATTTTAATCTCAATGAGTCTTTTTACCTGGTTAAATAAAGGATATTGATTGATTGATTGACAGACAGCACCGAGGACCCACCGCCGTGTTTTCTTCGAAACTGCATGCAGCAGTGCGTCCAGGCCTTCTCTCTACAGACCACCATGCAGGGTGTCCTCAGCACCTCCTCAGCCCACAGCTACTCCTCCCTGAATGGCATCCGTGCCCTCAGTGTGCTCTCCATCATCTGGCGCCATGTCATCGAGTTCAGTGGAAAGTTCACCGTGGGTATGACAACTATTCTGCCTTACAGCTTGCACTCACAAGCACAATAACCTTCCTCATTTAGTCTGTCTGTCATTAACTCATTTGTTCTTGACCTCATACTACAATATCTCTATTGCAGATAATGTCAACACATGGGGTGAGGTAGCTCTTGTCAATTTTCAATATGTGTTTACCACTAGCGGACCTCTTTATCTGGCTGTAGACACCTTCCTGCTCCTGGGGTAAGACGGAAAAGATGACAAGTTTTAAACTTTGATTGATTTGCAGAATTGTGAATGTAAAAACTGTTTTATGATGAGCTGTTATGGGGATTTTTAAATTGCCAGGATTAGCCATTCTTAAGCTGAGTCTTGAACAAGTTATGTGTCGCAGGGGCCTGCTGAGTGCCAAGTCTCTGCTGAGCACCATCCGTAGGGCTGAGGACAAAATGAGTCTTCGTTTGGCGGCATGCTTCCTCTTCAAGAGGTTAAGAAGGTACATTAGTTCATCATGTCAAGCTATGACTGAATGTAAAGTCATCTTTCTAATTTTTTACAGTTTGTGGCAATGAACCAGGAGGGATGTAGTGGTCCTATGCATGCCCTCATTCAGAGCTTTGTACATGATTAAAAAAAAACATATGGATTTATTAAAAAAAAAAAAAAAAAAGGGTCAGCCAGTGGGTATGCCTGGCAGTATGAAAGGTACTTTAATCAAATGACAAAATGTCAAGCACAGTGGTATACACTATCCAGCGCTGGCAAACATTAGGTGGGAGTGCTCATGTTCACTGGATCACCATAAACTTCAACAGGCAAGGAAGCAGTCAACACAGCTTGCTTGGAAGGGAACAAAGATTTTCTTCCTTAAGAGGAAACCTTTGTTCACATTAAGCTGAGATGCAAGGTTATTAATATGAGATTTGATTAGAATGACAGTTGGTGATCAGTAAGGATACCCAGACACCTATAGCTAGAAAGCAATTATATTTCTATCCTTTGGTCATATAAGTTTGGCTTTGTCTGGATTTACAAGCTTAAAGGGCTAGTCCAATGTTTTGGGCAAGAAAGCCTTTTTCCAGCTAGCCTACAGAAACTCAAGGACTTAGACAACAGACACTAAGCAACAGTAAAACACTACAGTACATTATTACTGTTTAAACATTGATACCTGCATGGTACATTTCTGAACTTCAAATAGTAATCCATTAGGAATGCCCCCAAATCTGAATCCCTTTTCGGCAAGTAACGAATAATGGCTTTCTGTCGAATAAATTACCCTTCCAAGTATTTTTTTTTTTTTTTTTCAAATTCAGCTTTAAATAATACATTAAATTTCCTCATAATATGAGAAGAATAATGCTAGTCATTAGAGTGGGTTTTTGTAAACCTATATAGTTTTATTAAACAGGAATTTCAGTCATTTTATATTTATTTGTGGTTAAAATCAAACAATTCAAGAAAAACAATAAATTACTTCCAGTTTGAGCCACATCCACTTTTTGACTTACTTTGACCCCAAATAAATACAAATACAAACACATGTAGTGGTGCCTCCACACACCTTGATAATCCACACAGTAAAATATGATGTCATCGGTCAGTGACAGTTACCCTGTGTGAAGTGTGTTTCATGTAAACTCCATCTGTCTGTGTGTGGCTGTCTCTTCCCTGCAGGGTCCAGCCGCTGCATTTATTCCTCATATGTTTAGCCATGGGTGTGTTCTCTACGCTCAACATGGCAGCCAACACACAGCTGTCTCCATCTTTTGTGGACAACTGTAAGGCGAACTGGTGGGCCAATGTGCTATTGATTAACAATTTCTTCACTGTAAACGAGATGGTGAGTTGAGCCAATAACTATTGTTTTGTTTTGTTTTTTTATTTGAAAGGCTTTGACCTCCTTTTTCCTCTCCTTCCTTCTCAACAATAAATATATGGTTTAGCCTAACTACCCTTTGAAATAACCTGTTTTTCTTTACATTTTTTCCACCTGTTTATCCACAGTGTCTTCCTTGGACATGGTACCTGTCTATGGACTTCATGTTTTATATCACCACTCCTGTGCTGATCTGTATTTATAGATGGTATGCCAACATTACTATTAAATGCAATTTATTCTTTGATTACATCAGACTTTTTCTCAGCTAAATGACATTGAAGAATAAGGATGCAGCCACACTGATCTGTCATTGTGCGGATATTAATTTGATAAAGAGATCGTCTGATTGTCGTTTTGTTTTGGCAGTTCCTTTAAAGTAGTAGTCTGAGTGTGCCACAGACTTTGAGCTGTTGCGGCTAAATGGAAACTAAACCTGTCAGTGCCAGGAAATTTAGCCTGTTGGTGCTTTTTTATACATCAAAACTGGAACAAGGGGACGCTTCTCACTGAAAACAAAATGGACACTGACTCAGGCAGGACCGATCAGTTGATCAGTGTGGCTGCAGGCTGTATGGGTACGTGTCCACAGCGGCGTGTATTTGATGCAAGGTGTCGCGCAGCTTCCCAAATTTGGCCACTTGATGGGCGTGCCGCTTCTGATGATTGACAGTTGCTCTCTCCTATGAGCGCACCAACACTTCCTAGCTGCACCTGGTTGGACAGACGCCTCACCAGTGGGCCGTCCTCTCCCGGATTTCAAACCGTACCACCGCGGAGAGGCATCGAGTCACATTTGACGCCCTTTATTTGCATAAAGCAGCCTAGACCTAAGCTTTATGCAAATAAGGGTGACGCCGATGTGACACCCCATCTCTTGAAATGAAACCAAAATGCATTGCACAGCTGCTTACATCGACAATGAGTGGGAAGCATGCAAATGGCTCAGTCACCAGACACCATATCTGCTCTAACAACCTCTCTTATGTGTCGTCCTCAATCAATCAGGAAGAGAAGTGTGTTTGTAGCTGTGGCAGTAATCCTGATGCTAGTAACCATTGTGAGCAGTGCCGTCGTGACCGCCCTCTACCAGCTCTCTGTGACCCTGGGCAGCACATTGTAAGGCTGATCTTGCTCCAGTGCCTCACACAGCTCAGGCCTTTTGTGTCAGGCAACATTCCAGCGCTTTCTTTAATACGTATGCATGAGTTTGACTTGATGTTTCTTTCTTTGTTTTGTAGTGTATATCCAAGCTATGCAAAGTATTACTATCATAAGCTCTACACAAGGTACGGGCCCTTCTTGATAGGGATCGTGATGGGAATATATATGACAACAAAGAAAGAGCAGCTCATAAAACATCGGGTGAGGACTTCTGATTTCTGTCACAGACATCCATTTTTAATAGCCAAACAAAGGGTGAATTATTCCTTTTGATCCTGCTTTGCAACATACAGCTTATTTTAATAATCCTTCCAACACATTATATGCACAATGGGGCCTACAAGTATATCAATAATACACTTGCCCTTTGGTCTTTATTGTGAAATTGCTAGCTCATGACCAAAGCTACTTAATATCACCGCAGCACGATGCAATTTTACACTGATATCCCTTTCCTGTGCTTCTCCTGCTTTGCTGTGGCTCCAGTGGCAGGCCGCCCTCGGTTGGGTCACATGCCTGTTAGCCTTGGTTCTGTTGTATGTGTTCGCATTCATGCTGCAGCAGATGCCAAAGGAAGACTCGATCCCGCATGCCATCTACCAGGGTCTGCACAGGTCCGTCTGGGCGCTGTGTGTAGCCTGGATCATACTGTCCTGTGAGGAGGGTAACGGAGGTGAGTCAAGACTAGGGATGCTCCTGAAGTATTTAACAAAGCACAAATAATGCACTTTGTTTGTGACTCTTTCTCAGACCACTAATTTTTCCACTATTATATTCAAATAAGTCAACCGAACTTGATATTAGAGAAGGGGACAGGGATTAGCTGTGTTGTGAAAGTGCTGCAATCCCATGTGAGTGATAAAACTGTAATAAGATTCACTCGTACTGTGGAATGAGCTTTGTCCGCCTGGCGTTTGGCCTCGCCACATTTCCATGTTCCATGTTATTGGCCACCCACTGCCCAAAGGCTGACAGCCAGAGGAGTCCCGAACTCAGCAAAACAAGAAAACCCAAGCAGAGTTCAGGGTCTCTGCAGACAGACACACACACACCAACACACACTTCTGGTGGCTCATAAGTGATGTTTGAGAGGGATTATTTTTGTATGAGTCTACATATATTCTTTTTTTTTTTTTTTTAGCAAAATCCTACTGCCTTTAACTTGAAGACAAACATTTTTTTCCCCTGTTTTTCTGCTCCTCCCCCTCAGGCTTTATCAACACCCTGCTGTCTCTGGGTGTCTGGACTCCTCTTTCCAACATTAGCTTCGCCTGCTACCTGGTGCACCCCATCTTCATCACTCTCTACACTGACCTACTGGACACCCAAGCCCACTACTCTGACTACAACTTTGTGAGTACTTCTTATAATGCACATTTCAGCAATGAAATAGCTGAGGACACTGAGATATTTACCATAATTTTGACGTTTGTTTGTTTGTTTGTTTTTTTTCATTTTCCATCTCAACATGACTTATGCCGTTCCCACTCTTGATCTGCAGTGGTACCTGTTCAATGGCAACATGTTGCCCACGCTGGTGGTGAGCTACGCTTTGACTGTGATGGTGGAGAAACCGTTCGTGCTGCTAAAAGGAAGAAGTGAATAGAGACAACTCAGCATATGTACAAGCCTGGCAACCTGTTAATATCCTTATCCCAGTGTACTTGTACCTCTTTCCTTGGACACTGAGCCAATGTTTTTTTGCTTTTTGTTTTTGTTTTGTTTTTTTGTTTGTTTGTTTTTTTAAATATGTACTTTTACAAAAGCGAATTTGTTTAAATGACAAATGCATGTAGTTTCATATGAGTATGAGAGCTGCCCTGTTGTGTTGTGAAAATGTCAGGAGGGAAGAAAGCAGACATTCTGCCTTATTTTCAATCCAATGTGAGTGATAAAACAGTCTTCAAGTGATTTTAAATTCTGCATTTTCACATTACCCTGACAATGTTCTCAGCTGCATATGCTGCCGTGGTGTATCAAATGTTCAGTTGAAAATAGTTTTTGATAGTTTGAAAAGCCCATAGACAGACATCAGTCCCATAACTTAGGAAAGCACTGCTTTATTGTAAAATTTATTGCAAAATGGAAGCAGGGGCATCAGCCTCATGTAAGAGGATGCAACAGAAGTTTACATGGCTAGATGATGCTGAATGTTAATGAGCCTGGTTTAGTTCCTGTAGTTGGTGCATTCACACAAAAAGTGATGCCTGTTGCAGTGCCATTGTTTGCTTACAAATTAAATTTGTAAGCAAACCACAATACGGTGCATTAATGGTGGAAATTTTCCATTAAAAAATGTATATATCTATAGATAAATGGATATATATATATATAGGAAATGGAGTTATGTTATGTCTCTATTTAGAGCATTTTAGGATTCGAGTTAACAACAGTGTAGTGAAGTTAACACTGAATTTGTCATATAGCCTAAATTGTTTTTGAGGAAAAATAATGATACGCACATCACAAAAAGGTCCTCAAGATATTCTTCAAGCACCAAATCTTCCCCAGTGAGATTTGGCATCGGGAAACTTTCTTGCCAGGCCAGCTAATGTGTCGAATACTGAATGAGAATGAAATCTGTTTTCGATTGAGTGGTTGTAACTGTGTCTGAAATATAGTCAGTTTCCCCTCTGTTACCTGTAAAGGCTCCTGCACACCTTCAGTTTGATGAAGGTCTAAGCAAGACATTCTATATTTAATAAAGTTTATTGCAACTGTAAGGACAGTGTGTGGGGATTCTCTCTTCTTAATCACAGACTTCTGAGATTAATCTCATTTTTAAGACAGTTCTGAATTTAATCTCAGAATTATGGGGAAAATGTCATATTTCTGACTTTACTCTCAGAATTCTGACCTTTTTTTTTTCTCAAAAATATGAGATGAATCTCAGAACTTTTTTTTGTGAGTGTGTGTAGCCCTAATCCTCTTCTGTACAGGAAAGGTAAATTCACACACTGAAAATGAACTAAAACAAAACTGAAATTGATATAAGATTTAAAAAAAAAAAAAAAAAAAGACAAAGGGCTAGACTTAAAGACTAAAGACTAATGAAAAATTAAAAAATATTGAGCTACAAACCTTGACCTTTGTTCCATTGCACTTAATTGTAACACATATGCTGATTTTTTTCTCCATTTGTTTACACATGAGTTGAACAAGGGCACAAACAACAACAAGATGAGGTTCTAGTAGTACATATGCACAAGGAGGTAGAGGAACATGTTAATACTGGGGCCATGTTCACACTGAACCGGGTAAACTTAAAAAGCCTCCACCGTAGGCCAGTGTAGGCCAGCGTGTCAATTTGACCACGCCAGTCCGGTGTTATAGCGTGGGCAGAGAAGACTGAGCTCTGTAAAAACTGCCCTGATCTAAATTGCAGTCCAGTGTTGAGCATATACAAGCCATGCGTATACACTTTAGGGGTAGGGGAGTGTTTCGGAGTGTTTCGGTGTGGATGGCAGGCTTTTTGAACGCTAATGAATGTTAATGTGGAATGGATGGAACACCGAGCAGCTCCAAGTAAACACGTCCTAACAATAAATAATCACAGTGTCAATAGTGGGCTTGCTTGCCTACAGCTAGCCCACCAGTAATAACAGTATCAGCTGTGAGCATGCTTCTAGCTGGCCACTAAAAACAACACTATCAACACTGGTTGTGCCTAAAGCTAGTTTACTAACAAGAATAAATAATGACAACATCAACAATGAGTTTGCTCTCAGCTGTCCTGCAAACAACAACATCAACGGTGAGTTTGCATCCAACTGGTCATGCCTTTATTTGCTGTTAGTGTTTCCTTTAGTGTTTCAAGAAATAAATAAACAAGGACAAGACAGTAGGTCACAGCGGTCAGACTTTGAGCTTATTATTGATTGGTTATCTTGTTTGAATTTGCATCTGAACATCAACATCCTACAAGTCTGCCTAGCAATGTACAGCACACTTCAGCAGTTCTACATTGCTGTACAGTGTGAAGCTTGTTTACTGGCTTGTTTACCAACATTTTTTGTAAAAAAAAAAAAAAAAAAAAAAAAAAAAAAGTAATCAAAAGGTAATCTAATGTGATAAGTTACATTACTTTAAAGAAGTAATTAAAATAGTTACATTGCTTTTTAGATCTTTAACATGGTAACTAGTCATCTGTAACCTATTACATTTCAAAAGTAACCCTCCCAACACTGAATGCCATATAGTGGGGCGGCATAGCTAAACTATCGTTCATTTTGTGATAAAAGCACCAAATTTGGTAGATGTGTTGGTGGATATATTTCAAACAAATCTGGATATTGGGCCATCACAAAAGCGCCCCCTAGTGGCCATAGCAGGCATTTGATTTGTTAAAATGAATAAAAATATAAAAATGATTCATTAAAATATTTTAAAATGTAAATACACATTAAATTAAGAAAAAATACAGTTATACACACTCAGTTTCTCAAACACTTTCTGCCCCCCCCACCACAACAACCACTGAAAGCCAGCTAGCCAACGAGCTGGCTAGCATATAGTCAGGACTGAAAATTGAAAAAAGCCCCTTAGAAAACAACATGGTAGGCATTTTTGAGGAAAAGCACTTTATCTGTTGTTTCTGTATGATTATTTAATGCTGAATCCATTTCTGCTGTATGCCAAGCTGTAAAGGTTACCGTTTAGTCATAATTATTGATTAATTAGCATAATTATTGATTAGTCGCCCAAAGTCAGAAATGGCTATCAGTTTCCTATTTGTCAATATTCTATATATGATTGTTTGGTATCATTGTAAAGGGGACCTTCTCAGCTCTCATTTAAGCCCATGGGTGTCTCTTTCTGACAAACACAGAGGTCACATGACCTCCTTAAACCATAAATTACACACATTTTCCCACATTTTTCGCCTAAACTATATAGTTTCTTTTATCCCTGTGGGATCAAGGGATATCAAGGACCCAAAAGACAACATCCACAATATCTAATGGACTTTGAGGATTCAGGAAATGTATGATATACCCATACTATTTCTTTGTGAGAGGTTATTGTGAGCCTTAAAATAGCAGTAACTGACTCACCTCCATTCATTCTCCAGCATTACGTAAAAACGACCTCACCAATTGTTTACTGTAGATATAATGATATCATTACTAATACAAATGTAATAATAATCAAAGGCCAGGTAGACATTTTTCATCAATTTAATTAATTAGTAAAAAATTAACTGAACGTGGCTACTAATTATTACAAATATGGATGATAATGATTGGATCAAAACAGTAGTGCATTACAATTTTTTTGTGATCACATTTTTTTTTCTTCTTCAGTGCATTACATATTCATGCAAAGGTCACCTGACTTTCGGCACTGACAAGATGCAGTGCATGGGTTTGGCATCCAGTTGTGCAGCCACAGGTCACTAGCTCCTCACAGGCATCTGGAACTGCAGGCAGTGACATGAGTTCAGGAACAAGCGCATTGTCCTCCATCTTCCATCCCATATTTTCAGGGGGTGGGAGCACCAGGTACTGCAAGTGGGCCTGCCGCCAGACCAAAGTCTGGAAGTGAACACGCTGGATGTGAAAGTTCAGAGCATCTCTGGTGGGTGGCAGTCTCTTTATGGTCATGCTCTTGACAAACATGCCCAAACGGACTTCACTGATGTTGTTTGTGTTGACTGCACCATATAATTTGCAGAAGAACACTTCTGCATCCATGATGGTGGAGTCATTCACCTCCGGACCTTCACCAAGCCTGTTGAGTAGATCACTGGGCTGCCTAAACACATTCCAGCAGGTCTTGTCAGTGCCGAAAGTCAAGTGACCTTTGCATGAATATGTAATGCACTGAAGAAGAAAAAATGTGATCACAAAAAAATTGTCATGCACTGCTGTTTTGATCCAATCATTATCATCCATATTTGTAATAATTAGTGGCCACGTTCAGTTAATTTTTACTAATTAATTAAATTGATGAAAAATGTCTTCCTGGCCTTTGATTATTATTACATTTGTATTAGTAATGATATCATTATATCTACAGTAAACAATTGGTGAGGTCGTTTTTACGTAATGCTGGAGAATGAATGGAGGTGAATGGGCCTGAGTCAGTTACTGCTATTTTAAGGCTCACAATAACCTCTCACAAAGAAATAGTATGGGTATATCATACATTTCCTGAATCCTCAAAGTCCATTAGGTATTGTGGATGTTGTCTTTTGGGTCCTTGATATCCCTTGATCCCACAGGGATAAAAGAAACTATATAGTTTAGGCGAAAAATGTGGGAAAATGTGTGTAATTTATGGTTTAAGGAGGTCATGTGACCTCTGTGTTTGTCAGAAAGAGACACCCATGGGCTTAAATGAGAGCTGAGAAGGTCCCCTTTACAATGATACCAAACAATCATATATAGAATATTGACAAATAGGAAACTGATAGCCATTTCTGACTTTGGGCGACTAATCAATAATTATGCTAATTAATCAATAATTATGACTAAATTGTAACTTTTACAGCTTGGCATACAGCAGAAATGGATTCAGCATTAAATAATCATACAGAAACAACAGATAAAGTTCTTTTCCTCAAAAATGCCTACCATGTTGTTTTCTAAGGGGCTTTTTTCAATTTTCAGTCCTGACTATATGCTAGCCAGCTCGTTGGCTAGCTGGCTTTCAGTGGTTGTTGTGGTGGGGGGGGCAGAAAGTGTTTGAGAAACTGAGTGTGTATAACTGTATTTTTTCTTAATTTAATGTGTATTTACATTTTTAAAATATTTTAATGAATCATTTTTATATTTTTATTCATTTTAACAAATCAAATGCCTGCTATGGCCACTAGGGGGCGCTTTTGTGATGGCCCAATATCCAGATTTGTTTGAAATATATCCACCAACACATCTACCAAATTTTATGCTTTTATCACAAAATGAACGATTGTTGTGATATATTGAGCTAAGCCGCCCCACTAATAGACATTACCTGAGCTAATAGTCTGCCTTCTTTGCTCCATTCTGATTGGACATCCTGCCCTCTTGGCTTTCTTCACCCCTTTTTAAGGATGTGTAGTTACAGCTAAGAGCGTTTCTCACTTGCATGTTAAACCCTGGTTGGCCTGCATGATGCAAGCCCACATCATTGTAGTCAGCAACTCGTTTATCTAATTTCTTTGTTATGCATCCTTGTTCTTCATTTCCTAAATTTCTTTACTGTGTTACGACAGCAGAGGACCAGCATCGCAGCAAAACACTTCCTTCTTGAGAACAGAAATAGTGTCAGGCTTCCTTGTGGCTGACTCAAAGCACATCTTATCTTCCGCTGCCCTTACACTTTTCCCATGAGTAGTTTTAATGGCATGCTGGTGTTAAGACCGCACAAATGAACCAGGTCCATGTACTGTCCGCCAGAATGAATAAACGCTGTCTGGCGCTGAGGACAGGATTGGCAAGTGACACTGACTCAGCTGGTGGGCTCATAACAAAGGTCTTCAGTTTCTTATGACGCACACATGCAGTCATGCTTCATTCTGGCCTCTCAGCTGTGCACACTGAGTGCGCTCTCTTGTGCTTTGTGTTCAGTTGAGTAATGGTCAGTGTACGGCCTCCAAGACATGAATTCACCCCCCCAGCACTGTCTCTCTCTCTCTCTCTGTCTCTCACTTACACACATGCACACATATGGAGTGTGGCATGGAGTCATGTTGTAAGACCAGCGTGATGGAAAGCTGTCTGCTATGTGAAGTGTTTCAAAACCTGTTGCTGAAGGCATGTCATTAAATTTATGTTCAGAATTCCCTCCACTGTCATTTTTCCCTATCATTATATACACCAATAGATACACAAGATGAAGAACAAAGCATTTATATCTTTGTACTTTATATCAATAGGAATGGCGCTCTGATAGCACGAGATTAAAATAAAGTCAGTTTGTTCTGTCTTCTGATGTCACTACACTTCAAATCATGTTTTGAGTAGATAGCTTAGGCTACATTATTATGTGCTTAGTGTCCCAAGAGTAAAGCCACATATCATTTGCTATTTCCTCATAACACTTCGGGACAGTGAACATGCTCATCATATCTTTCATCTGGCAACTACGGCATTCCTGCCCTTAATGGTTCTGGGAAAACAGGTCGATTTTCTCCAGCACTCATCTCTCTTCCCATCTGTCTCTGAGTCACTGTCTTACATGTGCACACACACACACACACACACACACAAACACACATGCACACAATCATAGCCACTCAAATAAAACTGGTGATGACACACACTTCTTACATGTGTAGTGCCTCTCTCCACCTGGCCCTGCCTGGGGAGGGAGTTCAGGGGACGAGGGCAGACTCAGGCTCAGGCAGACCGTGCAACAACATGGTGTAAATATATCGTGCTTTGGTAAGATGACACTTCCCACTATGTGGCTATTCGCACACATGACTCCACAGGGCCGCATCCACTCCAAAACACCGCAGCCTCATAACCAGGACTATGTAACATGTCCCACAGCTCCCAGTGCTGCTTGGGGTTGAGATTTCTGTTGCAAACCATCGACATCCAGTTCAAGATTATCTTTTTCAAGTCTGTCAGATTTCACAGGTTTGCCACTCATTTATTCCTTGTGCTCTGGCCAGATTAGATGAGTTGTGTAATTCCATATTTCTACCTGTACTTCAAAGATGTGCTGTGTATTTTTGCCTTCCTGATTAAAAACTATCTAGTGGTCAGTATATTATGAATCTCTTCACTAATTACTAATTATGAACTAGCCATTTATTCTCCGTCAGATGATACTTGAAGAGATCTTAAATGTATCTGTAACTTTATTCATATAGCACCTTTGTGCAAAAAATATTTCCAAAAAGCCAGAACATTATTAAAAAAAAAAAAAGAAAAAGAAAAAAAAAAGAAATCAAAGAAACATGCATATGACCTTTAAACTCATGTAGATTTTTGGGGTGTGTATATATATATATATATATATGTGTGTGTGTGTGTGTGTGTGTGTGTGTATATATATGTATATATATGTATATATATATACGTATATATGTGTATTATGGCAAGCCGTTTAGGAAAATATTATATATATGGAATGAAAGTCTGAATATATGGAATGAAAGTCTGAATATATGGAATGAAACTTGAATATTTTGAATGAAAGTCTGAATATATGGAATGAAACTTGAATATATGGAATGAAAGTCTGAATATATGGAATGAAAGTCTGAATATATGGAATGAAACTTGAATATTTTGAATGAAAGTCTGAATATATGGAATGAAACTTGAATATATGGAATGAAAGTCTGAATATATGGAATGAAACTTGAATATTTTGAATGAAAGTCTGAATATTTTGAATGAAACTTGAATATATGGAATGAAACTTGAATATATGGAATGAAAGTCTGAATATATGGAATGAAAGTCTGAATATATGGAATGAAACTTGAATATTTTGAATGAAAGTCTGAATATATGGAATGAAACTTGAATATTTTGAATGAAAGTCTGAATATATGGAATGAAACTCGAATATTTTGAATGAAAGTCTGAATATATGGAATGAAAGTCTGAATATATGGAATGAAACTTGAATATTTTGAATGAAAGTCTGAATATATGGAATGAAACTTGAATATTTTGAATGAAAGTCTGAATTTATGGAATGAAACTTGAATGAAAGTCTACATGGAATGAAAGTCTGAATATGCTGGTGGGCCAAATGCAAACTGGAGTGCAGGTCGGCTATAAAGCAGCTGGTTAATGAATAAAAACACAAACTGTCTACCTGGAGGGTGGGAACGACAGGGGAGGCAGGAGGAGCTCATCTTCCCTTAGCCTAATAACACATGAACTCCGCTAAAAACATGATGCAATAAATTTTGGGAGGTCTCTAAAATATGTATTAACAGTATGCAGGATTTCTTCTTCCATATACAATTCGGAGGCGCCAGCTTTTCTTACATTTTGTGCCCCGGCGCGATTAAACGCATTCTTTCTATTCACTATAGACGCGATACAGTTATTATAGAAATATCATAGGCCACTACGTGAATGTTCGCGCTGCAGTTATAACAGGAACACCACAGAAATTTTACTGGTTGATTTATCCACCAAAACGGAGCTCGACCCTCTCGGACCCGCTGGAAAAATTAAATAATCTGTGCCTGAACGTGATCAGGTCAAGTATATAAAAGATGTGAGATACGTCTTCAGTGATTGACAGCTGCATTAAAATGAGGCTTGAATGTCCCCTTTGGTTAAATGTCATCTGCCTGTTAAATGGCTTTTTAGTTTTAGTTTTTGCGTGGAAGGAGGACTAGGCTAGCCAAGCCAGGTTCGAACCCAGGTTATCGCAGTTCCGCTCTACTTTGTTGTACATGCGCTTATCCAGTCGGCCACCGGTGCGCCGTGGAAAAAAAATGTGGAAAGTCTGGAGTACTTTGAATGAAAGTCTGAATATATGGAATGAAAGTCTGAATATATGGAATGAAACTTGAATATTTTGAATGAAAGTCTGAATTTATGGAATGAAACATGAATATATGGAATGAATCATTCCATAGATTCAAATTTTCATTCCATATATTCAGACTTTCATTCCATATATTCAGACTTTCATTCCATATATTCAAGTTTCATTCAAAATATTCAGACTTTCATTCAAAATATTCAAGTTTCATTCCATATATTCAGACTTTCATTCCATATATTCAAGTGTCATTCAAAATATTCAGACTTTCATTCCATATATTCAAGTTTCATTCCATATATTCAAGTTTCATTCAAAATATTCAGACTTTCATTCAAAATATTCAAGTTTCATTCCATATATTCAGACTTTCATTCAAAATATTCAAGTTTCATTCCATATATTCAGACTTTCATTCCATATATATAATATTTTCCTAAACGGCTTGCCATAGTGTATATATATATATATATATATATATATTGCAACAAAATTAAATTGCTGCTCATAATGGGCATGTGTGTGCATAACAATCTGTACTATATGTGTCTGCAGTATTTACAGTCTGGGCAATATCATGTAAAATATTTTATTGTTGTACAATGCTATTAAGGGCTGGACAAATCCATTTTTATGAAAAGTATCTGAATGATGCATTCCTACACATATTGATATTGTGTAAACATTCACACAGGTTAATGCACTAAAATACAATTATTGTTGCCAAAGTTCATGTTCTCCTCCTCTATTAGTTGTTCTCATGACGATACAGTCACCCCTTTGGAGGAGAGGAACAAGTCTTCATTCTTAAATATCCTCACTAACTCAAGTTACTGTACAGATTATTGCTTTGCCAAAGTCATTTGAGGAGTTTTCATGTTGCTATGCATTTTATAGACAAGCCGACCTCACAGTGGCCACAAAGCCATTTTCCTTACAACATTATTCTTCCCACAGTTGTTGGAGCAGCATTTACTGTGTGTTGATTTTGACGCAGCAAAAACAGCAGCTCTCCACCTGTCACTGTCCCACTGTCTGTCCACAATAAGGGGACAGTGATGCAACAGCCATAAATTAGCCTGGGTTATAAAACTGCCCTTCTCTGTGCTTATGCAACAATATTTGGTAGGCAAAACTATTTTTATGGAAGATGTGCAGGAAATTTGCCTGCAATATGTCTGCACAGTGCAGAGACAGTCCTGGATCATGGACATGAGTTAAACTGTGAAGCCGGGCTTTTCACCCGTATGAAGTGATCATTAGAGAGGGCAGATTGCGAAGTCCTGGGACATGCAGAGCTGCAGGAATGGGTGACGCTGACCTCTCCACTTGGCCTTGAGGTGTTGCAGTGATAAGGCGATGCTGAACGCCTGGAGGTGCTGGACGCCTCACCTTGGCAGAGGAGGAGAGTATTGTACAGCCCCGGAGCTCGGCTGTAAAACAGGAACACAACAGGAAGGTTCATGAGAAGCAGATTTGGTAACACTAGTTAATGGTTTCAGTTAACAAACTATGAAATGACAATTAATAATGTTTACCCATTATATGATAAACTGTTTATTGAGTTTGCTGTTGCACATTATAACATTATAACATTTATACACTTTTGTATTTGTGTGTGATTACCAATTGATCTGTAAACCTTTAAGAAATCATTTGTAATTTGGTTTATACAATGTATGTAAACAGTGTTTGCATGGCTATTATACAGTTGGATATTTTTTGGATATTTTTAATTAAGCTGTTTATCACTTGATAATCATTAAGAAATACTTATATAGTAAATAATGTTAAATGTGTCACCAATAAACTATTAATAAATAATTTATTGTGAAATAAGTAAACATGATTAATTATCATTTCATTGTTTGTTCAAGGTAAAATAATTATTAACAAAGAACATCGACAATTTACCATTTATTAATGGTTGTTATTACAAAGTTTTACCTGTTAGGATGCTAGTATAGCTTATTGTGAGGATACCTATACTGTACTCATGAAGGCTTTGGCATGTTTTTTTCTATAATTTGGGGTCAAGACAGTTACCTCGAAATGAGCCTTGAAATGTTTATTACTAGAAGTATTTGTCTGGATACATGAGAGCATGGGATGTAGAATAAAAATGGGTTCATGCCATTCAGTATGAACTTTTCAAATGCTCTAATGTTGTCATTTTCCAGCTAAATAAATGTTACTGGAACATTCATATTATTGGACAGTGACCTGCAGTTTGTGTCATTAGGGATTAGTTTGTGATCACTGCTCAGCAGCCAAAGAATTTGGCAAAATAAGAGGCCTTCAAATTCACCGCTTATTCACTATCTTTTTTTTTTTTTTTTTTTTTTTTTTGCAGCCAAGTTCTAGTCTCATCAGGTCATTAAGGCCCTGGCAGCAGCACATGCTGCCCTGCCAAGTGGTTAGAGGAGCATCAGTGTTACCAGAAATGTGTTGGACAGACAAAGCTAAATCACAGCAGTCTCAAAACTTCCTTTTTTCTGGAACAGTCAGTATTTTTATCATTGAATGGTTGTCCTTTTCCTGTGCACTATTCTTCTGGCATTTCTGCTTTTTGGATATTTACAGTGAAGACCAACAAGGAGAATGAAAACAGGGGAAATGGCATGCCACAGGGACTCAGCGCCAGATTCAATCACAGGATTTCCAGATACATTTTTATCTGAACAAACGGAGGCACCTGGACAGGCACTTCAAATTTTGACAAATATGAAAAGTATTTGTATTTCATCTAAGTGATTCTTCACATCAAAGGCCAAAATTGTACCAGCTCCCAAAAGCTATTAAACATGTACAATAAAAGAGCTAAAGCCCTCCTCAAATGTGTGCTTGCTGTGCTTTACTTCATTCACTCAGATGGAAACAGGTCACTGCTTCCTTTCATCTGCCTTGAGGGGAAAGTGATTTTTCCATGCCAGACACCCCAGAACAGTGATTAGTTGCTCCTCTCTGGCTTAAGGTGTGATAGTCACCTGCTGTAGTGCCTGGTTCGTCCAAAAACCTGCAGACTGTTGACCTCACCTGGCACT
Source organism: Myripristis murdjan (assembly GCF_902150065.1). Taxonomy (NCBI): domain Eukaryota; kingdom Metazoa; phylum Chordata; class Actinopteri; order Holocentriformes; family Holocentridae; genus Myripristis; species Myripristis murdjan. The sequence goes on from NC_043991.1 coordinate 23,883,025, forward strand.
GCCCTGGAAGGTTTTCCATGATATGAGCCAATGGAAGTATGTGAGTTCCCCTGAGTGAGGACTTCACAGTACGAGCTCATGTGAGTCTTTGGGTTTGGGGTTGGCCTGACTGAGCTCTAGCTCCAATAAGGACAACAACAATAACAACAACAACAACAACAAGTTCTTTTAGTTCTCAGTAAATCCACACTGTTCTCTCTTCGGCTCTATCTTTTGCCTACGTCTCTATCGTAAAGATATTTTTAGAGTCATAAGAATATTTGTTACATCTGTTGTCAACACCCTGTGGCTCTGACCTTTGCATTCTTTACTATTTAGTTACTTGTAATATTAGTGCACTCACTTGAGGCTTATGTTGCTTATAAGTCAGTCTGGATAAGGACCCTGTAAGATAAATACTTGCAACTTTCATTCTGAGCTTACCTGAATATTTACTAGTGAGACTGCAGAATTTTGTCTGTAAAATATAATAACAAGCACGGTGCTGTGTTAGCTGTTAGCTCCTGTGAATAACACCCTAACTACAGGAGTAACGACCTGGCCCAGGCCACACTGGGCAGCCCGTCAAACACTTGGCTACATGTGCCTTGCAAGATCTTACTACTGCCCATTCCCACCTATTCACATCTAGTACTCAGTGACACAAGAAGACTGGCTGCGGTGCAGACACATCAGGACAGGAATCCTCTCACTCCAAACAAGGTTCAACTCTTTGAACTATCGTGGCAAAATGCCTTTGTAATCATTAATTATTGCTCAAATTCATACAAATAAACCCTCCAGTTCATTCCAAAGCCACTTCCATCCGTGACTTAATGATATCTGTACAAGGAGAGCAACAGGCCAAAACCTCAGTGATGACTACACTGCGGATGAAAAGGTAAGGGCCGGTTTGTAAAGCGAGGCTGGCCATCACTGAAACGGCTTGTAAATATAGCCGTGGAGAGTTAAGTGTTCAGGAACGGCACATGTCCACACTATCAGGTAACTGACTTTGTACTCATGGGGGACAACAGTTAAAAATAGACTCAAACCCCAAGACCGTCAGCTCAGCCTGAGCTCATACTCAAGTCATACATCATAGATCTATCCAACTACACGGATATGAAGAGGGTACGTAAATGCATGGCTGGAAACCCCCTTCACAGACATGACAACTGTTTTAATAGCTCAGGTGTTTATTATACCTTTGGGAATCAGTGATTTATTATGTGTTTCAAATGTAAGGTAGCTCATTGTCAGATACGTGTTGCTGGTTTTAGTAGGCAATGGCTTGTCACGGGGAATAGTAAACACTAGTAACAGGATATTGTGCAGACTGCTGTGCTATGATATACTATTTTTTTTTCCTACTGAGAGCTATGATCCATTTTCTTCCCCAATGTGAATTTACAAGTAAAATCAGTTTGATCAAGAATGTATTTTTGTGCCTGTTTTTAGATGCATAACTGGGTCAAAAGTGATCTGTGTTGGTTGTTTTTGTAATAATTTTGCCGTGAAAGTATTCCATCTTTTCACATTCTACATATTCCTCAAAAATCTTGTTTTTGCTACAGTCCCATTCAGATTTTTTAGTTTGTTTTGGTGCTTTTTGAGATAGTAGATGATTTGTATTACTATCCCAAGTTTCCATAAGTGGGTCAAAAATGACCCGTATGCATTTCCTGAGGAATCTTATGAGAACATTTGATCCTTATTAAGTATAAAGCCTATTACTGTTGAGCACACTTCAAATGTCAGCAATGTAACCACTTATCAAGACTAGTTTACACTTTTTTTAATAGAATATTATATGATACCATATCATATCAACATTATCAGCATCTTTTTACAGCTGACACTGAATTGCTATCAGTTGCATGAGATTGCACCTTTACTACAACCACAGGTTGTAAAAGTTTTTTAGTATCATCAAATCAGCCTTTCTAGATTGCCAGCTTACACCAGCTAAGTTAGCCAGTTAGTAATAGTAGTGGCTTTATTAGAATGGTATTATTCTGAACAGCTTGCTGACATTATTACAAGTTGGGTGGGTGCTTTGTAGACAGAATAGAACAACAGAGAGAGGTAAATGCTTAAACTACAAGGTTAGGACATTTGTTTTAGATTTTTTTTTCATGGTCACTAATCTGCAGCCTAAGTACATAATTAGTTTGCAAACCCATATAGTAGGCGGGTCGCTAGTTTGATTTGATTATAAGCATACTTGTTATACAGTACGTACATATGGATTCTATAAATGACATTGTTGTGCACACCAAATATGTTTATTTCATAAAGTTTAGCAAACAGGATAAAAATAATTATAATGGAAGGGTGCAGGTTCCAGTCACTTCTGCAGGCTATCTGAGTTTATGTTATCAGTCTCCTGGTTGATACAGTAGCTGCCACTGTTGTTAAAGTCTTGCAGCTTTAGTCAGGTTGTGTAATTATTTCAGGACTGTGCCTCAAATTACAAGTTCTTGTTGACCTGATTACTTGAGTAATGAGAGAAAGTCTTCCTTGGCGCAGACAGTTAAAATGAAATCTAACTATATTTATAGGTGTCCTGCACCCAATCCCACAGGTGCTGACAGTTTTATTATTTTTTCTAATGTCAGGGCAGATCAAACTAATGCAATAGTCAGCCATACTGAAAAGCCAGAGGGCAACAAAATAAAAATACAACAAAGTCACACAGACAGTCTGCAAGGCATAATCAAATCAAAATATGAGCTTGTTCTTCGGTGTACTTCTCTGATCGTCACCCAAGAGAGAAGCTTAGTGGTCAAATAGGTGGATTAATCTGAGCACCACAGGGATATGTCTTGGACTGCGTCTGAAAGTCTTGGAGTACTTACTGAATGTTTCCAACAGTCTTACAAATGAGCAAGTAAGCCTGCATGTCGCACACTTTAAGCTGTTACATAAATACGCTTAGAAATTGTCAGTACACAATTACTTACCTTAAAAGTTAGCGTTGTATCATGCTGCTCACTCATTGTTTTGGCAGCATCAGCCTATAATTTAATTTTAAAATGACAGTATTTGACATTTGAAGTGCCTGTGTTTGTCAATAGACTTGCAACACACAGGGTTGTGTATGTCATAGTAAACATTGTTGGCTGGAGGGCTCAGCTGAGGTGCCCTTCACTGCAGCAGGAATGTCACTAATGCAGGTCATGGGTGAAGATGCACCGGTATTTTTCCAGTGTCTCTGCCACCCGCCTCCACACCCCAACACCCGCCCGCCCGCCACAACTCACGTCTTGCATAGCAGCTTGCGTACACTGGGGCCATCCCACTCCATATCACGCTGCCATCAGATTAATTACCTACACACATCCCTCGTATTCCTCATAGGCTGAAGAGGCAACGGGCTGCCATTGATGTTTTGGGAACGATGTCAGTGTCGACCGCGTACAAATGTTCACATGTTTTTCCTCTGGGGTTTCACAGTGCACTTTCGTAAATACTGGAAATGTGCTCACAGTTACAGTATGACTTTGGTATTTTGAGATTCATCTCTGCTGCATGGCTGTGTTTATAGTGTCAGTGTCACTTCAAAAGAAAGTGTTGTTTGTTCCCATGGAGATTCCCTAAAAATTTCCAGACTCTTTATAATTTGCTGTTTCCCTTTTCAGTTCAGTTAAGGCAACTATATACCATATTGTTTGTTCTACAAACTTAATGTGAAGAACACTCCAGTTTTCTCAGTAAATCAGATGACACCCGACTGTAAAATAGGATTCCTTTTTCCCATGAAATTTCCAGGCTCTTACTATATCCAATAATACATTCTAGTTACATTACCTGGTTACATAATAGCAGAGATTTTTGAAAACAATTCAATTCAGCAGTTTTTTTTTCTACATAGTTACAGTTGTATTTTTTCTGGGACTTGATATTATTTCCATATATTTACCTGATAAATAGTGATTATAAAAGGCAGGTTTCTGAAAACATTGTGTGAATTTTCCAGTCAGCGTCAAACAGTTTCTACTGAATTTTCTCAAAAACAATATAATAATATATTATATTATACTAGTAATACAGTTGTTGATTTATTTCTCTCCCTGGCATAGTATTCTACCTCTACACTTTAGAAAACAATAGTCTATTGACTGACAGGTGGCAACACTGCAAACACCACTCACAGGTTTTTACACACATCTTTAACAGCCTCAAAGTAACAACAACAGGAAGGTACCCTGTTGATAAGGTATTTCAAGTATCCTTTAAAAGATACTGAAATAGATGCACCAAGCTGTTAAAAAGGGGCAGCTCTCAGGAGGAAGATAAGCATATCACACAAAGTGGCAGCTAGAGGGGGATAGTGGGCCTTCCTGCTGATACCACAGATACTGAGGCTATAACAGAGACCAGTGAGAGTTTTACCTGGCCAAAAATAAAAATCCAGCCAGCTGAGGAACAAATTTAGCTTTGGATCAGAAATTCAGTTTACTGTAATTCTGTGATCATGCATTTTTCATTCTGTTGCTGTAACTTTCATGCTTTACTTTGCAGGCACCACATCTACAAACATAAGGGTACAGATGAATTCTGAGGAGGAAATGAGAGCAGAAAAGGTTGGGGGAACCAATCAGCTGCTGTCCATAGAGTCTAATGCCATTCATCTCCAAGCCCAGCCTGAAGTCGCTCCTCTGTGGCTAGAGTCCCACTGCCCAACAGATCTGCAAGCCCCGATGGATCCCTCACTACTTCACAAAGATGGCCAAACAGAGCAACAACCTCCTTTCTCAGCAACTCAAACTGGAGATTCAGCCTCTTCTCTTTTGCACAGCCCCCCAGAAATTACACCACCTACATACAAGAGGCAAATAGCGGTTGTATCAGATCTCTTGGAATGCTCTGAAAAGCCTATTTCCTTCATCGATAAAAACACTGGGCCCTTATCAACCATTTCCAGTTGCCTGTCTCAGGAGCCTGTGTCTGACCTGGACTGTTTGGGCTCAGCGGAGGCTTTGTCACCTAGCTATGATTTGACAGGTTGTTTTTCACTCCACTCAGAGCCTATACCAAAAGATTTGGACTGCCAGCCACAGGATAGTGACATCAGTGTTAATAGCTGTTTTGGCACAACAGAATCGATCTCACCTCTTTTTGACAAACCACCTAATCTCTCACATAGTCTTTCCTCAGCCCCCTCTGAAAGAATCTCACTGCCCCCTGAGACTCTCTCAGAGTTTTCCTTTGAACATAAATCGCGCCTCTCCAGTTCATTCATGCAGGACGGTGGCATGCCTCAACAGCTTTTGGAGGAAATATCACCTATTTCAGACTGTTTGATGGGGCAGTCTGTCACTGAGCCTGTATCCTACCACAGCAGCAGCCCAGCAGAAGATGATAAAGTTTCTGACTTATTTAGCTTTTTAGCACCTCTTTCAGGTAGTTTAACAGAGATTGTTCCTGCCACAGAGCCCATGACAGACCTGTATATCTTTGAGAGTGAGACGCAGGACTTCATTCTGAGCCGCCAGACTCCAGCATCAGATACACAGACTGAGGAGATTCAACAACCTGAATACCTGTCACAACCATGGGACAAGGAGACAGACCCTGACCATGACACACATGAGCTAACCCTCAGTCACCTCAGTTTGACAGAGGAGGTGGCACAGTCTCACTGCTGCTCTAGTGAGGAGGCCAGGGTGGACTCAGATCAGGGCCAACATGCCGGGCTTAGACCAGCTGCTGTGGCTGCCTGTGAAATGGACTTTGTGTCCGTAAGTGATATAAGCCGAACTAAAGCAGAGGATAGTGGATTAAACTCTGAGGCATGGCAAAACGACGGTCCTAATGAGGTGTGGCTGGATGCATGCCAGTATATGGCAGGTGAGGAGAAAGGCAATGAGGATAATGGGTTTCAGACCATTTTGGACAGGCCAGGGCATTTTATGATGGAGGGAGGGGTCTGGACCACCACTGACACTTCCTCTCCCCCAGCGGACTCTAAGGTGTCAAATTACTCCCCGGACAAGAGTGATGGGATTGGTTGGTCCAGCAGTGACACGGGAGGTTTAGAGCCACCTATCGAGAGGTGGTCATCAGTGGACAGCTGGGCAAGTGCACTGTCTGACTGGGCTGCGATCATTTCAGCTCCACCAGAGGACATCACAACTGCCTTTACTGAGATAGGGGCAGAGATAGATGCTTTGACACAGGCACTCATAGGGGCTGAGACTCAGACACATACAGAGACACCTGATAAAGCCGACAAACTAACAGAGACACTTACAGAAGGACCGAGTCAGGAACGGGCAGAGTCAGACGTCCAGACATATTCACTGCCACTGCAGACTCAGCCACCCATGGCTATCCAGGACCAGGTCTTAGAGCCACAGCCCATGCCAGACAGCTCCATCCTCTCTGGCCAGAGCTACTTCGCCAGCTCCTTTACGGAGCCCGCAGGACTCTCCGCCTCACCTGAGCCCCAAGACACAGAGGGCACCCAGACAGAGGACTCTTTAACATCCACCACGCAAGGAGATAAGGAGCATGTGGAGATTCAGATCACCCGGGTTGATCACTGTCCAAGCCCCACAGACAAGAACTCATCTCCGGGTGCATCCTGTCCGACGTTGGCCTCACCTGCAGCATACAGTGTAGCCCTGGCTGAGGTTGCCCATATCCCAGGATCAACCACTTCCTCTTCCATCTTGGATGAAGTGGCCGCAGATCTTCCCTGCCTCAGGGAGAATGTAGAAGCAATGGAGACAGACGTATTTTTCAGCAATACAGATGATTCCATTATACTAAATATAACAGAGGATTCAGATGAAGACTTGGAGAGACAGAAACCCCCGGCACAGCTAAATATTGAAGAGGTAAGATGACTTATTATAAGAATTTATATTGGTTATGATTCATTATACTGTAACTACTTTACAGGGGAATGTTTATGTTCTACTTGATATGATAACATCAAATATGAGTGAAATATTTGCAACATAGTGTAAGTGGATATACGGTGATACATATGAGGAGGATGTATATAGATATAGCTATAGATACTCTGTTCTTTTACTTCCCCCACACCCTTATCCAAATACTTTAATAAACTAACACACACACACACACACACACACACACACACACACACACGCACACACATCAATTTCACTGTAGTGTGTTGCAGAGAGAGAGAGAGAGCAATGGAAAGATTCAACACTCACCTTGACATCAGTGAAATGTTGGCCAACTAATAAACCAGTCACACACAGCCTGAACATTAAGAAACATTAGTACCCTTGCCCTTGTCAGTGTTTTCATACCTACAGAGACCCAGACAGGACGTATGCGCCTGACACCGAAGTACATGCTGTATGACACCACGTTTGGGCGTCAGAATTACCGTCGCCCTGTCTGAGATTTGGAGCCATTAGATTAGCACCTTAGGAATCAGGCCTCCAGATTATGTATTATTGGATAAAACCTTTGGTTCAGATCTTAGAGACTGACAGCTGTGTGTGCTGGAGGAAATGGGAGTGCCTGGGAGAAAACTAAAGTTCGACAGAAATAGCGTCTAATAATAGCAGAGTGTTCGTTGATAATAGCACACATCCCTGGCGTGTCAGGGTGGAGGGGCTTGGAGTGAGACGAGAGCACAGCTGAGGATTGAAACATGACTCTCTCTTGCTCTCTCTTTCATACACACACTTTAACACACACCCAGTCACAGAGCATCCCCCTTTAAAAAGCCCAGTATGAGGAAGCCGACGGGCCTAGGAAACTGCTTTTGATTGGCTAAGGTGCACAAGGCGTAGCTGAGGCTTCTGTCTATAACCGTGGTAGTATAGATTTCAGCTGCATGGGGGCCATATGGACTGTGGGCTAGCAACTAGAAGAACCATGTTTCTCAAACTTCAGCTTTGTTGCTCCATAGAAAGGTATGTGTTGAGGAGAAAATTTTAAAATGTGACAATATGAGATGACATCTTTTTGTAACCTACCACCTGGACAGCACCTGCCTTACCAATAGAATTTAGAAAAATTACATAACAAAATAAGAATTTGTTTACTAATACCATTACTATAATAGTTTAAGTATAGTTTATTGATATAAGTATATATCAATCAAATGTGACAGCCTTTTACTCAAGTGTATGTGAAAGTAAATTCTTGGAAATATTAAATATTAATTAAGTAAAATAAGAATTTGTTTACTAATACTATTACTATAATAGTTTATAAATATCAATCAATAAAGTGTGACAGCCTTTTACTCAAGTGTATGTGAAAGTGACTTCTATATGTAAATATGTGATCGGAGGAAAATGCTGTTTATCCGTTAATATTTACAGTTTCTTATAATTTTTGTTATTATTATTTTTCCATTTTCATTGTCAGGCCTTTAGAGATGGCATGTGTAAAGTGACAGAAGAACACAGTGTCTCTCCGCCGCTGCTGGTGTCCAAGAAGGAAGGTGAAGGGAGTTATGGGGCAACTCTGACCGTTTCAGGTTTCTCCACCTCCGAGGCTGAGGCGCCGAGGGTTCATAGTGGGGTTGCTGAAGAATCCAAACCGTCGCTGGATCTTCACTTCTCCAACACGCACGCTGTGACAAACACACACGTGCCAGGTGTGGACACACCACCTGGCCTGCAAACTAATGCCAGAACACACGTGCCGTCTGACACTTCGCAAGGCTTTGAAGAAGCATGTCAGGGGGAGCCACAGTTTCCACAGGGTCCACAGTTTATTATGCCCTTAGCTCCCCTCAGTATTAGCCCCTCACTGCTATGTCGGACAAGCAAGACTTTGGAAGGAGACCAAGACTCTGCCAAAAGGTTTCTCAATGACAACAGAGGCCACAGTTGTGCTAATATACAACCTCATGTACTTTGGCCAACCTTTGAGGGGATTACCAGCAAATCACTTTTGGAAAGCAAAGAGAAGGAGCATTTTATTCATAAAAAGACAAATACTATAAAGTCTGTGGAGAAATCTTCACTAGAACAGCAGAAAGACGAGCTGAATGTCCATTCAGATGAGTGTCTGAATAGGGATTTATCAAGTTTTATGTTGTCTAGTGGTGACACTGCAGAGTGCGTCCACAGCAGCAGAACTATCAGTACCATTGCTCAGGAGATCAGTGACCTCAGTAAAGAACTATCTAATTTGGCCGTTGTCCCTGGAAATAATTTCCTCATCTCAGAGAAGGACCATATTGCATATTTCACTTTAGACTTAGACGACCCGTTTGTGTCCAGGGTTACAAAACCCGACACCACAGGACTGCGATCTGACCAGGCAATCGACCAGCCTGAATCAAATCAGGAAGAGGCCGCCAACATGCCTCACAAGACTCACAAAGGCACCTCGGAGTGCAAATCTCGCTCCAAAAAGGAGAAGTCAAACGGTCATCATCATCCTGCACAGACTTCCAAGAAGCAGGAGAATTTATCTCATCATGTCCCGGCCCACCAAGCCCCCAAAATACAAGACACTCATCCACTTAAGGGAGGAACTCCCATCAAACTGGATTCTCTGCATGGGCTTGAAAACAAGGAGGCTGGGTCCCTGACTGTGATTGAAACTGTTGTGGTGACTGAGAAGGTTGCCACCAAGTCACACAGCAAAAAGAAGAAGAAGCACACACAGAACACCACAGCAGTGAAGACTGAGGTGGAGCCCTTAGGTGGAGCAGAGAACGGAGTTCAGCAGAATACTGCAAAGGGGAGGATTGATGCTTTTGAGGGCAGACTGGGCGCTAAGTCTGGGAAAGCTAAAGAGACGTCCGCTGGTTTCCCCACTAAGAAAAACAGTGTTCAGTCTGATACTGTTGTGATAAAGGCCCAGCAACCTGAGGCTAAGGCAGCAGAGGTTCCACATAGCGCAGACCATAGAGACCATCAGCACACCAGTTCAGCTGGTCCCTTGAATGATGATGCCATTAAAAGGCGACGCCTGTCAGAAAATAAGCTTGGAAAGATGGTCAGTGTTTTGGAATCTAAACTGAGAAAGCCAGAAGTTTCAATCCAAACACAGAGAGAAGAGCCCAAAGGAGATGTGGGAGCAACTCGCAAGAAGGCCTACAGTGAAGTGGTCAAACAGAAATCACACACACTTAAGGAAGGTAATGGAATTGGATTTCTCATTTTTCAGTAAGCACTATTCCATGAGACATCATTATTGAGCTAAAATTGTCATCCTATGGCTTGATTCAAATTTATAGTGTTTTTTAAATCCTACGCACCTTTTTTTTGTCCACTTGAGCAGCTATGTATGTGTACACACATTCTGCATACTTCTGCCCTATTATACGCAGACCTCAAAGTGGTGCAGCCTATCCAGGCAGAGTCGGTCAGCGAGGACCCCCAGAGTCTGTGTCTGTGGTGTCAGTTTACAGCTGTCTTCACCGACTACACTGTCTCCTGGAGCAGAGACGGCACTATCCTGGCAGAGATCAAACGAAGGTATTTAGTGATGGTCATGCTTGTACTGTGTATTTCTTCATAATTATGGACAAATACTCATCCTTACATAGCACATAATGTGCGCTCCTAAAGCTCACCCCAATACCCTCAAAATCCCTCTGACTCACCATTTAAATCTCAGTTTACAGTAATGGTACAGTTATAGTGGTGTGAGACAAGAGTATCTCTGACATGGTGGTGCACTTCTCCCATCCAAGTGATGACATTATAATCTATTTTGGCAAACATTACACCTTAGACGACAAAATCAACAAAGTGACGATGACTAAGCAATGACCTTTCGTGAAAGGAACACACTTCTGTTACATAATACCATGGCTCAAATAATAAAGTATGGTTGCACACCATATTTCAATAACAGTCAGCTGTTGCTATTGCTTCACATGAGCATTTCTCTGGGATATACCGAAACACTGACAGACTGGCCCAAACAACACATATTACTTTGTCAGCATAGAAATGAGCTTGGTTGATCGTGTACACCTGTGTTAGAGCAAAATCAAAGTGCACCACAGAATTTTTAGATCCAACAAGAGAATGATAATTCAGACGTTTAAATGATGCATTTTGTGATGCCGTGCCTCTTTCTGAAGTGCAGGGGATGAGAGCCGAGTGTCACTGATCATCTCCAAGGCTTCTCACAAAGACCTGGGCAAGTACCAGTGTCGCCTTAGCAGCTCACATGGATCAGTCACCTTGGACTACCTTCTCACCTATGAGGGTAAGATAAAAAATCAGTACATGGTACAGTACATGGATGAGGCAAGGGAACAGATATAATGCTGGATAGTTTACAGCAGATGTGCCGCCCTGTTTTGTGACTCTTAAACTCTTTTTTGTAGTTCTCAGCGAGATTGTCATCCCTGCATCTCCAAAGAACCTCCAGCGTAAGTTTAAAATTCACAATTTTACTTTTAGGATTTAAAAGCCCAATCCGAACGTAACCCAAACCAACTCTCACACCTCAGGATTAGAGATGCATTTTACTCTCCAAATATTACTTCCACATCTCAAATATTAAGAATGTGCTCTGTTTTGCAGGTTGTAGTTCCCTGCTTCTGAATAAATGGCTAACAGATGATATAGTTTGTCTTTACTTTCTTTTCTCCTATGTTTTACAGCTCCCCCTGTGGAGGTGGAGGGTGAGGAGGAAGACATCCACTGTTCCAGGCTCATGTTCAGAGAGGATTTCCTGTCTGATCAGTACTTTGGAGAGAACCAGCCTGCCAGCATCATAACCGAGAAGGTCCACTTCGGCGAGGGGATGCACCGTCGGGCCTTCCGGACCAAGGTGCAGACCGGCCTGGTGCCCATCTTAACCCCTGGACACCCCTGTGTGCTCAAGGTGCACAACTCTGTCAGCTACGGGACCAAGAACAATGAAGAGCTTATTCAGAAGAACTTTAACTTGGCTGTGGAGGTAGGAGCTTCACACGACTCTCAGCCCATAGCGACAACATTTTGCAGAGATCAGTTCCCACTGGGTGAACACATGCTAAAATATATACGCATACATGGCACTGTACTGCACCTTGGTAAATGTCCAGGTCAAAGAGATGTTATGTTAAGGTACATTATCTTCTTTTGAGTCCCGATACACAACAACAAAGAATAGGTCCTGTCTTACCAGCCGACAAACGCTTTCTTTTCCATTCATACTTATCATTATCAGCTGAAAGCTCCTGATACAGAAAGTAACTGTACCATAATTTACTTTTTGCTTTGTAGGAGTGCCAAGTCCAAAACACAGCAAGAGAGTACATTAAGGCTTATACTGCTGTGGCCCAGTCTACTGAAGCCTTTGGAGACGTCCCAGAGTGAGTCACACTTAGGCTATGCTGATTTTTGGACTGTGTGCACTGTACACTCACATCTGTCCTCACATTATTTCACCATACAATGGTATAACTGCTACTAAGATTAAGCCACTGTGTTCCATGCCTCCGCTAGGATCATTCCCATCTACCTGGTCCACCGTCCGTCCAGTGACATCCCCTATGCCACACTAGAGGAGGAGCTGATTGGTGACTTTGTCAAGTACTCGGTCCGGGACGGCAAAGAGATCAACCTAAAGAGGCGGGATTCAGAGGCGGGACAGAAATGCTGTGCCTTCCAGCACTGGGTCTACCAAAACACTGACGGCAACCTGCTGGTTACTGACATGCAAGGTTGGGGAGAAACAAGAGATGATATATTTCAACATGCATGCAAATATCCAAACTTCAAATGCATGTGTCAGTTACACACACAAATGCAAATTCTTCAGTTCATTAGTGTGTATCACTAATTATTATACATCTTCCAAATGACAATTTAGAGCCCTGAGTTTTAATCTGACTTATGTGGTTTTCAGGAGTGGGCATGAAGCTTACAGACGTTGGGATAGCCACCTGCAAGAAAGGGTAAGTGTGTTTTGGAGGGCACTATGAGTATTGATGACAAAACAATAGATATGTGTTATCAATGAATGAATTCAGGGTTAGGGTTAGGATTAGGGTTAGACAGTCCCTGAAAGGACCTGAATTTTCAATGACACCTTGTGACTATGTCCCACATCTGGGTCAGTGGTTTTGCCAGCCAATGGGAGTATTAGTAGTGACTGCCCCACGGTGCAAGGCATTCAGCATATTCTCTTTTGCTGTTTTCTTATTAGTACTAACATTACCACACTGGCAAAATGATAGTTTGGCCTGATGATGGTGCTTGAAGAAAGGTAATTTCAGGGATATAATTACTCATTAAATGTCAATTGCAGGTTTTTGCAGCAAATAGGCCAGCTGATGGAGTGTCACTGTTTTTCTCCCTCCAGATATAAGGGCTTCAGGGGAAACTGTGCCACCACGTTCATCGACCAGTTCAAAGCTCTGCACCAGTGCAACAAGTACTGTGAGATCCTGGGCCTCAAATCCCTGCAGCCCAAACCCAAAAAATCCAGCTCCGGTCACAAGCCTAAACCCCCGCCTTCTGCTGCACCCAAGAAAAAGACATTCGGGCCTACAGTGAAGAGCAAGTCATGATAGGACGAGAGTCTTGGACTAAAGGCATTATTTTTAATTGAGATGATAGAGTAATCTTTCATTAATGTGCCTTGCACTCTCTGTGACTCCTTGGACTTGGAGCTCATCCACGGGGGCTTTGATTGGATGAATCGGACTTACGTATTTTAATAGAGGTGTGCAAAGATAAGGACATCTTGTGCTTCAGTATGGATAGACGATGGAGGACATTCTGTTTTCTCTGTCTTATATTTGACCTTTGACTCTGATGGGAGTTACTGTTTCACAACCAATGGCTGTCGTTTAAAAGTAGTTTGTTTCATTTCACATGCCTACAAATTAGGAAACATTTAAATGAATGAGTTCACCGTAGATGTTTTTTGTACGATAGATTTTTCTTTGTATCTACAGAGACATCATTTCCTTAGTTTTTGAAGAAACTGTGACAGTTGAAGAAAAAACTTGAAAATGATAATGTAGTTTATTAATTTACAGTATTGAACTGTAACGTCTTAGACTGCTTGGTTTATGAGGTGCAATGATTTTTCTTTTTTCTTTACAGATCAATGCAGTGTCTATCCTCTTTTTTGTACTACAAATCTTCAAATTACATTTACTTCTTCCTTTGATAAAGGAAAATGTTTTCAAAAATAGATTGTATATGATATAATAGCAGAGGAGATATTTTATTGTGGGTTCCATTGTATGAGTGGCGCACTAGAGCATTTTTGTGTACCTTTAGTTAACAAAGACATCCTTGATGTTGCCGGATATTTCAGATATATGAACGTTATTTAATGAATGTATATCCTCATAAACAAACATATTTTAGTTTATTTACTGATGCACAGTGAGCCCATGTTTTCTAATTTTCATTTTCATTTTCATTCATGTAAAATGATTATGTACTTTGAGGTGTCCCAATGTAGGGAAGCAATGAACTTGGCTGAGGGAAACATCTCTCTCTAAGTTCGGTTTAATTTCCTATATCGGGACATCTCAGGGTCACTTGCCAACAAAAATTGATTGATTGATTGATTGATTGATTGATATGCTCTGAAAATAAATGTTTTCTCCCCACACTATTTCTTTATGTCTCAGACTGTTATGTGGAACAGACTGGCAACAGAGACATTACCAGCTGATTGGTGCTATTCAGCTTGTCATCGCAGAGAAGACGGGATTCTTGGTTTGGTATTTTAATATTTGGAACAATTTCCAGTCTATACACACAATGATTTCAAACATCTGGCATCATTTCAAGGACATCTGCGTCAGAGCTGTACTTTTAATCCGCCCATTCCAGCCTGTCCCCATTAACCCGACACCCCCGAGACAAATGTCCACATGCAGACTACACAGTATCAGTTGTATGTCAGCAGTTTGATCATTGTCTCCTTCTGTCTGTATGAGATCACCTATAATTTCTGGGGGTTAATCAGAGTATCACCTTTTAAATCTCTGACCCAGTTCCCTGACATGACTCTTACATCAGAGTTATGGCCAAAATGTACTCATGTGGTAGATTTTTTGGTGTTAAAACAGATGCTGTTAGTTGAAACGTGCTTTGTAACATTCTGGTTATGAGATGAATTTTGTTCACATCTCCTGTAATGTGGCCTCAAACCTTCGGGGTGAGAGTGAGGGGATGTACGCTGCTGACTCATGTGTTGGCTTGAGAAAGGGGTAAGAAAGTGCTTTTTTCCATTTGTTTCTGTGAATGTAGGGTGGATTTATAAAACGCAGTTAGAATGTATTTATTAATTACATTTAAAGTACAAAGACATTTGCACAGTATTTGCTCCTCATTTTTGCGGTTCACACGGCAGGGCTTACACAAATACAGTCGTAAAGCGTCATGTAGCTCTGTGATTGTTTTGCTTGGACAGCTGAGTCATCTGCTGAAAAGGCTTTAATGATGATGGCAATGCAACACATGGCGACAACATGGAGGCGCTGAGCGTCTCCTAAAACAAGTGGGCCATCTATTCTTGCCTGTAAAGATCATGGTGTGGAAGAATCACTCTACTCTGGCACCACATTAGCACTTTAAATGCAGAGGCAAGCGGGTCAGACTGCGAGGCTGCAGATCATATACGTGTATCAACATTCTGCTGCTTCTATTTCAATCTCTAACTCTCCCTGCACGCAGTCGTTCATCCTATAGAGTGTAAGCTATATAGGAGACAATAAGTCCTTAGACATCCGGTTAAATATTTTAGGATTAATGTGGAAAGCAGCTATCATAGATTAAAAAAAAAGTTTTAATATTTCACTCTTGCCTTGTCATTAATATATTTCACTACACATTCACATCAAATGCATTCAGAAGCCACAGAGAAAAAGAAAAATACATATAGAGTAACTACATTTTGGCGCAGAAAACCAGCATGTCTTAATGTCCATCTACACAACCACAAACCAGAGAGCGGAGGAAGGGTTAGGAAGCGTTTAAATCTCGCTGACGCTCTCTTCTCACTGTAGCTATTTAGTGTGATAATGGCGTTTGATACACAGGACACAAACACCATTGTCACACTCCACAGCTCTAGAGGACGGACGGATGGATGGATGGATGGATGGATGGATGGACTGCTCATGTGAAATGATGGACGGAAGACCTGTAAAAATAATGGGACAAGAGAATTGAGCAATACATGGAATTAACAAAGAGAAATGAGAAGAGAGAGAAAGAGACAGAGAGAGAAAGTTAGGGAAAGGTAGAGAGAGATAAGACTGATCAGTTACAAATGTTGAGTAATCTAAGGGGCTGAGTTTGCCGTCTGGTATTTCAGGACAAACCGTTCATGACTGCCAGTTGAAATGATACTCGGCTGTGGTGTAAGATTCTCCCCAAAGGCCCACCCACACAAAGATCTTTATTTTTTGCTCCCAGAGAAAAAAAAAAACCCTGGACACTGTAGAAAAACACAGGGGGAAAAAAACATCACCTGGAACCAAACTGAACTAACTAATGTAAATATGCAGGCTGGTCAGTGCAGCCATTCCTTTTCCAGCCGAGTGTGGGGACGGCTGCAGCTGTGCATGCATGTGTGTTGAGAGAGAGAGACAGGGAGAAAGAGAGTGAAAGAGAAAGAGCGCAATTGTGTGCGATCCCTTACTCATTCTCCATGCTTGGCAATAACGCCTCAGTTTCTGTAAAATGTAATTGGATAGCAGAGCAGCTCCAAATTGCTGTTTTTCTACACTGAATACATTAAGTACAATTTCCACTTTCAGCCAGTTTATGTGACATAAATGTTCTGAACAGAGCATGGCACAACATTGTTTTAACTGCTGAAACGGTTAGTACAAATTACCATGGTTAATGAATTATTTGTGACACAAAAAAAAAATGGCTGTAATTTCAGGATGTTGTCCAAAGGATTAAGGCCTGTGCAAGGCCAAGCACCAACTCACTTTGTAGACTTTGTAGACTTTTGTAGGTAGCTGGCTCCTCTTTTCCTCATTCATTCTTTGACACCCAGTGGTTACTCCCCTGCTGTCCTCGCTGCTATACACTTTTTTCTGTTCCTTCCTCCTCGGCTCCAAGGTATCTTTGCCTCCATGTCTTTCCTTGCTATACAGTAAAGTCCAGTGGTAGCGTGTCCGGAGCTACGTCGACGGGTGTCTGGAGATCCATGGTGCAACTGGGTTTGGTGCTGTCCGGTACAGGCCCTTTATGTAGACAGAGGGGGGTTTGGACAAACAGCCAGTTCCCCATCAGTGATAAGCTACAGGGGAAGTATTGATCGACCCTGACCAGAGGTAGAGGGTGGAGGAGAAGGGGGGCACCAAAAAACTGCCCTGGTGAGGCAACAGGGCCGTCAAATAAGGGTTTCCAAAGTCATTGTGGGCTGAAATAACACACAGAGGGCCAAAATGTCTGCCAGGCGCACAAGCACTTGCAAACTAAAAGTCAGTGTAACAGCCAAAGAATCTATCAAGTTAGTGCAAGGTGCATTTTTGTCATTTGTATATCATTATTGGCCCGTCGAAAGGAAGTAAAACTTAATTATGAAGCCTTTTTTCCCCCTGCTGTCAAAATGTAATTCCAACTGCACCAGCTCTCTCCACCCAAAATAAGATGGATGCCATTTCCCCAAGAATACATGTGACTCTCCGACTTAATGCTAAAATCTAACAGATCATAACAGACTATATCATTCCCTAGAGGACACACAGTACCTTTGCACCATCTTAACCATCTTAAATGTGACAAATCCTAAGCAACCCAAGTCTGATGTAAGTTAATATGAGCCATATTAATAATACTGGTGACTTTCCATTGTATGTTATGGGTATTGTAGTTGAATAATAACTATTTACTCTGTTCTGACCACTTCAGTTTCTACACAGTGTGTTTCTGGTAGAAGAACAATATTCCTGAATGTTTCCAAATTCCCATCATCCTCTGCCGGTTTTGCCTATAGCTCAAATTTCCTGTCAGGGTTTCGGTCAGGTCAATGTTCTGACGTAACCATAGAAACCAGAGGCCTGCGAGAGCCTGACGGACTGTAAATAGCCCCGATTAGTCGAAGCGTCAGGCCTCGCTTTTACCAGAACTGTTATCTTTCAAATGAAAGTTAACTTTGGTGTTTGTACCTCATTCTTTTGCGTGCATAAACAAAGAATATTTCAAAACAGAATAAGACTCAGGTGCATGTACATGTGGCAGGTCGCTTACATTCATGTTTACAGTCGCAAGTACTTTGTGACATTTTTTTGAATCAGTTGGAGTGTTGTAGTAGGTGGAACTGGAGAGGAGTTGGCTCTTGGTTTGTTTGTGACCAGATCGAGGGTAAGGGGGCTTGATAAAATGTCCCCGGACTGGCAGGGTGGCTTTTATTTGCTTGTCCTTGGAGCTGATAACTCCTAGATTGCCTGTGTGAATGAACTGAGGTCCCTTCACCACACCACGTGCACAAAGACAGAAAGACAGAGAGAGAGAGAATCGTGCGTTAAGCCTTATTAAGTCCTCGTAACTCATGAACAGGTCCCGAGTCAAAATTTACTGTTTTGATCTCTTATTAGCGGCCAGTGTTTCAAATTAACATCCGCTACAAACACTGTCATACTTGCACTGGATAGCTGTTTTCAGTTTGTCTATGTACATCGTATCGATCTCTATCAAATAAACCATAAATAAATAAATAAATAATAAAAATTTTGCCCCTAAAAGTGATTTTGCATTTTATTAATGCTTTTGTCAGCAAGGGTTTGGAAAATATGCAGAGATTGGCTCAAATATTCCATCTCATGTGGATGAATGACAAGAATACATTTCTCTGCATTGCAAGGTCTATAAAGTGGGGTTTAAAAAAAAAAAAAAAAAAAAAAAAAAAAAACAGCACATGCCCATCTGGGAAGTATAATTTATTCAAATATCTGGTGACCTCATGTTGAAGAGGCTGTTAATGTTTAGGCCTCGACGAAAACAAGCAGCGTTCACATCTTTAAAGATCACTCCAGCATTTCTGTGAATTTTAAGTAATCCTCAAAATGTTTCAGAGAAATACTGAGCGATCATGTGCATATTAGGGTTGGCTATTTTAAGTCTAATTGAACAGAACAGCTTAACTATCAGTATGTTATGCCAGCTTTGTGTGGTTTTATACACATTTGCAGTGTAATTTTATGTAATGTGTGTAGCTCTCCTGCATCAGATGTCTTGGAAGATTGCCTTTTTGGTGGCCTCTGTTAAAAATAAAACATATACATAATTAAGTTAGTATAAAAATAATAATAACAATAATAAAATTTAAGATCTTTGTGATTGCAAGATCAGACAGATTTTGGTCAGAATGCTGCTCTAGTGCAGGGGAATTGTGGACTTTGGGATATTTGTAACCCTGGCTTGATCCAATGTATTGAAAGGATGAATCCTGCTGCAATTAAAGAGTCCGTGATTTCAGTGCCGAGTTTGTAACGAGACATTATGGATATGTGGTTATAAGACTGACAGACAATCCTAACAACCAGTTTCCAATCTGGCTTTATCTGTATGTATAAGTTGTCATGGATCTTCTGATATTCTACTGCCTCTGGTGTGACAGATCAAGGTTTAAAGCCAAGAAACTCAAACAGCAGTTTTGAGAAGTTGCATTTTTATTTGACTGAAGTTAAATGAACCACAAAGAGTTGCAGTAGAGTGGTGGGATCTTTAACAAAAGTGATATTTTCCTGCCATTAATAAAAAAGAGAGAGAGGAAACCCCCTAAAAAAGAAGAAAATCTATACTGAGTCTGTTTGGGTGGTGGGTCACAGAGGGAAGCCATACGAGGGAAGGGGGCGGGGGGAGAAAGAGACAACAAAAAGAGAGGAACAGAATACTAAAGGGTGTGAAGTCTCTGCTTCACATCTGTTAACTTTTTCTACCTTAGCAGCAGCCCAGATTTACAGACTATTTATATTGCACCAGGTAAGTGCTCTGAATGGAAAAAAAAAAAAAAAAAAAACATAATCACATTCAAGTTAATGATAAAAGACATACAACAGGCGACATGACCTCAGAGTGATCTATAAAGTGCCCTTTAGGTTCAATGGTGTTAGAAAAAGGAGAGAAAAACATAAACATAAAAAAAAAAACAAAAGTTTTTTTGTAAGAAACATGCTGCTTTATATTCAGTGGCAATCACAGCTTTTCTCTCAAACACACACACGCACACACACAGCTTCATTTTAGTGTTGTTGATCATTAATACTTCTGTTAGATGTAATACATACATATATTTATATATCATGAAAGAAATTTAAAATGTTTTCCAAGAATTTACAGCATTATGAACAGGGAATAGGCATGAGAATATTAATATGATCAATGTGATGCAAACGTCTCAGAGAAACTATCCCCATTTAACTTTTCCCTTCCCGAACCTTGAGACCAAGAGGGAGATTACACTTCCAATTACTATGTAATCAAAGCAAACACAAGATACGATTTCATGCCGCTTTCATAGCACTACGATAAAAACCAGTTTATTCAACACATGTTCTATCACCGTAACAAATGATATGGATTAATCTTTTCCCAAATTAGCCAGATTTACACTTCACACATCATACATAATTGTCAAAATAGTAAACAACATTGTTCATCAGTACAAATACGTTGACTATTTTCCTGTAAGAATTATACCAATGATTAAAAAGACAAAACTAAAAAACAAAAACAAAAAAAAAAAGACTTCCTATTCCTTTTTGACTGGCAAAAGAAGACTATAAAACCGTCTGTGGGGATGACTTCCTACCCCATCCTCCAATCCATCCCAGTGGATAAAAAATTACTCTACAAAAAGGCTGCAGTGGCGATCACTGATCACACGACAGAGATGAGGCTCTATGGAAGGAAGGGTGTGGCCGAGTTCCTGATCTGTGGTTGGCTAGCATTCCTAAGGTAATCTGGTGTTGGTATAAGGGTTTGAGAGAACCGTGGTCATAGTGCCATTGCAGTATGTTAGAGAAATAGTGCATGTAGGAGCCAGATTAAGGCCATGCTAAGACCCTTACACAGAAGGGCACTGAAATACTGCGCTATATAGTGTACATAAAAGGAGCTATTGAAATGCATTAGTGTTTTCCAGCACTGTAGATTTTCACAGGATAAGGGAAGAGGGGAAAGAAACGGCATATAGGGGGGCCAGTTCTTATCATTCATCGCTCATGCCTGTGTAGTAATACGATTCAGCATTCTGTGGTGCAACTCAACCCCCCCCCCGCCCACCCCAACCCCACCCCCTTTCCCCATCCAAGCCCTGCCCCAGCACCTTTAAGGAGTGACCGACTCACACAGAAAAGAGAAAGGACGTAGGCATATTGGCTCGACAAGTCACTGTACAGTCTCAAACCACCATGCAGTGGAGGTGGCTCACAGTCAGGCATACAGTACAACATGCTTGCACAGAACTGCTACGGCCACTGTAAAAAAACGGCAGTTTGTTTGACATCCCTGTGGCTTTATTTATATGTTTTACTTATTTATTTATTCGTTTGATTTTTTTTTTTCCTCTTTTGTTACTGTGGTTTGGATGCAGTCGGGGGGTTTCACAGTTTAGTCGACCCCCTCGAAGCCCTGGGCGTTCTCCACGGCCATGAGCAGCTTCTCTCTCAGGTCCTCAAATGAGTCGTAGGTGGGCAGATCCAGGCGATTGAAACTGGGAGGACAAAATATTTCATCAGACACGTGAGGAAAAGGTTTCCGAGCATGCCACTTTGTAAATCATAGATAATGTCAACCCTCATTTTTAAAGGAATACTGCACCGTTTTGGGCAAAATACTCTTTTTCCAACTTTCCCAGACTGAGACAAGATGTTCGATACTATTTGCATTTCTGTACGTCCAGTGGTTCGGTTTCTATGGGTAGCATTTTGCATTAGCTTAGCGTAAAGACTGAAGGTACAGGAAGATCCAGCACAAATTCACTTCTCCTAAAAAGACTCTTATTCTTTCTTTTCTTTTTTTTGAAATTCCAGGATGCGTGTCAAGTACACGATACAGTATGTAAATAAGACAGCTTCTGAGTTATTGTATGGTTTATTTTTTCACTTTGACAGAGGTAGGCTAATGACTCCCATAGACTCCAAGTCTTTATGCTAAGCTAACACAAAATGCTACCCATAAGACGTACAGAGGTGAAAATGGTATTGAACATCTTGCGTCAGTCTGGGTAAGATGGAAAAAGGCTAGTTTGCCCAAACTGTTGGGAGTAATCCTGTAAGTGTTTGGCTGTGGTGCGATAAGAATAACTCTTTTGGCTTTCTTAATAATTAAAAAGCATGATGTGTATGTTTCTGAGCCAGAGTGTATATCAATTTTGGCTTAAAGTTGAAAGAGAAAGAAATTTAAGACATTTTGGCTACTTGTGTGTGTGCTGAACAATTATTTGCATCCTTGGTCTAGGTTTAATGATTGATGAGTTTTTAACTGACCAATAAATAAATGAAGAAAGAAAAATAAAGAGGCTACAGCATGCAGTGCTGCAAACGTAATCCTTGTGCTGTGTTAAAAAATGTCAGTCAGATGTCATCTTAATCTTAAAAAAAAAAAAAAAGTCCACAAGCTACATACCATGTGTGAGCTCTTGGCAACTTATCTGGCGTTCCCCACTGCTCGATGGTGAACAGCTGAGGCCCGTTGGAGCCTAGGACAGATAGGAGACGATGGAAATGATGAGGATGTTGACATGAAGAGGACAGACTTGCTTTTCGACAAATCACCTCTGGGTTCATTCCCTACTCTCAGCTGTGAGACTTTTCAGAGGACCAACATCCACAGGGTGACGGAGCACCAGCCCACCACTGCGATTCACAAATCTCATCTCATTTTTTATCATGGTAATACAAAACCTCTTCAAATGGTGGAAAAGAGAATGAAGTACATTTGGGTGAATACTGCATAGTACTTTTTGCACCTGGCCAAATTATTTCTAGATACATAACAAGTTTTTTCTGTTTGTTTTTCCTCTCTGGAGCCTGTAGAAACAAGCCTCAAATGAAATATGGATGAAATGACCTCTCTTTTCTTTGTTCTTTATTTTTTTCACCCTTATCCTTAAGTGATATGATCTTGCTTTTTTTGTTTGTTTGTTTTACTGATTTTTATCTTCCTCTGGTATTTCATTCATATCCCATACATGTATCTGTGAATACTATAAAAGTATTTAATTCCTGTAATAGAAACACCATTAACTGAATTTTTACTTGGAAAATGATAGTGACCATACCTGTTATAGTCTTGCTGTGAAAACTAAGCGAAGTAAATAAAAGAAAGTTCAATTTAATTGGTGACTAAACATACCATAGAGCTCGGCAAAGCCATTCATGGGAACTCTGGACGTTCCTGTGACAAACTGAAGAAGACGGATTCTCTTCTCAGCGTCCATCAGCAGGACCACCTGAGGACACAGAGAAGATCAAATTTGTCACCAACCAATCAGCAGGATTTCACATTTCCTGCTCAACTAAGTAAACCTGGAGGAAAATCCTGTTGCTTCAACAAATATGACCTTCATTTTCACTGCCACCTAGTTAATTTCACTGAAAAACTGGCCCAAAAAATAAAAATAAAAAAATAATAAATAAAAATAATGCGATGCACTCTCATTTCCATGACGACAGCAGTGAAAGGAGAGAGGCCGTGCAGATGTTTTGTGATCTACGCTCCGTCTGTGACAGAAAAAACAAACGTGTATGGACAAACAGAAGCTGTCTGAACCTGTTCACTCACTCAGCAGCCCGTATGACACCGCTGCATGTTTGTATGTGTAAGCGTGTGTGCATGCACATATTCTGCCTTGTGTGTGTGTGTGTGTGTGTGTGTGTGTGTGTTGAAGTCAGCTCAAGACAGTTGATAACCGGGTTAAGTACTACGATGGGTGCTTTCATCAGAGCAAACAAGCTCGTTCTTCCAAACAGACTTTGATCTTCAAAAGCTGGGCAAGCAAACCTGTCACAGGCAGGATGGCAGCCCGATCAATCAATTCCACATTTCAGCATACTGTTTCCATGACATACTGCCACATGGTTCTGAATGTTTTTTTGTTTTTTTTTAATACAATATACAGGGTTTGTGCACATTAAAAAAAAAGCTTTACCATTTCTGCTCTTTACAGAGACAGGCATGTGTTAAAAAGCAATTCTTATTTCTTACTCTATAGTCCTTAATTGAAACTAAACCAAGGGGTCTCACAATACCATGACTCTAAACAAAAATACATCTGAGATTTTCACAGGCTGTTGCCTCAATAACTTTGTGAATACAGTCATTTGATTTATATGACCAGTACTGACTGATGATGTAGGGAACCCACAGTGAGTTGCTATTAGATTCCAAGGTTTCATGTGTGAATCGTGTGCCCTAATTCCCACTTTCATTGATGAAACGCAAACCCACAAAAATGTCATTTAATTTAATTATATATGTTCAATTGCTCTTAAGGCCTTATCTAAGAATTCAATACACATTAAAGACAAACTTGAGACTTTAATGACCTTTAAAGACAGGCTGGAGGGAGACAGGCCGGACGGGGCACAGAGAGGGCATGACATGCAGCAAAAGGGCCCTGGCCAGATTCAAACCCAGGACGCCACAGCTAAATTAGCCTCAGTAGTAAGAGGGACAACACTACATGGTGAGCCACCAGTATGCCCCCGAGACATTTTAAGATTTTCTAAGGATCCATGAAGCCTTTAAAGAAATACTGGAAATAGGCTTGACAAATATTCCAGTGGGCCATCTTGATGAAATTTACACAACAGCACAAATATTTGCCGTGGCAGTTTCTAAGGTGCTGTTTTTTGCAGAACAAGATCTGACTAATAGGTGGATAAATAACATCACTCAAACTACTGCAGGCCTTACTTTTGTTGATGTAAAGGCATTTCTTTCTCTGATGTTTACATTCTCTTGTGCTGCTGTGCTGAACTGAACTTCTCCTAAGGGCCAATAAAGGTACGTCTTGTCTTTTAGGAGACCTTAGCCCTCATTTATTCTTATATCATGCAAAGTTGTCACAATTTTATATACCACATATTTAATGGCAAAATGACACAGACAAAAATTGCACAAATGCCACAACAGGCTAAATGTGCATTTGTGTGTGAGCTTGTGTGTTTTTTGCATGTGTTGTGTTTACACGCCTAACAGCCTTACCTTCCAGAACCACTGGATGACAGGGTGGTTGGGACAGTAGCCGTTCTTATAAACAGTGTGCTGTCTCCAGTCGTTGACATCCACGTCACCCAGACCACACATGAGCAGCTACACACAGACAGACAGAGGGTCAAGGTGAGGACATGAAAAAAGTACAGTACAAAAAGCAGTGCTTCTTTCCATTTCAGACAGTACTAGCAATCAGAGATTAAAGGAACACATTAAGAATGAATCGTGAGCTCCATACCTCCAGCTCGTTTTCATCGAAGATCTTGATCAGATCAATGACAATGAGCTCGGTGAAGCCCTGATGGTCAAACAGTAAGGAAATCAAATCAATTCATCATTCTCAGTAGGTATTATCAAAAAATGACTATTCAAGCAAAACACTTAAAGAAGAATATACTAAATGTTTGAGCAGATAGTTTCAAAAGCTGTAAATATTCAGTACAAAAGCTGAACTCTGACTCTGACTCTATGACTGAATCAACACATGCAAGTCTGTGGTCATACTGCCCCCAAGTGACAAATGATATTGCTGCACAAACCTCCAAAAAGGCGTTCATCTGCTTCTGAACCCGATTGACAAACCTCCACTGGATTACCAGGCTATTGGAGAAAAAAAAATCATCAAGATTTGTACAGATAAACAGCGCTTGTTAAACGTTTGATAACATAGTTTTCTCATGGAAAGGACACACACACACACAAACCACTGTTGCTACAGTGACATAAAAGGATGAGCCAGTGTCAACCACAAAGTCAATAGTTGGCAATACATGTAAAAAAAAAAAAAAAAAAAAAAAAAAAAAAAACACTTTTTTCAGCGAATCTTAGTTTCATTAATATTGCTCATGTAAAGCAGCCATTTCGAGGCAGTCTTGTTGCAGACACATGGCAAAGCATAAATTCATGTGTGTGTAGGAGCTTGGCTGTTCATATCATTAGCTGGTTATAGCCAGTTATTCTCATTCTCTCTCTCCTGCAGCATGCCGATCCACACAGTTGTCTAACACTGGCCTGACCCTCAGTCCAGCAAAAAAGGAGCTGAGGTAAAAAGACAAACGTGTGCTGTTCTTACTCGATGTATTCCTTTTTGTTGTCGTTGGTGACCACCATGTCGGAGCCACTTGGTTTTAGGTCCACCTGGTAGGTCTGTGAAAGCGATACACAACGAAATCACAAAGTCACAACACTCCAGAAAAGTCTGTTTTTATGAGGACCATAACATTAACTTATTTTGCTGCACTTAAAAAAAACACGGGTGTTAGTCAGCGTTAAGTGACTGATGTGAGGCCTGAGCACCTGTCCGAAGTTGTCCTCGTCGATACAGAACCGCAGGTCCAGCTCAGTGGGGTCGTTCTCCAGAATCCACTTGAGGGAGTTGTAGTACTCACTGTCCTGCAGGGAGACGGTCCAGAACAGAGTGAGACACCAAGAGAACGTACTGAAAACATCTATTAGCTTTGTTTGTTGCTTTTTATTTTCGTGTTTTGCTATGTTGTTCAGGTTCTTTCCTCTGTCCTATTTTTTCCCTGTTGTATCTTTCAGTAACACAGAAGGTGCACATCAGAGCAGGCCCATGTTTCTCGCACATAGATAACAGTTCGCTTGTTCAGTTTGTTGGGATTATTTGTTCTTTGAAAAAAAAAAAAAAAGATTCAATTTTAGTGTTTACAAAGGCAAGAGCTCCTCAAGGTCAAACTTGCAAAGCATGCCGATTGAGCCAGCTTGAGCTGGATTATGACTGATTTTTTAGGCTTACTCAGTTCATGAACTCATTCATAGACACGGCTGCACCTTTCCTAAGACAAGCCAAAAGAATGAGGCATTACTGCAATAAGGCAAAACTTTAAAACACCACGGTCCTTTGGTGTATGAATGATACAAGTTTAGTCCAGTAGCTTCCACAAAAAGGTAAATATGTACACTAAAAATTTACATTGACTCATCAATACTGAGGAAAAAAAGATTACATTGATTTTACATTGATTTTAAAATATAAAAAGTAGAACCAATGCAAATGAGCTTGGTTTAATATTGGAAAGACATTTTATTTAAGTTATTTTTGAGTCACCTTTATTAATTACAACATACTGAAATTAGAATTAATTTAATTTACTGCAAAATCATTATGTGTTGATTTCATTTGATGTGTTGAGTTGATAATTGCTCTCTCATTTTACAGGGTTTTGTCACTGATGCTAAATCGCAGTATAACAAGCTGTGCAGCCAATCACGTGCTAGCTCACCCTACTTTTGACTCTATTCACATCCCCTTTATTTCAAAACAGGAGCACACAGTAATCCAAGATAAACACATCCAAGTTTGACAAATCAATCTGCCACCTGCATTCGAGGAGCCAAGTTAGCTGGAAGAGGATTAACCAGATAGTTTGAACTGTCTGACATTAAACTCGCCTGGAGTAATTTAACGATACACAAGGCACTGGACCCAGACGGACTGACTTCATGTAACAGAAATGTAAGAAATTCATAAAATACAGATTCCATCACATGCCCAAGCGATTTGATAAATCACCTACTGATCTGGTGTTCTTACCACAGACTCCATGTCTTTGAGAGAGATCTGTTTTCCCAGCATCATTTTGTAGAATGGTCGAATGAAAAAACCTGGGCACAAACACAAAAACAGACTCATTACAATACGGTACCTACAATATGATGCAATGTCTTCCCATGTTTTTAAACAGCTGTGGGCCCAGCATGCTAGAAAGCACTGGTCCAGTAGTTAGAGTAGTATATCATCTCACTACAAACAACTCCATGAACAAAACAATGAACCACAACCATTATAGCACCAACCTCTATTAGCATCTAGATAGTGAAGACACTGTACAAGGCCATGGTGTTCTCACACATGTAAAACTTAAAGTCATTTATGATAGCTGCTAAATGACGTCTACAACATTAATAATTCAAAACAGTTCTCAGTGCTTTACATTTTGAACCACAGGGCAGACTCCACAGCAGCAGCTTACCATCCAACAGTTTCCCGTGAAACACGGCCATTCCTGCAACCCGTCCAATAAACTTGAAGTAGGAGAGGTGGTCTTCGTTGCACAGGCCAGAGTTGGGATTGATCTGGAGAGTGTAGTTATCTCTGGAGAGAGAAGAGAGGGAGGCACACTTACTGTCTTGGTTTCATTTCAGTTATTTCATTATTTGCACTTAGCGCTGGCAGTGATGTCCTGCTGCAAAAGCATTAATGCAGTGTATGACTGGGATTATTTCCCTTCACCATTCTATTCATATACTGGTATACAGTATAGGAGTAATGACAGTGCCTGCACTGCCCTGGTTGTTTACTGGACAGGCTGACATGCCAATCATGAGACACCCAATGAACTGCTTGACCTTTGACTGAATCTGCTCCTACAGACCCACTACAACCTTTTATTTTCCTTAGCTGAGTGTGAGTGTTACATAACAATCACCAAGTACTACAAAGTATTACCAAGTGTTCTGGGCAAGGATATATCTTTAAATTTGTTCTACTTCCCATGGCAACCAGCCACTGCACAACCCCCAGAGACACTATCATTATTTTAAAACAGCTTAAACATTCCAATTGACATTTATTAGATTATATAATGCTTCATTTTTCTCAGTAAAACTTTTGTCATAAGGTGACCTAAAAAGAATGGTTAATGATAAAACTTAACTTATACAAAGACTTTGTATGTTACCAGAAGAGCACAAGTGGAGAGCAAGGCTGGGCACTACCTTCTCATCGGTATTTGTTGTATAAAATATTAAATAATAGACGATAAAAGTAGGTGTGATGATCAGTCTGTGTGGTAAGGGTTTTAATCACATAATTCATGTTTTTTTTACTAAATCTAACTTCATAATTGTACTACTGTGTTTATCAATTTCCTTGCCTCTTCTTCAGCTTCATTTTAATAATTAGATTTTTGCTACTTTCATCCCTCTTTGCAAACACAAGAGAGAATCTGCCACTGCATGGGAAATCTCAATCATAAAACCGCTGGCTAATGACGGCAGTGCCGAGAACAGCATGAAAGTAGAACAGAAAAGAAAGACTCTCTCATTACTGTAAGACTGGTAGCGGAAAACATCCGTACGTTTTCAGGATGGCCGATTGAATGAGAGGAAAAGGAAATGCTAATCAAAGTAAAAAGGAAGCTATATGACTGCTCTGGAAGGGAAAGAATAAGGCGGCCCTGCCCCAAACATGTACTTACTCTATATGGAAAAAACCCAACCAACAATATGAGTAAAGAGGGATGGGTCATGGCTCCAAACTCAACAGCAAGGTCCAACACCACATACATCAACACATTCCTCTACACAACTCTATCAGACCAAGCGATACAAAAGTTATTCTTCAATCAGTAAAAATGGCCAAAATGAACCATCAAACTTCACAAACTGTGCAGCTAAGCAGATTTTTTTTTTTTTAACTCAACTCTGCAATCTTCAGACAGCTGTGCACCTATCTTCCATAGCAGAGAAGAAACCTGATGGCATAATTGAAGAATGTTGGCCAACAGGGGGTGCCACAAATAATTTTTTGCCTCTACCTGTAATATTGTTAGAGCTATAGCTGCAAGATAAACTTTTAGCTTCAGAGACAGCTCTGTTCACTCAAAGCACACATGAATGCAAGGACAAACTTACGTGGCAGAGTATTCGAACAGCCCATAGTAAGGATTGAACATCTCCTTGGACAAAAGGAAGAACCACTCTCTGGCCACACCGCCATAGTCCAATCCCTTCTCTGACTCAAACTCAATCCACAGCCGTGCCTTCAGAATATCTGGTCTCTTCAGGGACATGATACGACGGTACGACTCCTCGAAGATGTTGTTCCTGTGTAGCTTCATCTCAAACCGGTTGGGAATGTCCGCCTGGACAAGATCACAGAAACACAGAAAATTTTATTTTAAACATGCACCAACGGGGCTAATCAGAGAGAAATTAATCCTACCAGGGGATTTATTTTATTCAAAAGGATGACAGCTATTTTCAAGCACATTGGGAACAGTGTCAATGTCAGTTTGTATATTGCAATTCATTCTTCACCCGAGATTTTCTTTGCACATTATGAACCTGATTCCAAGAGCAGCGGCGTGTTATTCCACACCATACCTGAGAAGTGTTAATTAGGAAGAAATGTACTGAAACATGCCGCTAATTGAGTCAGGAAATGTCCAGACAGTGCATTAATAATGCATTACCTTTTGTACTGTCAAGTATTATGATTAAGAATGCAGTTAGACTAGATTAGATTAGATTAGATTGACTTTATTGTCCACCTTAGTGGAAATTTGTCTTTGGCCTCTCCAAGGCATCAAATCACACACAAACAGATCGACAAGCAAATCATTAAGACACTCCACAACATATAGTATGATGACAAGGAAATAATTTTTGCAAATGAAAATGAAACAGCAGCAGGGGATAAGAGTGTCACAACCCACAAAGAATAAGTGACGGTCACATCATATTCAGTGCTTGTATGGCATGTGGAATAAAAGATTTCTTATAAATGTGCCGGTCTGCCTTTGGAACCCTGAATCTGCGGCCAGATGGGAGCAGTTCAAACTCTGAATTTAAAGGGTGTGAAGCATCTTCAGATATCTGTCTGGCCTTCCTGACTACTGCTTTGTCAAACACTTCACAGAGTTGCTGTTGTGGCTTCCCAACCACTTTCCCTGCAGTATTAACAATTTTGGAGAGCCTATTTTTATGCCTCACACTCAAATTGCCACACCAAGCAGCTATGTTGAATTGTAAAATACTTTCTACCAGGCCTTTGTATGCCATTTCCAGAATGTGTTGAGTGACACCAAATCTTTAGTTTCCTTATTAGCAGAAAAAAAATGCAAGAAAAGCTGAGCGTGAATGAGAAAAGTATGATTTAAAAACACATCTTACTGGTTTCTTCAATTTCTTCCTGAAGTAGTCATATTTCTGTTTGAACTCTCTGGAGTAGGGGACAGCCTGCACAAGGAAACAAACAACATGCACGAGTCAAATACCAGCAAGTTCAAGGACAGAGACAGCAACGAGTGCCAAAACCTGTAAGAATGACTTTAATGTGAAAGTTTTAACCCTTATGTTTAACCCTGAACTACAGACGGTATAAGCGCCCTTGCAAATATTTCCACAGAGGGACAGCAGTATCTGAAGTGGCACACAAAGTGGCATGAAGGTGTTGGCATGTTAAGTGACAACAGCAGAGACAAAGTGACTTATCTTTGTTCTGTAAAGACATCAGTGATGACACACACTAAGGATGATGATGGTGTGTGGCAGATAGTACTACAGTGCTAATAGAGGGACTAGTTGTTTCCATGTAGTAGCACAGTTGTGACAGAGTATCTCTAGAGTAGCTGGGCGGTGAGGGCAAACTACTCACAGGTCCTGTGATAGCTGGACTCTGCAGACGGGGGTCCTCCCACTGGGTGTTCTTTGTGTCTGGGTGAAATGAACACACATTATTTTTGGCACGATTAGGATTCACTTAAGGTTATTAAATGATCTGCTCAAGTGGACGCTGCATCAGTAAGATCTGGGTGATATTGACAAAATCAAATATGACAATATTTTAGACTGTGGATGTTTTCCCACCTTTGTGAAAAGAAAATTCTGAAAATTAGGGAGGCTCATTAGTAATCAGGAATGTGTAATCCATATTTAGTAGTAAGAGATGTGGACAAAGTGAGGATATAGAAGGTATTTTACTACACGAGAATGTAATGCAGTAACTGTAATGCAGCCTTTAAAAATCAGGAAAAGACAACATTTAAGTTACATCACAATACTGTGATAACCAAAATCCCAGATGATATCTGGTCTCATATCTTGGTATCAATATTACTGCCTAATCCTACAAACACCATGCATTTGTCAAACCAACCCTCTCTAGACATATTTCTCATATATATCTATTTCTCATATTCTCACATTTCTCTCTATCCTGATTAATATTCATCCTTGTAAGTGATACTGCCCCATTACGTCCAGCACTCACACAATGAATTTTCAGTGATAGTATCTACGCATTGTTTTCCATGCTCAGTGAATGTTCAGATACCTGAGCCATAGTCAGGTGCACAAAAGCTGAGGTATGGATCTCAGCAGCGTGTGCTGAGTCCATTAGACGGGTTCAGTTAACATCCACACAATGATAGACCTGTTCTTTAATGGATGACATCAAGCCAACCTACTATCTGTCCAACGTGAAATTCCCTGATTTTTACCTTAACTTGCTAAGACTACAATGTTGAATTTCCATAACCTGATGTAACAAGATGTTTTCTGTCTTTGACCTAAATTTTAAGCACACTTCAGTTTCAGAGGTTTTTTTATTATTATTATTATTATTATTACTTTGTTTTATACTGAGGAGGAGATGAATGTGACAAATGACACAAATCCATGTTATTCCATGACTTGTCCTGAGAATTTAACTCTCTCCTCACACTCTCTGTCTGGAATAGACTTTTCAACATTTCATGTCTCTCCAGAAATCTTATGAAGTCTGGATACGCTTTCCTTTCACTCAGAGTAGAGATTTGTGGCTGTGCTGGACCCTGTGCACTGCAGGGGAACTAATTTGAACGATTAAAGAAAAAAGACAAATGAGACACTCAAAAAAATACAAGCATTGACAGAGCTGCCTTACTGTGGTCAATGTAGAAGGTGCGTCCATCTGTGTGAACTCTTTCCTCCCATCCAGGCTACAAAGAAACATGACAGGAGTCAGTTAAATCACACAATTACTGCTGGGTGGCAAATGACCAGGCCATGCTCAAATAGTAATGTAAATCCATCTACTTTATAATTTTTTAAAAAATGTATGCTCGATTGAACTTGACTGATTGTCACCGGAATTGCATTTCCATCCACAATTTGAATTTATTCACAGAAAAACGTGAATGGAAACACTGGAATTTTGCAAAAACTTTGCAAAATTTCATTTTTTACACTTGGCTGAGGTGCAATAAAGGATGATGGAAACAGTTTATTTACAGAGACACAGCAAAAACGTCTCAATTTGAAAACAAACATGCTGGTGCCTACAATATAACAAAGCCATGTCCACTTGTGTGAGGACTCATTCTTCCAAGACCAAGAAAATCCTCAACTTTCTCCAGCTACTGAACTGTTTGGTAGCCCAACTTTGATTTCATAATAGCCTATAGTTGGGTGCTTTTCAAATTCACTGACATAATATAGTGTGTTTGAAGGAAATGCGCACTGATCCGCATTTTCTTTTGCCAAGTAAAAAAAAAAAATGCACAAAACCTGGATGGAAACATAGCTTAAGAGTGCGTAGCGTAGTTCAATCAAACACCACAGAGGATTTTCTCTCCTATTTGAGCCAGGACTGAGACAACAGCAAGGCAGGGATACAACCACAACATACAGGTTAAGTACTACTACCAGTTTAAGACGGTACACCACCACTGACACAGTAAGCACTTAGTACAGTGTCACAGACCACACACACTCATACAGCACCAGCAGTCAGGCATTGAATAAGTTAGACTGAGAGTAAAGGGGTGGTGAGAGGAACTGAGTCTGACACTCTGTCAAACAAGGTGTGCATGTGTGTGTGCAGTGTGTGTGTTTTGACTGTATGCTGCAAACTGCAAAACTGGAGACCAGAGAGAAAAGGAGGCAAAGGGAGTCCACAAACATGCAGCATACAGCAAGTTTCTTCCTCTTACAATACATATCAGCTGCTTTTGTTTTTCTTTAAGCCTCCATCTCTCCCTCCTTTCCTCTCTGTCTCTCTCTCTCTCTCTGCCCCACCCTCACCCGCTCTTTTCCTCTTCCCCTCCATCCTGCTTGACTCTCCATTTTTCTATAGCCAGTGTCAAATGCACAGTATGTCTCCCTTGTTGCACTATCTTGACCCGACTCATCTATCTGTGCCTCAGACACTGGTACAGACACAGACAGTGTGCTGTCTGAGGGTTCCCAGGAGGAGGGTGGCAGGGGCTCCGAATGTTAAAAAGGTGCTGTGGTCGAGGAAAGGGGCACAGAGAGAGGAGGAGAGGTGGGGGATAATACAGATGAAAGGGAAGGGAGAGATACAGTCCATCCATGCCGGTCATGAAAGAAGGAGAGAGAGAGAAAAAGAGAGAGAGAGAGAGAGAAAAGTGCAAGGCTGTCTGCAGGCATTTGACCAAACCAGACCAGACCAGACAGGTAGGTAGGCAGGCAGAGGGAGGGAGGCACCAACCAACCTCCTCTGGTAGGTTCTGCCAAACAGACATGGCCAGGTGTAGAAGAAGTAGCGTACATAAGATCCCCAAGAATGTAGAGAGAAAAGAGAGAGAGAGATAATAGAGAAAGAGAAAGGGAGAGAAGGAAAGAAAGAAAGAAAACACACACACATGCACACACCACACAAGCCTGTGAGATGCGCAAACCCATGAAGCTTTGGTTATTCAAAACCTATCAAAGATATGGTTTGGTCTACTTGTTCGGACTTTTGTCTGATTCCAGTGCACAATATTATCAGCGGATAGATACTCGCCGGATCCAAATCAGGGATTTTCAGAGCCCCCATACCCCACTAATTCACACCCACCAATCACTGTCTCCCTCCTTATCGCCTCTTTTCTAATAGGATGAAAACGAAAGCCATGTTCTGTCTAACAGCGTCTAACAGGATATTTTATCCTTTTTTTATTCTCAATGTCAAAACTGGTGCATTCCCGCTCTTCAAAGCAAGCATAAATTGACCACTGATCAAACTAAGCAACTAAACAAACTGTATATTTAAAAAGAAATGGAACTACATTATTTATATAAGAATATATAAGAATCACTGATTGTGCAACAAGTTCAGTGAAACCCTTTTCCTCACTGAAAGATCTATCTTGGTACATATATAACACAGCTGAGATAACCCAAACAGATCAATATGATAAACAGCTCATAAGAGTGATCTTGGGGATTGTGCTTGTTAGCAAGTCAATAGTATTTAGCTTGTTAAGGGGGTCCCTGAAGTTTTTCTGTAATGTGATCTGTGGGCCAAAGCTTAGGTATGTAGTTGGTCTGCGGTTAACTGTACTCACAGGAAGAGGGCCAAGGTCACCAGGCTCCATTGAGTTCTTATTCCTCATATGAACTGGATACTTCAACCGGGGATCCTCCTGGTCACCAAAGGAGAGAGGCAGGGCGGTTAGATGTGGAACAGAGAGAGTAAAGAGGACACAATTTAGGTGAAGAAAGAGTTTAAGAAACAAAACTGACTAAGAAATCAAAGCAAAAATAACAGCTGGTTAGGAGGCAGCACTCGCTTTTCAATATAATCGAATCCCCCCAGTTCACTTAGTCTGAAGGAGGCTAGAATCAATACCATTTCTTGACAATGGTAGATGATTCAATTTGGGTTTCCTAAGAGGCCTGCTGGTGCTTGCTCACATGAGGTCTGAATCCTCTTATGGACCTGAGGGCAACATTCACTTTCACACCACCAGATGTCAGTGTAAGATTCCAGGAGATCAACACAAACAACTGCCCTGGATATTTTGTAAGGTCCATTCAGTAGGTCAAACTGTTCACATTCAAACACAGAAACAAATAATTACATTACAGGTCTATGCTTATGTCAAAAACTTTGTCCTACAACCTAAAAGACACAAACTGGAACACAGTCCAGCTACCGCAGAGAGCCAGCTCACCCAGGTGGTGGTCCTACTGTTGTGGTCGATGAAGAAGGGTCGCCCATTGGGGGCTATCCTCATCTCCCAGCCAGGGGGCAAGAAGCTCTGCTGGGGCTTATGCTGAGACTTGGGGGAGCTGTAGGGGGATGGCTGGGGAGACTGGGGGTTGGAAAACGTGTCTTTCACAGCCCTCCGCACTTGGATGTTGTTTGCTCCCTGATGCCAAAATAGAAAAAAAATATAGTGCAATATTATTGGTCCTGTGAGATGAAACGGAGAAGGTGAGAAGGCAAAGTAAAATTAAAGTAGTAATCCAATATGGATGACTCAGGGTATGATGCAAGTAATGACCTGCACCTTCAACCACAAGGGACAATAACAACAAAGAAACCACTCTACATGTCCGAAGCCTTTCCTAGAATCCTCATGAATTTTCCAATTGTTTTTTTTTTTTTTTTTCCAAAACAAAGTAAAAACTGTTCTCCCCACCAGGGTGACGGAGATCCAGGAAAAAAAATGGACCTCAATTCACAATTACCTAAACAGCACAGCACAATGCCACTGGTCCAGGAACTGCGTATCTACAGGAAATTGTCCTTTTCTGGCATCTAAGAGTTTCTAAAGCAACACTGTGGAGAGTCAACCAGTCCAGGCTAATGAGCGTTCCTTCAGCACACTGTTCTTCTAACACTAATTATAACCCTGTCCATTAGCTGATCTGATTTTTAATGAGAAAAGACCCTGTTAATTAATCTACAGACCTCTTGAATCCTCTCTCTGCTCTGGACTTTGTAATTACAACAATCTAGAGTGAGAATTTCGCTTCCATTTTTTTCACTGTCATATTACCATACACACACACACACACACACTTCTTAATTAAACCTCCTTCCAGGCTGTTCCCTTGGCGGTAATACAGGCCCTTCCCTGTTCATTTCCTTGCTGTTAAGTGCAGCAAGTGCAGACAACAAGAGACTGTACTTTTTTATATACAAAGGATTAATCTTAATTAGCCATGTTTGTACTGTATATTCATAACACTGCACCATTTCTAATTGAAATTAAATGATCTTTTGCACTGAGGATAAATGCCTTAATCAAAAGTTTCATAAGTTCTCTAAACTGCCAACTGATGGAAGCACGTGAACACACACAAATCCATTTGACAAGGACCCAAATACTCACATAAACATCCCCAATACACACACACACACAGTGATGAGTGTATAAAATCTGATATGTGCAACAGCTGCTAAACTCGCCTCATCACTGTGTGATGCAAGATTTTAACACCATCCCGACTCCAAACTGGAGGCCCAGGGCTTTATTCCCAAATGGTGTTTGCATAATCTAACGCAACCTTGAAAAATAAAGAAAGGGAACTTTGCCCATCTATCTTCCCTGCTTGTTTAAGATAAAAGAGCAGCACAAAGGAGAGGTTTAACAGTACCAAAGCATCTTGTAGTTGGATCATTCTTCCGCTTGCTAATCAGACTGCTCCTTGGTAGTAGTTTGAGGCAACATTCAGACAGTCAGTAAAAAGTGGCCGAGATCTGATTGTAGCCTAGATCAAATGCGACACAGGTCTGAAGTTTTATGCCAGTGTGAACATCAATTAAAACACACTGAATCTGAAATTTTCCAATTCTGACTTGGGCCACTTGATATGTCCTAAATCAGATATGGATCAGATTCCTGCTGATGTGGCGGCTGTGTGAACACTCAAATCAGTTCAGTTCATCAATTTATGAGTTTTTTATCCCCACTGAGCATGCTCACATGAGCGTCATTATTCATTCATTATCAGCAGTGGCAGTTAAAACAAAATATGGGCAATAGCAACAACAACTACAGGGAGACAAATTTAATAAATATACAGGATATATGAAATATATGCTTCAGACTAATCCCTTTTTCCCTTCTTGCC
The DNA here is from genome assembly GCF_902150065.1 of Myripristis murdjan. Classification (NCBI taxonomy): domain Eukaryota; kingdom Metazoa; phylum Chordata; class Actinopteri; order Holocentriformes; family Holocentridae; genus Myripristis; species Myripristis murdjan. The sequence goes on from NC_043991.1 coordinate 23,920,713, forward strand.
CTAAATCTGAACAGCTGACGGACTACCACCACAGCAAAGTATTCAAGAAACGAATGCCTGCACCAGTATTTCATTAATTGTGATGATGGATTGTGATGCCCATGCTATTTTTTGTTGCTCAGGAGCGTGCTTGTTGTAGATGTGCACATGTGGGATCATGGCAGAGATCTGTCCACATGGGCCCCACACAAAAAAACCCCCAAAAGAAAACAAAAACAAACAACAACAACAAAAAAATAAATCAGAATTAGGTCACTTTCAACCGCTGTGTGAACGAAGCCACAGAGTCTAACAAGAGGTCAGTATGGATGCAATATCACTTGCAAATTGATCCCTCTGTCAGTGTAGAGAGATGAACGTTTACCCACAGCATCATGTCATCAACATATCATCCACCTCGGCGCTGACCAGTAATCACGGCGCTTGACCAATGGCAAGGTAGTATTTATCCAGTCATGGAGCCATAAGTGACTAATTCAAAAACAGAAAATCAACAACATACAATTTGTGCCATCATGGTCAGCAAGCCCGGATAAATAATTACAGACCGAATAGATTAGACATCGGACCAGGTGGCTTGATCACTTACTTGGCAAATATGACAATACCAGGTTATTGTAATAAGGAATATAGAATGGATATTTTTAAAATTAGCCTAATTTTTTATGACGGTCATAGCATTTGCTGTTTTTTGGTGTTGCTGACTTTTTTGCCATTTCAGAGAGGTACATTTCTGTTTTTAATAGCACGAAAAAGAGCTTTGCCTGTCAATGTTTATGTTTGACTTTTTTTTTTCTCTCTCTCTCTTTTCAGATGTGATTTGGACATGCCAAGGCTTGTTTTGGCAAATTACAAACATCACTTGGTTGGGACTGTAATTTTATTGGAATTGTTATGTGTGATAATATAGCTGTCATTTTGCAATAACAAAATCATTCATCAGTGGTAAAAGCTCACAAATTTGGAATTATTAGATCGGTGTTCTCTTGTTACGGGTATCAGTGTAAAAACACTGTGCTGCAGACTGAAATGCCGATTATGCCAAGACTGCATACATTTCACAGTGAAATCATCCTGGTGACACACAAAACCAGGGTAAAACACAGACCATTTCATGTGACTAATCATTATTTAACTGCAGTGTGCATTAGTCTTCAGTCATCAGCTCATTCGCAACGCCAGCTGAGAGAAAGAGCAGTGATTGGAAAGAAAAATCACCCTCGTAATGGAGAGATGATAATGAGAGATGAGAAGAAAAGGCCGGCTGAATTAACATTTCCATATAGATGGTAATGACGAGCAGAGAGGAGAAGCAGCATCAAGACCAGAATTGACCTGAGAGAGGGAGGGGTAAAATAAGAAAAATGATAATGTTAAATAGAAAAACTGAGGATTAGACGATGTATTTGAGGATCATGCTTTGGTCGCCTTTAGAAAGGACTGGAAATGATGATATGGTGAAGAAAAGAAAAAGTATTTAGGTGGATGAAGGAAGGGAGGAGACAGAGGAAACTGGTCCTTGGACAGTGAAAAGAAGAAACTGTATGGAAATCGTGGAGCGGGACGGTACAGGTGCCTGGTTCTCACCTCCAAGGGGGTAGAGAGGGTGACAGTAGGGGAGCTGAGGCTACGGGGTCGTCGGACCTGGGGCTCATGGAGATGGTTGTTGGAGGCTGAGGAGGAGGTGGAGGGGGTGGAGGAGGCTGCCATGGCCGAGGCCCCTCCTGATGCTGCTGCTGAGGTGCTGGCTCCATCTTCAGTCAGCTGTCAGTGAAAACAACACTCTTGAGGTTAAGGGAGTTTGGGTAAGGCGAGTGATGCTGTTGCCAAAACAAAACTTGTCCCATCGCAAGCCATGCTGTCCAGGATGCTTGTTTGCACGGTATGGATGCAAGGTTGTGCGCTTTCCTAAAATCCCACAAGCAGGAGTCAGTGGGGACCCCAATAATCATTTTTCTAGATTAAAGCAAAGACAACTGATGCTGTTTCCAAATAACGAGGAGGGAGAAGGGTTTTGGGTCAATCATGTAATGTTCAGAGGAAATGCAGTCTGCATTAGAGTTAAAATGGCATGACTGTAAATATTGCATTTCATTGTTATGGAGACCATCTGAGAGCAACCTGTTCTTTTGAGTATTAATGAGAAGCGGATGGGAAGCATAGAGTGTATGATGACAGACATGGCATCAACAAGTAAAACAGTGCTCAGATAAAAGAAGAAAAATAAGGGCAGATTTTAAAAAAGGAGAGAGTTCAGCGTTAAACATACTGCGCTATGCCTAGAGACCTAGGCTCAGTCCCATGTGGCAGACTCTCTCTCCCAGCCCAGGCTGTGCAGAGCTGCCTTACGTCCACATAGAGAGACAGGAGACGACAAGCAGAGAAAGAGAGCAGAAATGGGGAAAGTGAGAGGGAAAGTGCTGGTTGCAATCCCATGCCTGGCTTTAGAGAGACGGGACCCATGCAGAGCTGGTTTTTGTCCAGTATATCAAATAAAACGCTAGACAAGAGGAGGAAGACAACAGACAATACGTTGAAGTGAAGAGAAAACGGGACAGAGAGAGAGAGAAAGACAGAAAAAGAGCCATTGAGGTTGCAAAGCTGTTTCTCTTTCCATCCTTCTTTCTCGTGGCTACAGAGAGGAAAAACACAGGAGGAATAGAGGAAAAAAAATCAAGAAAACTGGCCCAACGACATGAGCCAGGCCAAGACAAGGTCCAGTCCCATGCATCAAGTCTAGGCAGCAAGAAAGCCGGCCTTCAGACCTGGTGTACCTGCACAATAGGCCTAGTCCAGGTAGTGGAGCGGTTGTTATGGTTGACGTAATAAGTTCGTCCCTTGGCATCCTTCCTCTCCTCCCATCCCGGGGGCAGGCCAGGGGTAGTCAAGGTGTAAGCAGTTGCCGTGGGAGACTGGCCAAGTGTAGGGAGAGAGCAAAAAGCAAAGACAATTAGTTAGAACAAGCTGGATATGCTTAGGGACAAGTGGGAATCTTCTTATCTTTTAAAATGTCTGTCAGAGGCACAGAGAAAAGAGTTAGGACATTCATTACTTTGTCTACACAACTTCTGTGTTCAGGGAGTAAAACTTATTTCATAAGTAAACATAAGGTTCAGTAATTAGCACAGTACAGAAATATTATCTTATCAACAAAAGAGCCTTAGATTATTTTCTCCATGTCAGCTGTATAGCCCAGTGACAGCCAAAATGGATTTTGAAAATGCATGACAAGGCAAACATCCAATTCCAAACTTCTCATGAAATAATGGGTGATAATACGTGAAGTTCAAACACAAAACACATTCAAACACAGACGGGCAAAAAAAATAAACACCACACGGAATAAAAAAGTGCACCATTACAACTTTGCTAAGTGAACTATTAACCATTTCCAACACAGAGGTTATTACAGCAGTCAGCTGATGGGTCATAAATTAATCTCGATCAGTTTCACAAAGTGCTGCAGTACAACTGCCCAAAGATCACATCATTAAACATTAGACATATTTTATCACGCTGCTTTATGGGCCTTTCTTGTCAATGGCCAATCAATGGCATTATTGATTATCATATGGAGTATCAGGCTGATCAGTCTGTGGGATAACACACACATGCCAGTGTGCACACACACACACAGGACTCATTTGATCATAAACAGAGCAATTCTGGGACAACTGCCAAACTAACTGGGCATTTCAGCACATCATAATATTCCCAATGAGAGAAGTGTATTTTGGAAAGCAGTTATTTGGCTATGCTGCTCCATCATCTTTAAGCAAACAGCAAAAAGATTTAGCTTAGCTCTCACTGGAATTTAAAATTTTAAAGAACAAATTACACAGCTGCTGACAAGAGTGCACATGCGGTAATGAACACGTTAATGCTTAAATGCATTTTTGCTTCTTTTCAACTCCCGTGTTTTTATTGTAGTGTTTTCCCCCATATGGTTCATGTTAACATAACATGTTTTTGATAAAAGCTTTTGCGTGCTGCCTTCTTGGCCAGGGATCTCTTGAAACAGAGATGGCAATCTCCAAGACTACCCTGGCAACATGATAAATAAATCCTACAAAATGCAACACTTTAGTAATTGCTGGAAACCCTTGAGCGGCTTTGTACCGATATTTTTAAACTGATTTTTTATGGGAAAGGTAAAAAGCAGCCCAGAGAAGAATATGGTCTGTGTAAGATGGTGCCTGGGCACTAAGAGGTGTAGGGCTGAAAGGGAATCTACTATATATGTATAAACTGAGATATTACCATAGGCTCCTCACCGCCTGTGACTGTCTGAGCTCTCATTCTTCTGGACTGCGAACTGGGCTGCTGGTGGTAGACAACAGGGGGAGACGGTCTTTAGTTTACAGTAGTGATTAGTTTCAGAGTGGAGGGGATGGGGTAAGGTAGAGAATGTGGGTATAAGTGACAGATGAGTGAAGAAGAGCTGCATGGATAAAAGGGGAAGTTAAATCTCAGAGGTGGTGAGAGAGGAGATTCCTGTGATCATGGGCCATGAAGGTGAGACTGGGAAAGGGCACCTAAGGACAGGGGAAATTTAAGTATGACTGAGGTTCTTGAAGTGGGGTGGCAGTGCATAAAAGAAGAGGTTATACCCACAGTAGTGGACTAAATATGCGGGTGACAGGCATAAGAAAGAATGACAAGGAATCAGGATATTTCAACAGTTAATGATTGAATTTGTGATTAAGATGTGGGTTAAGACAAAGTTAGGAGGGAGCTTTTTTTACTCAAACAGAAAATTAACTCTTTTAGCAGTGTTCTCAGTGACTTCTGGGTAGAGTAAATAAACGTTGTTATTTAGATCTTTGAACTTCAAACGAAATCCCTGGCCAATGCAGCATCTTTAATCTCAGCCCAAATAGAAAAGGATATTGAAGCCACACTCAGAACAATGCTGTGATACCAGTCAGAGGAAGTGATTTTACATCCTGAAGCTCTGTTTTCTGTGAGAACGTTGTGTGTGAGAAAATGCTGGAGAAGGCAGCAAAGTGAATGGATGCACTTGAAATTCACAAGTTTGCATAACGAGACAAGAAGTGAGAGAAAACTTACACACAAAGACAGAAGGAGAAATAGAAATACAAGTTGTGGTTTGAAACAAGTATTCAACTGAATTAATATAGCCAAAGACACATTATAAGTCAACTGAACTGATAGTGAATTGCGCACTGGTCTATGCTACCGCAGTTCTTGTAAACCCTTGGAAGTGTTTCCCACTGGAAACACTATCAAGCAGATAATTACAGTGATGAATCACCTTAATTTCAAGATCAAAACCTCAAATGCAAGTATGTACTTGCATATACGCACACTAACAAACACACATACTCATAGATGTGCATTCACCTGATGTGACACCAAGACTGTTTTCAAACCTGTTTGTATACATGCAAAGCTGGATGAAACTGCTCTTAAATGCTTATCTCGGGTGACTAATGCAATTTTCCCATAAATGGTTAAGATTAAGTTACTTGTAATCAGTATGCAAGAGTAACTTTTGCTGGTCTGTACAGATATTATCCACCCACCACTAAACACATTTAATATCAGTGAGAGATGGTGTGATTGTAAGCAACTTCACTGTGTTCTCATATTAACACACTGACAGCAGTTTCCTTTAACATTATCTACAAAGGACAGCACTGAAACTGAAGGGAAAAGTGCCTTCCAACTCTGACATAACCACTGCAATCCCACACACACACACACACACACACACACACACACAAAAAAAAACAAAAAAAAACACACACACACACACACACACACACACACACAGTTACTCACTACATTCCCAGAAAAAATAGTATCAAACTTAATATAGAACAGCAAACGTGCAGATTGTATTTTTCCTCTGATGGTTCCTGAATGTGGTACTGCTGTCAATTCCTGAGAGACCAGTTGATCAAGGGAAAGGCTGACATCAGCACCTGTACTTTTCCTTTGAAGCCTTGGCTTGACAATGCCAAGCTCGCCCCTGTGACAGGCACGTTTGATTCAAATCCCGTGACAGTTTATTCAGCTGAAACTCACATTGATGCTGTGACTCAAGACTCTCTGGGTTGTGTTTGATACAGCCCTGCCAGTGGCCTCTACTGAAAAGGTCACTCTGGGTGTGCTTGATTCAGATTGTGTTACTTCTCTGGCATTCAGCTGGCATTTCGCCAGTTGTGGCCAAGGTTTCTCTGATACAACAGAAATGGCTGTGCGTGAATCACAAAGAGCACAGTGTGGTGGTGGGAGAGGAAGAGGAGGAAGAGGTGTGGTAGTCCACAGGTAGAAGAAAGGAAGGAACGGTAAAATCGAAGAGGTGAAACGAGCGGGAGGGAAATGTGGGAGAGGCTGCACCACCTGCGCAGTATGGAGAAATGAAAATGATAAAAGTGAGTACGAGCAAAGAGGAGCATATGATGTGAGCCCACAGCACGGAGATTTGCAGACAAGATAAGGAGAAGATAGATGAAACAACGATTTATACTCAGAACAAAAAAGGGAAAGACGATGCTCACTACACTTCAATTAAGGGAAGGAAGAAGTGGAAAAAAGGGAAAGAAACGGGAAGGAGGAGGTTGTAAAGGTAGAGAAATATGTACCATCAGGGGAGGAGCTTGGGCCTGATCACTAACGCCATCAGTCATACTGGAGGAGCGAAGTCGGTTCGACAGCTGGGTCTGGAAGGATAGGCAGGGGAAGAGAAATTGATTTGGAGACAGAGAAAACACCTTACTGTTAGAAGGTCAGACCTGTCACCAGCACTAAAATCCTCTCTAAAGACCCACCTGAAAATCAGCCTGAACTGAAGCTTTTAACTGAAGTTTTTAACTGGAGTTTCTCATGATCCGTGTCCATACACACAAAGATTTGGAAGATTGAGAACACCTGCACGTATGATCGAGTAGCAGGATGTGCGTCTGTATTTTCAGCTGTCATGAAGTATGCATTCACGCAACATGTGCTCTGACTGTCAACTGTAAGGGTTAAAAAAAAATCTCCATTGTAAACAAACATGGAGACAGCCATACAGGTTTTGAATGTGCCTGCTTCCAGCAGACACATTCACAGATTGTGTTTAGCATATTCTACAGCAGCAAATGCAGCTTTAACTGACATCACTTGACATCAAGCTTTTGTGCTCGTAAGTGAGCATACTGTCTGGGTTGTCTGAGATCCGTCAAATGGTGGGAGGACTTAAATTGGCAGGTAAGCGACTGGGTTGAAAGCCTAAGGCTGTACAAACACACATATTTTCAGTGTGCAGTTTTATCACTGTGCCTGAACTACCAGTTGTCAAGTGTGATCTTGACCAGATTAAATGCTAAAGTGAGGAAGGACAACAATATTTAGCTCTAATGTGAACAGGGTCATGAGTCCTTAAATGTGGAGTTACTTAAAACTATGCTACTGTAAATTCCAGTGGTTCACTCTCACCAGAGCAGAGCTGGGCCCTGGCATCTCTCCATTGGTTTCGGGCGTAAGTGACAGCCTCATATTCAAATCCTCAGAAAACTCCTGAGTGATCGGTGTCTGTGGGTGCTTGGGTGTCATGATGGAGGAGGGGCCAGGCAAGGACTGGGCCAAACAGTCGTTCGGGTCCTCTTCTGTGATTAGCTCCCAGGACTAGAAGAGTGAAGAGAAGACAACCATGATTCACTCACATAACTTGAGTGAACTTAGCAAGTTAGGTAGCTGTGTGTGTGTGTGTGTGTGTGTGTTCTTCTCGCACATTGTCCATGTCCCTGGCCTCCATGTGCTCGTTCTCAAGGTCTTCACTGATATGGCGTCTTGAGCGAAACACACGATGCGCCTCCTGATGGATCTGCCGCTGATGGCTGTCACTCTCTGTCTCTGAAATCACATCCCTAAAGAGAAAAAGAGGTTTTATGTAAAACTGGTTGTCATTAAGCCAAACAAATTTACGCTAAAATTTCTTTCTGGCTGATAAAGGGAGACTGCTGCCATAGCTACAGCACAGCAATTTCTCCATGTTACACATAATTTGGCATCTAAGCAGACACTAATTGAGTTATTCATTCATATGCAGAATGATCATTTACTGATATACATCCATATACCCACGTGATATAATACTTTTACAATGTGCAGCTACTACGGACCACTGTTTTTAAGCAAAACCATTTTTACCAGGTTCAATTTTATCACAAAAGCAAACAGAAGACATGTATGGAAGGAGAGCAGGCATACATGTTGGAGGGCCGTTTCCACTGTGTAGTGCGGTTGTTGTGGTTGACGTAATAGGTGCGTCCCAGGTTGTCCACCTTCTCTTCCCAACCTGGGGGCAGTGGGGGCAGCAGCTGCTGGGGTCGCTGGGAGCCGGAGTCTGCAGAATCATCCCAACCCTGGAGGAATGTAAAAGGGAGAGAAGGAAAGAGAGGAAAAGGCAAGAAAAAGACAGCGCATTAGTAAAGCAGATTTGGTACATTTCATTTTACAGTTCAGTGCCTTGAGACTGAGAGAGAGTGAGGGATTTTACATAGCGGGAACAGGAAGTGTGAGGAGGTTAGCAGAGTGACATTTCAGTTTTCCTACTAAGCCTGTTAAATATCACTTTATCTATGCAGTCTTTCACTGTCGGAAATCTTATAGCACCTATCATGCTCAATAGCGCTCTCTCACTCATGCATACAAAAATACAGAGTAAACCATACTTGCATACACACACATGTAATCACATTAAATAAGACAGGAGAACCTACCATTTCTCTAAATAAGGAGACTATGTGTGAATAGGTTTTCCAGACCCTGAACTGAAAAAGACATTTTCCACATACTGGCACCAAGAACCTGCTGGACTTCTTAGAGAAGAAAATAAAAAATATATGCTTCCTTCTTTCAATCTTTGAAATTTAGATTTAGTGCAAATAACTCAGGAGGATGGTCACTTTCAGGCATCAGTCTGTATTATGGTTGCTAAGCAAGGAGGGAAGGGATAATACCTCCATTCAAGTGTTACTCCAGTCCTGATTTACTGTGTGATTATCACAAATAAGTTGACCAAGGGGAAACGTTAAACGCTACATCAACACTTAAATTCGAAATCATCAAATTTAGGGACCGGGAGCTCACCTCAGCCTCCTCTCTCATCTCCCCGGCCTCTTCATCCTGTCCTCCTTGTTTGGGCAGATAGGCCATCTTCAGGCGCAGGTAGCCCTTCACCCTGGACTTGTGACTGGTGTAAAAACATCAGCAACGTGAAACAGCTTGAAAATTACACAGACCAACTTTGTGACCTGCACCTGCATAGCCCCCTAGTAAGAGTCAAAAATGTAAGGGAGTTTCCAAACTGCCTCATAGCACTAGATCACATTTCACCTTCAGTCTACAATGACCTTTACATGATCCTACTACTTTTCAGGGAACAATACTGTCAATGTAATCTCACAAGCCATGATTACAGTGACTGTGAGTTTAAAGGCCTAGCTCAGATTTTCTGAAGTGGAGTTGTATGGGGTACTTATCCATAGTCAGTTTATTACCTTCAGTAGATGGCAGTCAGTGGTCCTGCAGTTTGAAGAAGCATAAAGGAGTATAGCCAAGGAAGCCTAGCAATGTGCTGCTATGGAAAGGGGCACGAACATAATGACTTTTAGCCACCTTTAAAAAAAGTCCATCCAAAAAAAAAAAAAAAAAAAAATCAATACCAGTTTAAGTGTATGCTATATTTAATTTAATTTGCCATCAGATATCCCTTTCCTTTGGCAATGACTTTTGTCAACTAGGAACTTTTGTATTCCTACACATAAGCGCAGCTCTGCCATGCTCTGTATTACACCACTGCTTGGGTCAGAGCAATGCTTAAATTGATATTGATTTTTTTATTTAGGTGGCTAAATTATGTTTTGCCTCTACCCCATTCCAATGCAGGACAATACCGGGCTTCCATGGCTACACTCCCGCCTGCTTCTCCAAACTGCAGGATCAACCAACACCATCTACTGTAGGTAATAAACTGACTATGAGTAAGCACCTCATACAAACCCACTTCAAAAAATCTAAACTATCTATTTTTCCAGGAGTCAAAAATGCAAACTGCACACAATTAAGCCGCACATACTACATTACTGCTATTTATTTTCACTGTTAGCTTATCAGCAAACATCCTACAGAAACTGACCTTCTGGGCCGCAAAAGGAAGTCTTTAAAAGTGTAGGGCCGCTCCATTGCAGGATCCTCTGTCTGCAAATCAACAGTATGACATTTGTTGACAACACATACAGAACACAGGCAGAATAAACAAGCAAGCAAACATATGTCAGACAGTATCAAAATATCAGAGCAATGAGTTTACAGCAAAGATGCAATCCTTTGCACAGCATCCAGTGAGTCATTATGCAATGTTGAGCTTCTCCTGTTTCATATTGAACAGCAGAGAATGTCCTGGGTTATGTGCTGCAATCACACCAAGCCGGACTCCCCTTGACAGGCAAAGCAAGTCAGTGCTGGCCACTGGAAACACACTTTGCTTTGTAAAGAACTAATAAAGCCAACTGATAAAAGGTACCCAATGTATTTTTCCTTTTGAACACACTTAGTTTTGTTTACATTTAAAACGCCTCTCCAAAACACACTGTTTTTGTCCTTGGGGCCTAATGAACATGTTGAATGCATTTCCTCCCTCAAAAGACACTTGCAAAGCTTCATTGTAGAATACTTTGAATATTGCATAGTTTACAGTGACATATATAATATGTCACCCCATGTTCATGGTGCGCTGGAAGACATTATGCTGGAAGACATTGCGTCAATGAAGCAGGAAGCCAGTTCTTAGTGTGTATTATAGGTACTAATATTCACAAACTACATTCAGTACCTTTATTTACCAAATCTTCAGTGCAACTTTCAGACGCAGATGGTTTTTAAAAAGTGGGATGTGAGAAGTGAGATGAAACTCTGAACACCAAAACCCTAAATGATATCCCAGACAATTCTGTGCTGTAGAAAAATGCTTGGTTCTTAATTAATTGATCCAAATCACTGTATGAATCCTAAAAATGTAGTTCAAAGTCAGTGTTACACATAACCTAATCTATTTTTTATATCACCGAAACCAGGACCCAGTTCGTGAGCTGACACAAGAACTCTGTAGTGCGCACAGTCACGTACAGTAGTTGTAAAGAGTCATAGTAGCTTGAGCTTTCACACAGCCAAATGTAGCTGCAAGACTCCCTCAAGTGAGTCAGCCTGCATGACCTGACTCATGAAAAGTTAAAGAAAGAACATCCAGTAGTAGCAGGTGTGGAGGACAGTGATGAGTAAAACAATGATCTGCAACTATGACTACCACTGACCTACAAATTGTAGTCATGACCCAAAATTAAGTGAGCAAATGAAACAAACAGAAAACATGAACAGCATCTACACCAGCCTGGTTGTAGCTTATTTACATTCAACCAGGTTGAATGTATAATAATAATGATTCCTGCAATAGGCTTCTTTTAGTTGCATCAGGACCAACTTCCCTTATCCTGTCCATTGACTTTATCTCCAAAAATGACTCATCTGTAGCTTTTATCTTCTGCTAATTCCTTGAGCCTTGGGGAGCCAAGTGGAACATGAATAATTAACCCCACAGCTTGCACTGATATGCTTTTAAGGTTCATCACTTGAAGAAAAAAAAAAAAACAGTCAGACTTTAGAGTTGTCAGCCGGTGGGCCTTGAACTCACTCACTCAGGCCTGTTTGTTCACATTTCGGTTAGGGCTGAAAAATTCATCAAAATATATGGACACCAGCAAAAATCACATCATTTTATTTATTTCTTTTTTAAAACGCAAAAATGGTGATTCACACTAAAATTATGCATCATATCACATTCACAATACTGGTCAAAATCTCTGCCTCTCTTTTTCTCTCTCTCTCTCTCTCTCTCTCTCAGCAGCCGTACAATAAGCTTTCTTCAAACTTATACGCTGACCTACCAGCCAACACTTCTCAAGTAACACATATTGGCTCTGTGTGTTATTGTTTTCGGAAGCTGATATCTGACAGCAGTCTGCAATTTCCAAGTGTGTGCGTGTGTGTGTGTGTGAATTTGTGGCCTTTTCCATTAGCTCTGAGTGTAGCCCGCTTTCAGCACAGACACCTATGTTTACATTCCAGACAGCCTTCTTTCCATTTCTAACAACGGGTGCTCAGCTGCTACTTGATCACGAAAGGTTACTTGTATGGCTTGGGCTTTCTCACACTCAAGGAACACACACACACACACACAGCATGACCTTCATAGAGGTCAATCAGGCAGAACAAAAGTGAAGATAAGAAACAGCTGAGTGATAAAAAACCCCAGTGACAACAGTTACACTGACCAAACACGCACACCTACACACAACATAGCCTACTCACCGGCAAGTGACTGAGAGGCACATCAACTTGTCCCAGGAAATCATCTCTGGTCTACAAAGGAGAAACAAGAACATCTTTAGCAAGTTAAATTTAGAAGCAACACCTTTTTGAGTCTGTCTGGGGAATACCAAAAGCAAGAAGCCACACTTCCAGCAGGGCTTGAAGAGGGGAGGAGGGGAAAACCACAAAGCTGGAGGAATCTACAAAGCCCACCAGAAGATCCAGCAATATTGGTTGTGTGTGTGTGTGTGTGTGTGTGTCAGGGACAGAGAGAGACAGAGAGAGAAATGGAAAGATCATTTAATGGAGAGACCCATCCAGAAAAAAAAGCCCTCTGGCCTTGTTCTTGAACACCTGTGTTGATCTGAAAAACGTGGATAGTTGCAAAATAGTGAAGACCACTGAAATTTATGGCCAATGTCTATCACCACTGTATGTCAATTTTTATACAACTTATGCTTTTGTTTACGATGCCTCATAAGTTGTCAGTGCAATTATCCTTCATTCCTATCCAGTTGACACAGATTTCTACAAATGTCCAAGCAGCAGGCTCAGTGGTTTGTTTATGGACAGGCCTCTGGTGTCGCTTCATTGAAAAAGAACCAACCACCAGGCAAGGAAACAATAACATCCACCGCCACCAGAGAGGATCCAGGTCAGCCACACAGAGGAGGAGAAGGGTAGAGGTGGCAGTAGGGAAGAGCAGGGGAGGGGGAAGTTGTGTTTCAAATCAAATGAGTCTGAAGTGTATCCATCCTGCCTTTTTTTTTTCTTTTTTTTTTCTTTAAAGCGGACTGATAGGAAAAAGGGAGATTGACAGGTGACTGAGCCACACAGCAGCAGCTCCCAGTAGAGACAATGATTACCTGTCCGAGATGGAAAAGCCCATTCTTGGAGACAGCCTGTGTGTGGGACACAGTCGATTTAGAGAACAGTAGTGTCTGTTTGTGTAGCAGACACTGGTTAAATGGGCAAGGGTGGATTAAAGTGCAAAAAAGTGGGAAGAATCAAACATAAACATAGTCTTTTAGAACATAACTTTGATTTTAATCCACCTAAAATAGCACAATGGCCACACAGGAATAACCTTCTTCAGGGTATGTGAACTTTTTGGTATACACAGTATTTATAATGTTCACCAGACTACAGACATCCTTAAGCGGGGACCTATTAATGAATATCAGTTAATCAAGTTGTAGTGTTCACAGGACAGTGACAGATACAAAAAATAATAATAATAATAATAATAAAAATAAATAAGGAAAAGCACAAAAAATAATAGTAAGATGTCAGTTAAGCAGGAATGGTTCCTCATTTGAAACAATGAAGAGCCACTGTATGCAATCTGTGTCTCCAGCAGGCTTCATTCTGACCAGAAAAAGCTCTGTAACGCCATCCCTCCTTGGAGACCTCACAGCTTCAATCCCGAGAAATCTCAAACTAGCGATAGGGTGATTATAGTCCAAAATATGTCCAAAACACTTTCAACTGTATCCTAGCTTTGCCAATATATCCTAAAGGTGATTAAAAAAGAGGCAGATACTTGAATGTTTCCCTGATCTTATTTTCAGAAGACTCAATGTGCCAGTGCTTTTAGAAAATACTCTTGACCCTGTCCAACACAGGAGGACACTGAGATGTAAACACACAAGAATATTTTCTACTCAGTTTCACAGTAGGTTCCAAAAAGAGTCCCTCTGTCCAGTATCATTCACAGACGGACTAAGACTTTAGTCTACAAGTCCTTATGAGGATAACCCTATCGTAAAATCTCAGATGAATGTAGTTCTGCAGTGCCAAGAAACATTAAGAAGGATAAATGACAGGACAAAAAGTTCAGCCCTCATATATTGCAGGTCACAGTTAGTGGTTTCTTATGACTGCACAGACCTAATACCTCACACTGACCTCAGGCAAAGGTGTACAACAACCACACTGGCCAAGTGAGTTACATGTCTGTTTTGTATGAAAACAGTAAAAGCGGTGCAAGAAGAGAGCGGCCTTAGCTCCCACCATAGTTAACAAAACTGCAATTCAGTGGTGAAAGGTTACAAATGAGTCACAGAAAATAGAGGAGTTATTGATGCAGTCACGCAGAACAGACACTTGCACGCTCTCTCTAACACCCCCTCTCACACATACACACTCACACATCCTCACTTTAAGCTGTGTTTTCTTCCCATTGGAAAAGCAAGTCACATTTTCTTAGATAACTGTAATATCTATTTGTTTGTTTCCCAAAACAATCAAACAAATCTGTGTAATATTTAATTCCCTGGTTGCACAAGTTAGCCTTGTAATTCAAAACTGTTATTTTTAAGCTTAAGCTGAAGTGTGAAAGATCTAAAAACGTAGGTCACAGCAACAGGAAGCATCACATTACTGTGTTTTGTACTCCAACTAGCCCTGTCTTTCACCAGTGATGAGTCACTGGGATACCTGCACTCCAGCTATCCTCGCACATGGCAGCTTTTTGTTTTTCATTAACAACCTGTCCTCAACCATAACAAGCATTTTAAGTTATGGGTATGTGCAGCAGAATTTATCTGCAGAGTCATCACAGGGTCACAGCTGAGCCTGCAGCTGCCACCCAGGGCCAGGTTACACTGATGGGGGGTGGAGGGGCGGGGGGTGGGTGCCAGAGATGAGCAGGGAGTGCAAGAGAAAGATAGAAGAGGAGTCAAAGTGGTAAACGAGGGATTAAGTTTTCTATAGCTGGACGGATACATCATTAAAATAAAAAAGATGGTGGGATAAAGGTGGGTAAAAACATAAAAAAATAATCCATGCTTAGGCGTATTGCATTTGCATGTTTGGGTGGTAAATCTAGGGTAAGGACTGGAATAGCAACGTCTGAAAGTTTAAAGGAATGATACAGGTCAAAATGCATTAGGTCCAGGCTGGCACTGTGATGTGAAAAAGTTGTCTCACCTCCCTAACAGTCTCCACAGTTCAATCACACAGTTGACACAGTTCAATCACAATGCCATGCAACGCTGAAGGATCAGAGGTGGCAGAGAAAACCCTTCACAACAATACCACTCTGAATCCCTTTCACATGCAAGAGGACGAAAATAAAGACAGAGCCCCCCATCTCAGGTAAATATAGCCAGCCCAGTGGCCTGCATGAGCTCTTTGTGAATGGCAACTGGGAGGTCTGAGCAGGGCCATGAAAAGGGCATGGCACGGCGGCATAACTGTCTGCAGCCAATCTAGCTGGCACACAACACACACAAACACGCGTAGTATCACATGGAGGGCTTTTTAAAGGGGCACTCCAACTACTGGGTACCAGTGGGGGAAGTCCTGTCATTATAGTCTATATGAGGATTTCCCTCTTGCGTGAGAAACATGTTGCCCTGGGGTAACATGGGAGTACGTGTCTTAAAGGAGGGAAAGGAAGTGTTTAAGACACACTTACATAACGTCTATGCATTGTCAAAAATACTGCCAAGATTACACATGTAGCAGTGGGCTATAGCTTATGTTAAGAAAGGGAGAGAGCAACACACCACTGACCAGTATGATAACAATGGAAAAGAGGGGAGGTCAAACTTCCCTCTTTTCTATAGCTAATGTCAGTAAGCCAATCACTTTATAGCTCTAAATATCTGACACCAGCTCTGTAGCACTGCTGACAGAAAAACCAAAGAGATATTTCCCCATATTAGCTACTTCAATATAGTCTAACATTTGCATTCAAGGTCAGGTCAGTTTGCTGATGAGGGTACAGAAAAGCTGGTGGCAGGCCTCAAAAGATCCACAAGTCTCACTGGTTTACCAGAAATGACATTCATGCAATAAAAGCCCTGCGATGGTGTTGTCTTTGGGACATGTAGGGTTTTGTAGCTTCCCAAAGATCAACTGTCATTGACATTGATTGACATTGCTGTCAATCACCAAACGGCACTCTCCTTACTGTGACAGATGAACAAATAAGGATCAAACTTTTGTTCTGCACTGCAAAAACTGTGACTGCTTACAGTATCTGGCATGAAATATTTAGGGCTGTCCTGAATACCTTTTTTGGCTTTGAAGCTTCGGCAGCAATTATTCAATATAATTGGAAGCATTGCTACGACAGGGTGGGGGTGGAGGGGTGCCAGTTTGTCAGGCCATGGTGGAATACAAAAAGGACGGTCAGTGAGAGGTCTCTGAAGTAGGAGTCTCCAGCAGTCCTACATAAATTATCTGGAGCTTTTAGCGGTGTTTCTCACCCCGAAGCACTTTCTTCACTTTTTCCAAGTTCTGATGGGAATAGACAAAAGGCAATGGTAGCTTATAACATGCTTATCTATCATCATTATCGTTACGTTATCATTATCTATCATCGTTAGGGCGGCAGTTGTTTCCCATCATTTACACACGCAAGCACACAGGCTGATATATTAGAGCAGTAAACGTCTCCTGTCTCCAAAAATGACACGAGAAAACTAAGTGTCTGCTGTTAAAAAGGGAAAAAAGTGCTTGAATATTGATTTTGCTGTTGATTACCGTGATAACGACTGAAGCTTCAAAGCATTCGGGTCAACGCACCCGAAATATTAATTGTAGAGACAATGAAAATAAAAAAACTAGAAAGCAGGCAGAATATAAAAGTCCCCTTTCTAGATTATCCCTATCCTGATGACTAATCCCCCATGAGAAACAATAATCCTTACAGAGGCAGTGCTGAAACCATTATATCTAAAATCTCTACTATATATTACCTTGCATAATGCCCCCCCACCCCCCACCCCACCCCAAAAAAAGGAAAAAACCTTGAGTCATGCATAGAAGGCAAAGAGACAGCTACATTAAAAGACTTGAGGATTTCAGGAAACGTTGATACTGATAGCTTGTTAAATTTCTTGATCGTTATTTGGACTGTAATGACATCTTAGTTCTTAATCACTTGCAGAGCAGCTGCGGATATAGAGATCCATACCAGCAGAGAGCCAAAGAAGACATGCCGCCTGCCCGCTCTCAAAATCAACAACCACTCTTGAAATAGACTAAAGATAGAAACAGCCAACTCTCAAAGAGCACTGGCTGCAGTTAAATGTATTACCAAAAGATAGTCACACTTTGATGAATCAGAAGGCAACAAGTGCATGAGGAGAAATTATCCATTTACCCTAAACGTATTCCTGTTTTCCCTTCATGAATGTGAAATGTCTGATGTGTGTAAAACTTCAAATGCCTGCGGCAGCACACTGAAACAAAGTCGGTGTGTGTGGTTTAGCTCAACAACTCCCAGTCTGAGCTTTTCACTTCCCAGAATGTCACCACCCTCTTTCTGTCCCATAAGATGGTGGAATACCGTTTTATCTGGGCTGGATTCAATGAGGTGAAATACTCACAAATTCAGTTTAGATGAGAAATATTACATACATCCAGCCAAATTTCCATAGGTTATCTATCAGAAAGTTCACATTGCTTTTTCTCCCATCTGTTATATTCTTTGAGACCGACTGAAAGACCCCCTTCCTTTGGCCACAGTAAATACGAGCTATCATGTACTCTGCCAAAAAGCCCTAAGCAACATGAACTTTCCCTTGCGTCTGCTTACCATTCATTCGCATATTGATTCCTTTAAAGTATACGGATTTACCAGTGCAAGACTACAAATCTTTTGTGATGCCTTTATAATGCCGAAACAATCACCTGAGCTTGAGCCAAGCACTTTTCCACACAACTTTAGACCAAAATTTTAAGTAATAGCAGTGCTACTAAATCCTTACCTTGGGATTATTCCTGGTCAGGTCATTGCCAAAGTTTACATCCTGGTCTCCACCCCTGCCCTGGGAAAAATATATTTTGAAATGAGGCTGCCTTCTGGGAGTCTCCCCACTTATTTTAAAACTGCAGCCTGTAGATTTGTCCTCTGTTTCTGTTCTCTGTGTCTCCATCTCTGTTTGGTTCTCCTCCGTAGCTTGAATATCTGCACCAGATCTCCTGTGTTGATTTTCCAGAGACAGTCTCCCCTGGGACAAGCTCCTCTCCAGTCGAATTCTGGGGTAACACACCACGCGCCCACCCCTGGAGCTGGCAAATCCCAGATCAGTGCATTCTCCCAGGGGTGAGGCAGCCTGTTGCCTCCCCTGGCTCTCATCCTGACTCTGATTTTGCTGGAGCTGAAACACTAGTCTCTGTGTTCCTCCATTAACACCAGAGCCTGGGTCCAAGTTGTGCTGCTGAACAGACCAGCCAGAACCACCATAAGGAAGGATTCGGAAATGCTGGATGTCAGAACCATCAGGGGAGTTTCTCTGAATACAAATACCACCAATACTGATACCTGGTTGGCCTCGATTACTCATAGTATGGCCATTGGAGCCAATACTGAAGACCCTGCGTTTAGGTTGATCTGGCTCTGCTGAATAACTATTTGGGCTGTAGTACGGAGGAGGTGGCACTTGTGGAAAGTCAGGTCGGACCTGCGGGTCAGTGTAGGCTGGAGCAGGTCCTGCAGGAGTGTAACAGGGTGGTGGGACATCATCATCAAATCCACTGGAATCACTACTGCCTGGTCCATTGGAGCGCTGGAGGGAAATGTGCATTGAAGAGCTCTTGGTGGGCCGTGGCTCGGCTGAGGGAGTGAGCTGGGGTATGAACATCGAGGAACTGCGTTTAAGTGAAGGCTCTGAACCCCAAGCCACGGAGCTAGGTGAGAAGGGTCGCACAGCTGGCTCCCGCGATGGTCTTGACAATGGAGGTGGCTGCATCCTCACTGTCATGGCCACATTGTTGTCTCCCCGCTGCTCCATGGAGTCTCCTTCCAGTGCGTCCATCTCTGGGGCTGTGTTACTACGGCCCGAACCAAAGTACAAACGCAGACGGTGGGACATTTTCACCTCACACACCACAGCTACTTTTCTCTGGCTGGCTGCTTGGTTCACTCCTCTGGCTCCTGTCTCCGTCTCTGAGTGTCGCCCACTTCTCTCCTTTGGCTGGCTAGCTGGCTGATCCCCTTTTTCTTCCACTGTCTCTCTCTCTCTCTGTCTCCCTCTCTCCCACCCTCCCCCCTGCCGCCTCTCTGAGTCTCTTCCACAACTTTCCCTCCCACATAAACTGTATGGAGGAGCAAAGAGCAGCAAACTGACACCACAAAAACAAAAGAGGCACTGCAAGAGAGTGGACAGCGTAACGCTACACACTCAGGAGAGTGGCAAAGTGAAGTCAAAAAACAGAGAGCAAGCGTGACGGGGGAGAAAAGACAGGGAGAAACAAAAAAAGAAGGATCTCTGTATGCCAAACTCTTAGCACTACCAAGCAATAGCGACAGACAGCAGAAATAGCCTGAGCCGAGTGACGGCCAGCATTCCTGGCATGATTGGATAAGAGCGGCCGGCGCTCCTGGTTTCCGAGGTGACAGTAGGCTGCCTGTCAGTCATGTGACTACAAATGGCTCCCCCACCTCCTGTTTCAACCCCATGCTGCCCTCAAGTGCCAACTGTCCCCCACACACATCTTACCTACCACCCACTCTCCCCCGTCTCCACATGATCTCTTCTTAACTCCCTGTCCCCTGAACCTCTCATCAAAGTCCAATATCCCCTCCTCCTCCCTGCTAGTTCTAGACAGTCTGCTGTTTTTTAAGCCCCATAATTCAACTCTCAGCTCAACCGCACCTCCCACTTCATTCCCTTACCTTACACTGTCATCTGAGTTACAGTAAGCAGGGAAAATTTTTTCCCAACAACCCAGTTTCCAAATCACCAAACATCATGAGTATCATCTTACCGTAATATATAAATGATGATGATCACTTTTCACCATCCCTCCTTCTGCCCTCACAATCTAACAATCTAACAATGCTAGGCTGAACCACCAGCGCCCTCTAACCTGCTCCTGAGGTGCTGAGATAGTGGTTTTCAAAGTGATGACCCTCAGGGGTCCTTGAGAGGCCTCCAGGGTCCCTCAGCAAAGGAAAAGCTTTATTTCACTATAATCTGATTCAGTGAATGCACTGCTACAATACAAAAAACTGGTATTTTAAAATGGTTTTAATCTCACCACTTTGACTCTATTTGTCAGTGTTCAAGAAGGACATCTAAACAATTTAAATATAAAACAAAACATCTTGTCATACCAGGGTCCCTGGGACAAAATCATTTCAAATAGGGGTCCACAACTTAATGAAAGTAAATTTAGGGATCTGGAACATGGAAAAAATTGTGCATGCACACCAAGCCATGATGGCCTCCAGGAAGAAGGAAGAGAGAAAAGGAGAGGAAGAAGTAGAAAGTGCACAGAGTGTTGGGGAAGTAGAGAAGGGTCTGGACACAGCTGGGACAGACAGCATGCAAACACACATCCCTAGCCCCTGGCAACTGGTACAGTGGTCACAATATGAAAGGTTTTCCTTTCAGAACTTGCTACTAATACCACACATAGCACAGTCCCACTAAAAATGTAAAATCCACCAGCAAATCTGGAGGACCAACTCAGCCCTGATACTTCCTGTAGTTTAGAAACAAAACACAGAATCATAAGTTGATGCTAAAAATGGACCAGAAAAAAGCCAGCAGCAGAATGAGGAGCAGAATATCTGACAGATTGCAGCTTTGATAAGGCAAACACCGTCTTCCTCTCTGGGGAAAGAAATCTAAGTCTTTTTCAAACAGAAGAGACATGAGCTGTCTCCCATATGCAGCCAAACACTTAACTGTCTGGTGATTTTATAGGCCACTCTGCTTGCTTCCAAATATCACTGAAGATAAGACTCAGCTGTGATCCTACACTTCAGCACAAGCTGAATTCAGGCTCACCTACGATGTTGCAGCTCTTGTAATTTGTTAGGCTAGAAGAGAGTACAAAGTAAAAAAAAAAAAAATGCATTAGAGACATGTGACAACATACAACCATAGTGATTCCAAAGGAGATATGATGATGATCATAAGAAATCCAAGTATGACTGATATCTCTCCAACATTATCTCAGGTTGGACAAGCTTACACGTAAGAGCAGTTAACTGTGACTGTTGTAGCAGTGACCATAAGTGTAGTCTGTGACAAATGATGCGTTCTCCCACAATATATATATGTAGGTTTAGCAGTTAAGGACATATTAAATATACATATTTTGCTAAATATGGATATGTTTCACTTTCTCCACTGTTTTCTCCCCACCTACAGGGCAGTAACACGTTTCATCTCCAAGGGGAGTCCTGTATCAGCATGACTGTTCTGAAAGGTTGCTTTATGGCTTTTATTTTGTATGAAAGAGTTTAAAACCCCTGCTGTAAACAAACCCACCATGACTCAACCAGCACAGACATCAGACAAGGTGTAATACTGATAAGATAAGTGACTTCCCAGCCTTTTAAATTCAAACAGCACGAGCAAATCGACGTTTTAGGGACTTGGTCACATCTAAAAGCTCATTCATGCTCTCTTTACGCATAAAAATTAATTGGTCCGTTTGAAACAATGTAACCATCACTGCCCACAAACTTTCATGCGTTATTTATGTTGGCATGGACGTTAAGCAATAAATCCACTAGAGGGCAACTCAGAGTCAAATGTTTCTGACAAAAACAAACATGGTGACAGAGATCGTAAAAATGGACTTGCTACAAAGAAGCAATAGTGGAGATGGCGCTGTAGACGGAAGTGGTCTGTGAACTCATTAAATACATCACGACAGGAAGATGGAGAATTATTTTCTCTAATATTAGCATTTTTTAAAATGTCTTATTCGTGTCTTACTCATAGACTGGACTCTCTTTAACTATTGGCTACACTGCACCCAAGATTTCCAGTGGTACTGTTATGTTCATATCCGTAAACTTCCTGAAAACATGCAGAAATACAAACGAAATTAATGCAGAGTATGGACAGAAGGCTCCGTCTGTATATGTACTTAACGTTGAGCATAAATGAGCCTTAACGCCATTTTACCCTGAGGCTAGAGCTAGTGGGGGAGTTGTCCGCCTCCATACAAAGAGAATGGACAAAGACCCTATGATAATGTGTCCTTTCAGAGAAAATGGTCTCAAAAGTGGCTGCCTTGTTCCACATGGCTGCTAAGATCTATGTTCTAGTCGTCATGGGTCAGCCTATCTCTGTCAAAAAAAAAAAAGCTACAGTGATGAACACCCAGCCACTTATGGTGCACAACAGAGGGAAAGGGAAAAGGAGAGGAGAAGGAGAAGGAAAAAATGCTCTGGATTGCCGACAACAGTGCAACAAGTACACAAACAGTATTGACTGGAGGCAGAGAAATGGTGTAGTCCAAGAAGAAGTCACGGCTGAGCACACAGTTACAATCTGTGATGATACACTGCCTACAGTGTCAAGCACAGTCAATAAATATGTGTGAAATGCTATGGAGAAAATTAATAAAAAGTAAAATTCCAAGACACGGTGCAGTAGCAGTAAACAGCTAGAAAATGATATAACATGCCTCCTTGAATCAAAGTACAATAGCGTATCCCACTTCCACTCTTGAACTGGTATGTTTACAAGAGCCTACCATGGTAGGACAAGTGGCCCATCTGGTGGTCCAAGTGGACCGACTGCCTTGTTTCACATGGCTGCTCAGATCTATGCTCTAGTCCTCATGGGTCAGCCTATCTCTGTCACTTTACTGCAGACTCTTCATTCAGCAGCAAGGTGAGCTCTGACAAGAGGAAGGCTGAGTTAGTGGAGGACCTTACCTACACAACCCCACGAAAATGACAGGAAATGAGAGGAGTTCAGTTGGCAGCAGCATGTCTCTAAGTGTAAAAATGGGCAACTGTATATTGCTGACTATCATCCGAGAAACATAAAGACAATGTAATGCAAAGTCTGCTGTACCTGAAATGAGACAAAGTAACTCCACCCAAGAGGGAGAGCCTTAACATACAGTGGATTTGTTAACAGAAAAAAGGCTATAGAAGAATCTGTGTTGAGAGGCAAAATATTCATCTTCAATGCGTGGGGTGAAAGTGGCTGGGACATTATCAGATCAGCAGGACAAAGAGATGTGTTTGGCTAGTTATTGTCACCTCCCTGCTGTTACTACCCCAGCAAAGCAGGCTGTTTGTTGGCATGAGGAATTTGACTTGAACTTTATGCAATTTCTCCAGTTAAGAGCTCTATACAACGACTCACCAATACCATGACTTAAAAGAAGTGATAAACTCAAGCTTTTGACATATAGGCCTAATAGGCATAATTCATGAAGCGAAAGAACCCAACCTATTCAAGGTGACGGTGGATGAGACTGCTGATATATCTCAACATGAGCATATGATTATGTGTGTCAATTATATGGATAAAGATTTGCAAAGTGTTGATGACTCTGTTGACTTTTATATGATTGAGTGCACCTCTACTTGACACTATTTTCAATTCTGAGAGACACATTAACAAGGTCTGGTCAGTTTGTTGAGTCCAGTCCTGTGACAGCACAGCAAATGTGTCAGGTTGCATCTCTGGTTTGCAAACCCATGTCAAAAACAATTGTGGAGGAGGCAATGTATGTGCACTGTAACACCCACAGTCTCAATGCTGCATTCCAGGATGACAGATTTAGTCAATGTTATTAGAGACTTGCCAAAATGGCTCACATGTTTTCAGTCATTCCACAAAGAGAGTGGAACAGGTGGAGAGAAACTGCAACCATTGTGCCCCATATCCTGCTTTACACAGGACCTACAGAAAACCCTTAAAACTATTTGCCTCAGGATTTAAGAAGAAGAATCTTGGACCCCTTAAGCACATATTTCATTCACTCTATGACTTCTAATGGAGGTAATGGGAATGGAGGAGATAGATGTGTCAACTTTAAGCCTAAAGCTGCCTTTGGTTGATGTAAACATTTTTGCTTGTTCCTAAACCCTAATCAGAAAATGTCCCATCACCGTTTGAATAATGTAGGCTGGATGTAGGGTGTGTCAGAGGTAGCTGTGGGTGACCATAAGCTGTCCAGAGCACATCATCAAGACACCATTTCCTTTCAGGGTGGAACACTGCTGTCCTTCTTATCAAAGATCATATTCATGAAATAACCTAGACCTCACTGACTGTTGCATCACATTTGGAGACTGATGACAGCACACATTAAAATAGATACAGATCCAACAAAAGCAGCCAGAATTTCCTCAAAAAATGAGGAATTACAAAAGTGCAACTAGGTATGTTTGGTGATCCTATTTGAAATCCATGCAAAACATGAAAAATCTTCTCAAGCAGGAACCAGGCAGAGTTATTTAGCAAGCCACTGAAACTTATGAAATGTCTTTACACACTGCCACTAACAACATATACAACAGTGATCTTTCAGTGGATTATGGAGGTTGAAAATATTTATGACAGCCAAAGGACTGAAGCACTTAACTATTCTACAGACCCAAAGGCCATACAGACAAGATCAGCATGCAGAGCATTATCAAGAGCTCATCAGTGGGAATGAGCTAAGGAACCTTGTCTCAAGTTAAGCATTCGGCTATATTTTTACCATAAGCCTGTTTGGTTTGGGTGAAATCATACCTAACTAAGGCAATGACTGTGACAAATTTCACCAAGTACTTAAACCATGTCCGAGGTGTCATTACAGGCTTAAAATGCTGTGGATGTAAATGCTGAAAGCATCAAATTGACCAGCACTTCAGAAAGAGCCTGAACTTACTGATGAGCATGTGTATTAATACAACTTCTAGGGTTTCTGTTACATGCATTGAGCAGCGGCGCCCTACCACAACATTTTACCACTGCTCCTGTGGGATTCCACAAAAATTATGATATCACAAATTCAGTGAAGTAATGCTAAATAACATGTTTTTGTCTCTTTACCCATAGATAGGACCGGCCACAATAAAATAGAACATACTACAACCAAATGAAAAAAAAAGGAAATGAAATAAAATAATATAAAAAGGCAAGCCCCAAGGGATTCATCATTCTCCCCTCCTTAGTGTTTGCATCACTCTGGCGCCATTAACCACAAGCACCATCGCACAGTGCTTAGTCTAACTTTTCAGCCAGCCCCTGACAAATAAACCATAAATTAATGTTCACAAGGGAACCAGCAGGCCACTCAAAGAATTACTGGCCATCGGTGGGGGAGCTGTCTTGGCATGCACCTAGAGTCAAAAAGACAAGCACCTCCTCAGACTTATAAGGAGACGACCAGGCTTCAGGCTGCCTGTGCTCTCCTCTCGTCTCATCCTCGTCTATACACTTACTTGCAACAAGTTGCAAGTGACTTGTCTTGGCACAGTCTTGTTGCAAGACTGTGCCAAGACAAGAGTGCGCCTACTGTAACACGGGAATAACAGAGCTGCCCTCTTTCCAGAGGGCTGAACGCCCGTTTGTTCAATGCAGGAAGTGCACAAACAAAACACACAGATGCATATGATAATTACATCAGTATATGAAACATGAGCAATCCACATAAAAAGTAAATCAAAATTAACCAGGAATTATGCACTTTATTAAGCCATCAGGAGCATGAGAAAAAAGTAGTGGTTGTCATATCACAAAGAAGGGAAAGACACGTCCCTAATTCAAATCCCGTGCCCTCCCACGGTGTTTCTCATACCAAAAAAGCAGTCATCCTGAACCTGTGAGTCCCACATCAAAGTGTGCCAGGTTCAGCCAACCACACCAACTCACTGTTGAGCTGGCTCTGCTGTTTGTTATATCAACCGTCAAACTGAACATCCCGAGCTACTGAATAGCCGTTAGAAAGAGATATCAGCACGGTTCTGATCCATTATGCTAAAACTCCCTGCAGGGAACCACTGCTTCCTCTACAGAGCAACTTCTCAGGATGCCATGTCAATAACCACTTTACCTTAGTCTCCTCTGTTAAAGAGTATGGTTAGCCATGATGTGGGAACTTCTGTATCAGATGACTGGACAGATAAGGAGCATGGTAAATTGATTACCAAATCCCCTTTCTGCTTCTCATTACTGTGACATTTGACATTATGCAGAAATTTAATCGAGTTGTCATGGCAACGGACCTACGACAAGCTTAATGTCACAAGTCTAGGAAACCAGTGTTCTCTTCTGTGGGAGAAAGCTGAGAAATTAGGATTTGAGCACAATAACATGCAAGGAACGGAGGAGTTGTGAGTAGACAACAGTCATAAACCAGGCAAACTGCACACTGCCTCCCTCCCCCTTTTCTTGTTCACAAATATATTTTCAATTCAAAAATCACAGCACTGGTGGTGAAAGTCCATTAAAAATCCAGCGAAATCAAACCTGTCAAGATGTCAATACACAAGAGGTTTCTTGTTAATACAGGGTGCAAATAAAGTCTGTACATTTCAGATATATCAGGCAGGGACATATAAGACGGCTTGTAGGGATTATAATCCAAAAACATTCCAAAACTTTCAATATGATAATAGAATTTTCCATAATATCAGTTGCACAATTACATTTGGATTCGCCTTATGTACTGTACAAACTGGTACTGTATGCTCCATCATCACCACAGTAAAACACACCATGCCAAATATGGTCTGAGATGTTATCAAGATATTATCTCCATCAAATAAAAGAGTTTTAAGGAAACATAAATAACATTATGTAAGTAAAGAAAAGCCTGCTAGATTTGGTATAAGGAGTTAAGCTAAAATGACAGACATTAGATCATGGCAGACAAAAATAAATAGGTGATGGTGAATCATAAGCGACATGTAAAAATTAAAAGTGCGATATCAAAAGCCTGCCATCACAAAGTGTGAATCTTACCAATCTGTTTTCATCAAACACCTCAAAGAGCAGTCTGTGATTCTGTGGACACACCTGTGTAGGCAAAGAAATGACAATGTTAAAGCAGTCATCCAGAGGAAGATGGAGAATATAAGCCAAACACAGATGCATATGTAAACAAATATTTTCTCTATGTACTTTGCATGCAACTGTCTGACTTCAGCTAACAATAATTCACAACTACAAAAACAGCATTGCCGGAAAATGGTTAATCTCCTCCTTTAATCGTTACACTATACTGATTGAACTATGATTCTTCTATAAATAACTCGTAGGGAGTAAATCACATGCGTGGGACTGGGCTAGTAAACTTTAATATGGTCTCTTTTTATTACAACGTGTGGAGGAGGAGGGACTCAGTTCTCAGTATAACTGCAGTAAGAGATTAACAAATGTAGCACTAAAACACTAGAGTAAGCAAGTGCAGTAACAAACATATCAGAGTTGAGGATGTCCGTTGAAGAAAGCAAATTTGGGGCATGAACACTTATGGTTTTAAAAAACAACTCACTCTGAAGTAGAATTCCTCATTCCATTTGGGATTGAGGGTCTGAAAGACAAGCCAGGTACAGACATGGTTACACCAACAATTATTTTAACCACATACTGAAGCCAACTGTACATCACCATTAGTTTACACACAACACAGAACAGATCTTTTAAACTTATACAAGACAGTGACAGGGCAAAGAGCCTGTGTGATAAATTAGGCTTGATCCTGTGCTTCAATGATCCTCTTAAGTTGTTAGTTGAAGTTTGCAGCTTGCAACATGGCCCAATGATTGGCATTAGTCCTGATATCAACAGCCATGAGGATTTCCACTGGCTTGCTGCAGGGATCAACTCAATATGTGTCTGCACAGCCTCTCTTCCTCTGTCCCTCTCTCTCTCTCTATCTCTCTCTCACACATACCCAGTTTGATATTTTATTGGTCTGAGAACTATGTGACGGTTCTTATTAAAATGCCTTTGGTTATTGAAATGAGGCAAACACCAGAATGTCAATGAAGCCTTAATCTCACAAGTCTCTCTGATTAATAAACACTTAGCATTTTATGACACCAATAAAATAACATCTATGTAAAAATAACATTGCTGGGGTATCAGAATTTCACTGAACCCACTGCCCTGAACAAAAAGTCGATTCAACTCTGTTGAACTGTTCAAAATTTGATCATTTTCCTTGATCTAACAGCCAAAAATCCTGTATTATCATTAGGAATAACATTACCACATCATGAGATGGTGTACACAGTATAAAGTAGGGCAGGAGGCTCAGGGTTGGTTTTTATCTACTAATGACAGTGTCTGACCTGCTCTACAATATATTTTTTCAGTGTATCTTGCCACCAGCCACACTCTTAGCTTCAATAACAAAGATGCCAGCAGAGGTGGCCCACTTTAAAGACACATAGACAGAGCCCACAGAAGAGACTAGCAGTGATGCTTCCCTTTTCTGCTCTACATAGCAATGCATTGTCGGCTATTTATATCCTATAAGGCAGGCATGGCCACTGGCAGCATATGTCTGCCTGCATGGAGGCCTGGGCTGCCTGACTCCAGCAGAGGATTGGCTGACAACTTGCTGACCTAAACCACCAGGAAAGGAGAAATTTCCCAAGAAATAAGAAGCTGCTTGCAGAGTCAAACTGATGTCTATCTGGCAGGCATGTACAAGTATTACACAACAGACAGCCACAATACAGTAAGCTAAACTGCAGTGCCGAGAAACAAATGATTTCATCTAACTTTCATCCTTACATGTTATGTATTTCCACAGACCCCTCACCTACAAATAACATGTTGTGCAGAAGATTTTTTGAGTTTATTTTAAATCATGTTTAGTCCAAATTATTCCTCAATGTTTGCACTGAATGCTGACAGTAGAAAAGTAGGATTTTTTTGAGGTTAGCAAGAAACAGCACCCTCTGGTGTGCACACCCCCAGCCCCCACCCCCGCTACCCCACCTTCCACCCACCGACCCAGAAACAGTCCACTGGGGGAAACAGAGCTTGGCCTATGTCTCCCTCTAGTCTTGGATAGTCTCTCCTAAACAAAGATGCCTTCTAGTGGTATCCCTCCTAGCAGACAAAATGGTTACCCTTGCCCTAGTTAAAAAAAAAAAAAAAAATGTGAATAGGAGTTGCTTGTCATCTCAGCCGTGAAACTTGAAGGGGGAGTGACAAGGGCACACATGAGGGCAAACATGAGGGCCATTAACCCTCATTTTGTTCAAAAACATGGGAAAAGATGATGAGCAAATTAGCAAGAAATGACTCAAAATTTATCAAGAAATTAGTAAGAAGCTACAGAAAAAAAACTGCACAAAATCAGTTAAAAATAATAAATAAATACATACTCTTAAGTTTAAAAAAAAAAAAAAATCTGTAAAACAAAAACATAATTATAAATACACATTTAAAGTGTAATTACAAGAGAATTACAAAAAAAAAATTACCACAAGCCCCCCCCCCCCCCCCCCCCCCCCCCCCAAAAAAAATCAAATTAAAAGAAATTAAGTGAATTTTGTTAAGGGTGAAAAAACTAAAATAGAAAAAAGCCCACCCACAGGCTCCTTGGTTTCAAGGTGTTTAAGCTTGTCATTTTGCAATTAATTACTTTTACAGTATTTATTTATTTGTTTGTTTGTTTGTTATCTTGAATAATCAAACAAACCAGTTGCTGTTAGGCTACCACTTCAGTGTAGAGTAATTTCTTTATAATGAGAGAGGATTGGCTCATTAGACTCACATCTCTAACCCTATGTTATTTATATGATAAAATTTCTCCATTTCTCCAATGTGTGTACACCAGGTGGGACGTCCAAACGAGTAATATAAGCTGCCTGGTCTATAACATGCTGTAGGAAACCCTGGGAAATGAGTTTGGAAGCAACATTAATTGACAGGAAATCCAATTTATAGTAGCACTTGCATTTGGCCATGGGGGCCAACCCAGGTCATTTAATAGGGGAAACACTGATTTCTAATTTCTACCTTACAATTATAGGAAACTCAACTGGCCCAAGTTCCCCACAAGGGGAAAATGAAAATTTTAAAGCTGGACACAGGAAGGGAATGGCAATACGCTGCAGATCAGCATGAGTCAAAACCATTGTTTACCTTTGCACTCACCTTTTTAATGGTTTTTGTTTGGACTAAGGCAAGCTCTCTGTTTTCATCCGCAACATAGAGGGAAAGTTTGACATAAGGGTCACTGCAGAAACAAACAAAACAGAGAAACAAATCAGTGCTGTTAAAAGCATCTTTGTGCCTGTCATGTTTCTTAGACTGTGACCACACATTCAACATGTATACAAACTCCATCTTCTTAATATTAATGTGGTTAATAAACTCAACATTTCCTTTCTAGATGTCTTAAAGGATTACAAGATACTTGCACAATCTAATCAACAGCATACCTAGTGTGTTGTATATGCCTACCTAATCAACATAATTTAACCCTATTTTAAATCTTACATCACATGGCCACAGGTGTAAGAGCCTGTGGTGCCGGGCTAGGCTATAACACCCTGTCAAATTCCCAGACCTGAAACCTGAGCAGCAACGGACAACCCCGCAGATAAAAAAAAAAAACTGCTTGCATTAGGGTATTGTGAGATAAGGCTATAATGCCTTATTGACAAAGCAAAGTGCCAAGAATAGAAACTGCAAAACATTTGAGGTGAGCAGAACAAATAGTAAGCAGAGTGTCTGCGACTGTGCTGTTTAAAAATAGCCAAACAGTTTACTTGAAGGTGCTGACAGGGTAGAAATCCCTGGTGATTTCAGGATAGAAAGGCAAAGCTGCAGTCCTCATTAGGCAGCCCAATTGCTTTGCTGTTCAAAGTCCCAACAGGGACCACAAGGTTCAGTGTCAGGCTATAACCTTCCCAAACCCCCTCCTTAAAGACAGACCTCACACAATGTCTGTGTCTGTGTGTGTGTGGATAAAACTATATAGTACTTGAATGTAGAACTGTGCAATATATCAATCTTATATCAATATTGTGATATGAGAGTAGATATTATCTGGGATTTGCTGTAATATCATGATAAGGAATGAGTCTTTTCTCTACATGGTTTTAAAGGCTGCATTACAGCAAAAGGATGGATTTTTTTTTTTACTTTCTACACTGTTGTAGCTGTTCTGTTATTTGTTTGGTCATTACATTCACATCACTAATGAATCTTGTGTGTAAATATCTCATGAAAGCACCAACAGATATTTGATGCTGTTCACGATGCCCAGACCTACTTCTATGAAACAGCTAAATTCAATCTGAATAACCAACACCTTTATTAAATACAATCTGTATCAAGATTAGGGTTGGGCAGGGCTCACGACTAAGGGCGTCTCATTATCCTGAGGATAAAAAACAGTGTTTGGGATGGACAAATATCTCCTGCAGTACACCTCTGGGACTCCCAAAAGGGGATTTTCAGGGATTTTATGATCATCATTTTTATTTGCCAATAACTTAGAAAATGACAAATTGGATCTACTGTGCATCTGTTGTGACTACAACCAGTGTTTTTTCCACCACAGGGCACTGACTACAACGGAGCATCTCTGTTAGTAATCACTGGCTGTCCCCTTAGCATGATGATTCTGAAATGTTCCCACAGTATCAAGCATTCTCCCGGTCAAGCGAGAAAAACATGTTGCACTATTTACAGAGAGTAAACAGAGGTACAATTGCAGATGACACACAGACCAACCAACACCATCAGGGAACTGTATCTCTGGATCTGAGTAGGCAAGTCAGGACTGAATAGGGATGAGCATCGCTAACTGGGTCTGAGTTAGAACAGCGTCCCAGGTCTCACTGAGCTGCAACCTTATCCACACTGCTGTTGGGTCCTCATTATCATTAGAAGTGGCACTGAGTTATATTATGATGCTCACAAGCTCTGATATGGGTATTAGTGGGTATTGAGTGAAGATAAATTATGCTGTCATGATGTGTTCAAATGTAATCTTTTCAAAATTAGTTTTTGGTGAGAAACTACAATAAACACATTTTGCTTCAAGGAGAAATTTGTTAGAGAGGGAATTATGACCTGTTCACACAAAGTCTAACCAATACATATAATTATAATAAATGATTAACAATAGTAAAGTCAAGATTTTCTGAATTGAAGCAAACAGTTATATAAAAAAAAAATCAATCATGTATTTCCTAATCATTTGAATTGAATTTTTGGGGCAGTTCTCGGACAGTGGTGAAAAAACCTTTGAGAGTCTGAAGCACTGGGGTTGGGGGACTAGATATATTCTCCTAACGATCAATTGTCACCACATATGTATAGCTGATCTGAAAAAGTATTAGCTATATGCAAGCTTTGCAGCTGTTTTAAAGGCTGCTACAGCCACTGTGTCACTGCACAGAAGAGGAAAAGGAGCGATGACAGATGGGAGTGCATGGTGCTGGAGTCTATCAGTGAGGCTGAGTGGATGGCAAACGTCAGAGTGAGTCATGACGTTTGGACATTGTGTGCAGTACATTCTCACAAATGTGATAGCACAGTACGATTTACATTTACACCTGGCTGATTGCGGCTGAGGTCCAATCAAAATGCAAAGCAGACCATCTCCATAGGACAGGGAGATCCAGTCACATTCTGGTCACAATGCATGTTGGGTGCATTTTCACCTTGCAGTGGTTAATCTGTAATTTCTCAGCTGTGGTGAGTGACAATTCTACATTTGTCCCATATCCTTGGCTGTTCGGGTTTGTTGTGTTGTGTTATGATAGTTATGAGTTTCTAGTGCTAAAAATGCTTTTAATCACAATACACTCATGAAGTGTAAAACAAAGCACTTGCTTTTTCAGTTTCAATTGAAAGATGCACTTTCAATGTTTATTTTGATTTAATTTTCTCTTGCAGTGGTGGTAGCCTAAATTTTGCTTTAGTGGTGCACTGCTGCCAAATGAATACAGAAGAAACACTGGAAGTTGCATAAACATATTTTTTTCTTTATCCAAGTAAGATGTCCACATACTGATCATATTTTAATGTCAGGTGAAATTGGTGTCAAACGTCCCCATATGAAATGAACACTTAAAACTGATTTTGGAGGAGGGCGATTCTCTTGCTCTGTAGGAAGCAGCTGAGAAGCAGCACACAAATGGCGTATGACCAAAAAAACAAAAACAAAAAAGTAAAACAACACAAGATATTCCTGTCGACAACAAAACTGACTGCTAATTAACATCCCCAGGATCCCTCCAGCCTCTAATTGTGTGTTTATGTGGTTCTGCTATCTGTTGTGACCAAACAAAAACAATGGCCCTACTGTATCTCAGTACACTGAGATTCCTTCTAGTCTTCTTCCATCTCCCAACAGTAATCCCACTGAGGGAGACAGACAGTCTACTTCAGAGCAACCCTGGAAGAAGAAAGCTGGCATTAGTCACTGGATTCAAATGATAGTCGATGGATCCAAATGCCAGAAAGGTCTGCTGTTTGTTTGAGTCCTCCAAGTTTCTATCTATCAACACTTCGCAGGAACACTAACAAAAACCACAATCCGATACAAAATAACAGAGGACAACACAGTGAAATAAAACAGATAAAACAGTAACAGGAATGGGTCTGGAGCTAAATCAAGAAAAGAACAAGCCTGCAGTGTTTGAGCATCTTAACAAGGTGACATACTGCCAAGTCAGCACTCTCTCCGACGGTAGCTAGGCACACATCGAGACCTCATTCAGAGTTTGTCCATTACATTACAGTTTTCTCCTGAGCTGAGCTGAGCTGGCCTGCCAGTGGGCCATCAGGACGCTAACACATGCACTCTGGCACGTGAGCAGCACTCACACAGCGCCACGCATGTCTGCCTCACTCTCTGACATGCTCAGGTCTCTTGCAGCTTGGATACAACACAGCTCCACACACAAACAGTGGTAAAGCATCATGGAGTTTGCAGTTCCACATCCGTATCAGAATTTGGATGAGGGTTAGGCCGGTCTTAAGACGGCTTCAGACAGACATGCGGCACATTTAAATCACACTTCGATGAAAAAGAAATCCCTTTACATTATTCTACCCGCGAGAGAAAAAAAGCTTTAATTCTCTGTGGAGGTCAGCATCAAGCTGGAATCTTGGGCTGACAAATCCACAAAATTTGAGGTCTGAGCCCAATCAGAAACCGAATTAAATTTTTTACAAGAGTACAACTGCATGCACATGCGTTAACGTGACCCCGTCACATGCTGACACAAACACGCAAAGAGACAGATTAATAAGGAATTTATATATCAAGACTTCATAATATAGTGTATGGGGGCATTAATGTGACAAATAAATAACTACATAAGGCCAATGACGGACTGGGCCCGACGTCATAGGCAGGAAAAAACAAGCCTTACCCGACCAGAGCCAGGCAGTCTTCCTCAGGGCCCGTCAGGCTCGGGTCAGGTTGCAGACCTCTAATTCTCTCTTTGGCTGCATGAGGGCAGCTCTGCTCCAAATGGATGTTGTGTCATCTAAAGTATTCTCGGAGCTTATCACACATGTGGTGTACCAGCAGAGATTTGAGGAAACTAGTAAGGATGCAATTAAAGAATGATGCTGGTAATGTGCAATCTCCAGTGAGGCAGCCTATTCTGAGCATGTCTTGGGTAGGATGTTCCAGGAACAAAAGCCCTCTAGGAACGTCGGAAGACATTTGAGCAGGATCCAACTTTTACAGACAAGTTTAAAATAAAAAAAATTGAATGCATTGTTGTAATAATTAGTTCGGTAACTTTTAATTTGTTATCAATTTTGTGTCCATGATTTAATCTACAAGGTGTTAAACACATTTCTAAAAATAACTGGAGTTAGATCACAAATGATGGTCAGAAGAAGATGTGGGGGAGGAAAGACACTAGAGCCTTCTGTGTTTTTTTGCCCACACTGTTGACTGTGAGGAAGTGCTGCCTCTGAGGATATGGTTATGGTTTTCAGCTATGGTGAGGATGACAATTAGGAAGCACTGCCTTACAGGCAACTTTCTGGGCCACAAAGTACCATGAAAAGATACTGCAGCACAAATCTCCAGCCAAGCTAGCTTGTGGTGGCAAGCTGTTTGTGTTCAATTCAACTGCTTGAATTCTGATGAATCTAATTGTGTTGGTAGAGCCGAACAATGTATTAAATAATTCAATCATAATCTGTTGTGGCTTATTACTGTTACTTGATAAATTACGTTGTTTGTAGATCTGTTATCATACTTGTGTGGTTATACTTAGAGATGCAATTATTAAAGGTTTTGATGGTACAACTATAGTATGAGGAAGAATCAGGATTTCAATTATTTTGCATTAATTAAAATGGACTTTCCCCCAGGGGAAAATGTTATTAATGTGAGTAATAAACTGAAGTGTCATTTACATCAGCTGTCATCCATGCCTAATGTTGTTATTAATTTTTAATAATCTATTTTTAATAATTAATTTTACATGTGGCCTGAAAAAATGCTTTCTATTATTGTTTCTGTTTGTTTGTTTTCAGTTTTAGTAAAACTGAAAAAGCAAATTAGAACACCTCTTATGCAGGTGTTGTTCATCACTGAATTTAAATGCAATAAATTAGCCTAGATCCCATGATATAGTGCTGGGGGTCCACAAGTACCTCATGTTAAGTTAGTCTTCCGGCATATTTACCTACCACACCGAGCGTTTGCTCAAGACAGATGGGAGGAAGTTACAGGATGTAAATGATCACACTGACACCCTTGAGGGAACTGCATGCCATTTTGGTGAAATGCTCCTTTTCTCAATTAGCTGCTATTGGTTCACGTTGCACTCAAAGGCCAACTCTTAACTCATTGCTAGGTCATTAATTGTAGGCCTATGTGACGCTTTTATATTTAATTCCCTACCATCTCAGGTATTTTAACTAACTTATTACTTAACTGCATTA